>NC_000080.6:112152444-112512444 GCF_000001635.26 Mus musculus | reverse complement strand
TTGAACATCCTTAATCATCAGGGAAATGCAAAGCAAGACAACCCTGAGATTTCATCTCACACAAGTCAGAATGGCTAAAATAAAAAACTCAGGTGACAGATGCTGGCAAGGATGTGGAGAAAGAGGAAAACTCCTCCATTTCTGGTGGGACTGCAAGCTGGTACAACAACCCTGGAAATCAGTTTGACGGTTCCTCAGAAAATTGAACATAGTTCTACTGGAAGATACAGCAATACCACTCCTCGGCATATACCCAGAAGGTGTTTCAACTTGTAATAAGGACACATGCTCCATTATGTTCATAGCAGCCTTATTTATAATAGCCAGAACCTGGAAATGACTCAGATGGCATTCACCAGAGGAATGGATACAGAAAATGTGGTACATTTTACAATGGAATACTATGCAGCTATTAAAAACAGTGAATTTATGGAATTCATAGACAAAAGGATGGTTCTGGGAAATATCATCCTAATACCTATGAGGTAACCCTATCATAAAAAAACAAAAAAAAACAAAAAACAAATAAACAAACAAACAAGCAAACAAACACACACACACACACATGGTATGTACTCACTGATAAGTCTGATAATTTTATGCTATTTTCATCATGTTTACCTTATTTAACAACAGTTCTGTGATATAAGATTAAAATAAGCTGCAAATGTGTATTTGAGTGCATATGAACATGCATGTTTATATGAATGATATATCCAACAGTCTTAGTCAGGGTGAATAACCTATCTTTATTCACGTTTTGTTCATGTTTTGTTCACGTTTTGGTAACTAACAATTACTTCTTTTTGTTTGTTAAATGATAAAATGCCAAGTTGTCTGGATTTATCTTTTAAATTAATTGCTCTTCAAGAATGTGCTTATAGAAGTAAGTTTATTGTTAATGTTATCCAAAGGTTTTTATTAATTTAATCAGTGGTAATTTTATGTTCTGATCTAAAAGCAAATAAAATACCTAAGATTCTTGGCTCATTTGAAATTGGAATCCCAACTGTGATTCATTTGACTGATTGAGACTTTTGGAACTGGGTCATTCTACTTTCCCTTGTTTTCTTACTCAGTATACTGTCAATGAGGCTGTGGCTTGAGAGATTATAGCTACAGCTTTCTATGTCACATCATTTATTTCAACAATACCTCAAAATAACCTTCATTTTATTTATTATAATATACTGGTTGGTTGCTTTTATATTTTCTTTGGCAGTAGCAATTGCGCCTATTTATTTTATTATGATTGCATCATGTTTATCATATAAAATTACACAAACTTCATTTTCCTAGTAAACTATACAGTTTCTAACAGTGCTGTTTTGTAGTTTTTACTATATACTTATATTATTATCATCATTATTAAGATATTACAGCTTACATTTCATGATATTTTTTTATTCTAAGTTTAAATATTTTTCTTTTTTTTGGTTTTTTTTTTTTTTTTTTTTGTTTTGTTTTTGGTTGTTTTTAGTTTTTGGTTTTTGGTTTTTGGTTTTTGGTTTTTGGTTTTTGGTTGTTTTTGGTTTTTGGTTTTTGGTTTGTTTTTGGTTTTTGGTTTTCTCGAGACAGGGTTTCTCTGTATAGCCCTGGCTGTCCTGGAACTCACTTTGTAGACCAGGCTGGCCTTGAACTCAAAGAGCCGCCTGCCTCTGCCTCCCAAGTGCTGAGATTAAAGGAGTGTGCCACCACTGCCCGGCTTAAAATATGTTTCTTAATGATCAGTAGTCTGAGTAATAGTTTCATTTATCTAACGTTATCTAATTGTTTTCATGTTGGGAATTCTTGCCTGATCTCTGTTATGATTCTTTAGCACAACCTAATCCCCATTATCATAAAGTCCAAGAAATGCTCTTTATTTTATGTTGAATTCACATTCTACATCCCCATCCCAGCACTAAATACATGAATAATTGAAGAATTATCATAATAGCTTACATTACAGTTTTGGAGAAAAGAGAAACTGTGTGTAGCTTGAGTTAATTTGATTAGCTAATGCAGTTTTTGTTTCTTTGTTTTTATGTTTGTTTTGGTTTTTATTAGATATTTTCTTTATTTACATTTCAAATTTTATCCCCTTTCCTCATTTCTCCTCTGAAAACCTCCCTATCCATCCCTCTCCCCCCAGGTCACCAACCCACCCACTCCTGTCTCCCATCCGTGGTATTCCCATACACTGGGGCATTGAACCTTCACAAGACCAAGGGCCTTTCCTCTCACTGATGTCCCAAGAGGCCATCCTCTGTTGAGTCCCTCCTTGTGTACTCTTGGTGCTTTACTCCCTGGGAGTTCTGATGGTACTGGTTGTCATATTGTTGTGCCTTCTATGGGGCTGCAAACCCTTTAGCTCCTTGGGTCCTTTCTCTAGCTCCTCTTGTGAGAACCCTGTGCTCAGTCCAATGGATAGCTGTGAGCATCCACTTCTACCCATACAACCCACAGTAGTGGATGCTAATGCAGTTTAAAAGCACTTTTACCTAATTCTAAATTGATGATATTTTCACATTAGCATACTTATTCAGAGGCCTCAGTGTATACTGACAGCCTAACAGGTAGGTACTATAAATACTATCTCTGATATAAACAGTATCTATGGGATAATCTGCATTTTCTGGAAGTAACAGTATACTATTCCTAAACTTATCTTTCTTATTTAGATACAAAATGTAGAATTTTTTCAGTGATTAGGACACAGTTTTGTATAGCCCTATACCTTCAAATACAAACTAAACAGACACTTATACATCATTGACTTCAGTGTCCATGAAAGTCACCACTGAACATCCAGTTGGTTTGTTTTTTTCCTCCAGTCATTTGCTGAGCAAACAAGAATTTCTCTTCACCTTTTTGACACAATGTTGGTTCTTCTTTTAAGCACTGAACAAGCTGGCAAATTTTTTACTCTTTGTCATAAAATGTCATAATAATAAATGTGAAGTAGCCTAAGCTATTGCTCTTTAATAATCCTATAGGATGCAATCATATTTGTCATGCAGGTAGTAGTCAAATAGTATCAGAAAAACATGCTTAGAACAAAAAATGGTCATTTTAGTGTCAGCTCTTCACTACAGTGTTGATTCTCTGAAGGAAAAGGTTTTTGTCTTACAGCTTGAGTAGTTTATAGTTTGAATATAGTTTTAGGATGGGTAAAGATGTTCAAGAAACAGATTTTTCACTTAGAATAAAAAAAATTGCATGAAGTACAGCGTATAACTTCTTAATATCGATAGTGTAATTGCAGTGTAAAAACTCTATAACACAGAAATATTAGCAGCAAACTGTGAAACTGTGCAATTTACTGTGAAAATGAAGTTTGTGTGATTTACAATGATAAACATTTTTACAAAAGCATAAGTATATTATTTTTTATATTTTCTTATTGTTATTCAAGGAGTTAGCACAAGTTAATGTTTATGCAAGAAACAACATTTAGAATGTTCATTTCCATAGTACTAAGAATCGATCATTTTTTTATTGGGCAAACACAAATTCGAGGATGAGTCTAAGAAAACATAGTATTAGAATTTATAGAAAAAAACAGGCATAGGTCTAAGTGTTTCTCTTGTTGATATAAAAAGAAATGTCAATTAATTTGTATTTTAAACAATGACTTTCACAAAATTCATTTATAGGAATCTAGAAAAGTGGTAGATAATGATTAATTGTTTTAAAATATTTTGAAATTAATCATATTCATTTTGGGTCAATAATGTTCATCACAACTAGCTACTCAATAAATCTGGCTACATACTTTTATTGTATAATGATAAACATACTTTTGCTTATCGACCATTTATAACAGTACTCATTTTTACAATAGAATTATTGAAAATTATTTATACCTGTTTTGTGAAAATATTGTTTTCTCTAGACAGTTTACTCTACAGTTGTATACCATATGTTCTTGATGTATTTAGCTTGATAGTTAATCATAGTGCTCCCAGAGGTAAAACAGATAGAGAGCCTCACATGTTATTGCTACATTTGAATAAGCATGAAAATTTCAGAGCAGAGGTCAAAAAAAAAAGAGTATGATAGAAAGAAAGTATAATAATTTTCACACACCACTCTGTACTCTGTATGGAAATGGGAACTGTTGGGTTGGACACTTGAAATTCTCTACAGATTGTGAGAGTACACAGCCAATACCACACTAGACTGAGTAAACCTGTTAGATATTCCTCTGAGATCACCAATAAGACACTGATAGTGCTACTGTAAGAGAAAGTTTAACCAGAGCCATTGGCCAAAAGAGAAACTTTAAAAAGGGGTGGGGGACACTTAACAGCTGTTATTCTAGATTTATATATATAACTTTCTAAACATTCTTTAACATCTTAAAAATAATTCAGTAAAAATGGAAAAGAAGACTATGGCTAGATCCTTGATCAAGCTGTTTCTTCCTGTCTTCAAGTATTCCGGCATCAGATCACACCTCCCCTGAAATTACTCCCTGAAATTTCTCCCCATGGTAATAAGTAAATTGAATTTACCTTGCTTTGACAGCATAATCCTGTTAGTAGCTGTGATCAAGCCCAGCTCTGCTGATAACCACGCTCAAGAAAACATAAACATATAACATACTAAGGTTTGATTCTTGAAATCTATGTAAGGGCATATTATATAGAAGTTTTCCCCTTTCTCTGCCAAACATATGCAAGCCATAAATCTACTGTGTTCTTTCAAATTGAAATGAGTGTCTCTTTCCTTACAGTAACTCTGTCATTATTCTGTGATGGGTTTCTCACTAATGAAACCTTCTTTTCTTTCTTTCTTTCTTTCTTTCTTTCTTTCTTTCTTTCTTTCTTGCTTGCTTGCTTGCTTGCTTGCTTGCTTTCTTTCTTTCTTTCTTTCTTTCTTTCTTTCTTTCTTTCTTTCTTTCTTTCTTTCTTTCTTTCTTTTTCCAAAACTGAAGGGTGTGTCTCATTGGCTCTGGGCCCCACCAGTTTGCCGGTTGTCATGAGAACTATAATTCTCCTGATGTGGTCATCTCTCTCAGCTTCCTCTTTTTATGAATTTGGAGTAGAAACAATGCCCATTTTCTTTAGCATACATAAACTAAAACAATGAACAAGAGAGAAAATAAAAAAGACATTGTTGGGTGCTAAGAAGGGAGATAGTAGTGGGGGGATAGGTGGGAGAAAGTATTGAAGAATAATTTGACCAATGGGCAAAATATATTATATAAATCTTATATTGTATTACATAATTTGCACAATTATAATTCTTGTTTTAATGTGGCTTTTACAGTAATAGTATATTCTTATTTTCTTCTTCATGAGGGCAGAAATTGAGTTATGACTACAGCATTAGGAGAATTGTATCTAAACATGGGAAAGAAAAATAATGAAAGAGTCTTGACATCAACCTAGTTATAAATCATTTGTTCTTTAAATTATTGATGCAGTAGGGAAGGAAATGACCCCCTTGCCTGCTCATGCCACTGTACACTCTCCTGCTTAGCTCTGTTCAATTCTGATATGTACAAGAAGATAAATCCTACAACATTATGGCGTGCCATTCAACTTACTTAATTCTCTGTTGTTGGCTTAATAATACCATAAACAATAGGAAAAGAAAAGTTAATTTTCAATTTTAGTCTATTTCCATAAGCCTTCCTGTTCCAAATTTATACACAATGAATTTTTTCTTAATATCCAGACGCATTACTCTGAGCTATAATATATAGTAAGAAATATAAAAAGAATATTATTGAAGTATTTCAAACAGTACACAATTTTATCAATGTTTTTTAATAGCAAAAGATGGGCTAAGATTATAGGAACTTTAATAATGAATAAGCATGAAAATAATGTACTTCTTCATTTTCCGGAGATTATTAATTGTTCAAAGAAAAAAATGTGTTCCTGTTCAATGTACGCACATTTGGAAGGAATATAACTTTGGTGAATACATCGATAAATAAACCATCTAAAGTGTCACCTCTGTTACTTCCATTAATTTGTTCTTTTAAAAATCCTGTTTGCCTATTGGTCATTTTGAATGGACTAAAATGAAACCATTAGAAGACTTTTTTTTTTTTTAAGCAAATTGAACCCCTCTTAATTAAGCTACCAGTGATGTGAGTGACATCATTCTTGGAAATTATTCAGTATGTGCACAGATGATTTATACTACAGTGTAAGAGGTTTAAAATGGTCATTTGTAAACTGAGTGTACTAGCTTCATTTTCTCCACTTAAACTCAATAGTTCAGAAACATTTAATTGCTGAGGGTATTTGAATACGATTTATATCACTCAAAGTATTCAACTAACACATCTAAGGCCAGGAAATTTGTTAGATACCAAGTAGATCTACATGTTTGAAATTTCATCTTTTTCATTTAAATTGACTAATGATATGTGGAGATAATTATTATTGAATATTGAATATATCAGATAGCATATCTTATGTTATATAATCACACTGCTAATGTTCTTAGTATTGTGAGATTTTGTCCTCTTTTTGTTTTCATACTTATATGATCTTTTCTTTTCCATATTTAAAATGAACAACACTGATAATTTAAATTCTGAATTCTAACTTTAAAAAGGATCAAAATATTTGTCTATCACTGCTTTCAAGGAAATAGGGGCATTCACAATTAGCAAGCCTACCTAGTTGTCATTGATAATCTTTAAAAAAGATTAAAATATCCACTTTGTTTTCTAAATTAAAAGAGCTAATTATTTGACAAGTATACATAACCCATTTCCAAGAACACTGGGGACAGGTTGTATTTAAAGATACAGTACAGGGTGCCAAGGTGGCTCATCAAATACAGTACAAGCTTGAGCAAGTACTTCCTGCAATTCAAACACCTTGGATCCACAGGGAGCTCTAGAGGACAAAACCAAAAATCAAAAAAACAAAAACAGTCCTGATAAGAATAATCCTTCTCTGTGGGAGGTGGGGGCAGCTTAGATCTGGGTTGAATAATAGACACTATTGCAAGTGGATAAGGTGGAGGAAAACTTTGCAAAGATATAGTGATGTCACATAGATTTCAGTTTTCTGTGATTCTTTCTTTACTCTTCTTTCCTCCCTCCCTCCCTCCCTCCTTTCCCCCCCCCTCTTTCTTTCTTTCTTTCTTTCTTTCTTTCTTTCTTTCTTTCTTCCTTCCTTCCTTTCTTTCTTTCTCTCTCTCTCTTTCTTTCTTTTTTCTTTCCTTCCTTTCTTCCTCCCTTCCTCCCTCCCTCCCTCCCTCCCTCCCTCTTATCTCTCTCCTTCCTTCCTTCCTTCCTTCCTTCCTTCCTTCCTTCCTTCCTTCCTTTCTTCCTTCCTTCCTTCCTTCCTCTCTCTATCTCTTTTTCTTTCTTTCATCAGAAGTCTCTAATACTCACAGATAACTGGAGTTCTTGCACTAACAAAGACCCTTCTCTTTGAACAGATAGAAAACATTACAGAAAAACACGACTGGCCAACATACAGAACCAAAAAATCAGGTGCCCAACTCCAATTGATATATCTACAACACATTTTTCTGCCCCAAAGGCTAAAGGAATAGTGTAGAACAGAGGACAACAAAACTGTAAAACTTAGAGCACACAGAACATGCTTTGTGGTTATTTCTCTTAGAAGTCCCATTTCTAGGTTTGGTGTCTGCAGATGGGATGGCACTATGCCTGATTCCAAGAAGTGCATGTTGACAGGACACTGGTATAGCTGTCCCCTGAGCGAGGCTCTGCCAGAGCCTGACCAATACAGGTGCAGATGCACGCAGCCAAACATCACACTGAGAGCAAGGACCCCAATGGAGGAGTTAGGGGAAGGACTGAAGTAGCTGAAGGGTTTTGCAACCCCACAGGAAGAACAACAATATCAACCAGCCAGACCCTCCAAACTCCCTCCCCAGAACTCCCAGGGACTAAACTACCAACCACAGAGTACACATGGAGGGATCCATGGCTCCAGCCTCATATGGTGCAGAGGATGGCTTTATCTGGCATCACTGCGAGGGGAACCCTTGGTCCTGTGGATGCTTAATGACCCAGCTTAGGGAAATGCTAGGGCACTGAGGTGGGTATGGGTGGGCAGGTAGGAGAGCACCCTAATAAACCGAGGGGGGCGAAGGGGAGAGGGTTTGTGGAAGGGAAACTGGGAAGGGGGATGACAATTGAAATGTAAATAAATAAAATAATCAATTAAAAAGAGAAAAGAAAATGACATTTCAAGGAGAAATATTTTTTTAATATTTTTATTAGGTATTTTCCTCATTTACATTTCCAGTGCTATCCCAAAGGTCCCCCATACCCTCCCCCCCCACTCCCCTACCCACCCACTCCCACTTTTTGGCCCTGGCATTCCCCTGTACTGGGGCATATAAAGTTTGTAAGTCCAGTGGGCCTCTCTTTCCAGTGATGGCCGACTAGGCCATCTTTTGATACATATGAGGCTAGAGTCAAGAGCTCAGGGGTACTGGTGAGTTCATAATGTTGTTCCACCTATAGAGTTGCAGATCCCTTTAGCTCCTTGGGTACTTTCTCTAGCTCCTCCATTGGGGGCCCTGTGATCCATCCAATAGCTGACTGTGAGCATCCACTTCTGTGTTTGCTAGGCCCAGGCATAGTCTCACAAGAGAGAGGTCTATCTGGGTCCTTTAAGCAAAATCTTGCTAGTGTGTGCAATGGTGTCAGCGTTTAGAAGCTGATTATGGGATGGATCCCTGGATATGGCAGTCTCTAGATGGTCCATCCTTTCGTCACAGCTCCAAACATTGTCTCTGTAACTCCTTCCATGGGTGTTTTGTTCCCAATTCTAGGAAGGGGCAAAGTGTCCACACTTTGGTCTTCGTTCTTCTTGAGTTTCATGCGTTTAGCAAATTGTATCTTATATTCAAGGAGAAATATTAACGAAGGTACACTCATAGTATCTCAACAACATGGATGTTGACACAGAGCAAGGCAATGACAAAAATGATAGAAATGTCAACAAAGGGGGAAAAAAACTACAGGCAACTAAGATATGGAGAATGAATATCTCCCAGAGCTAAGCTGTAAGTATTCAATACCAGTCATATGTATAGAAACAACATTAAACATGTTACTAAGGTTCCATATGTACACTTACACACATATGTGTGTTAGTGTTTGTAAAAATATAATTCAGCAAAATGAAGCATGAATTTTAAAGGTACTGGAGAGCATGGGACAGGCTGGAGGGAGAAAGAAAATGGTGGGAAAAGTATTTTTTTATTAAATTAAAAATAAATTATTTTTAAAAGTTAATTAGATCACAACAGAAGAAGAACAAAACATAAGACAATTATTATAAGTTATCTGAACCACTCAAAACCAGATATAACCTCTGATTTCATGATAAACTATTAACATGAAGTAAGGAAATGCATACCAATATCAGAACTTTCCTGAAAAACATTTCAGAGTTTTTTTTTACAAGGTGTTGATTTTAGAATTTCCTTTGTTAACAACAGCTACACCTAAATTCGTACAAAATGGAGGTTCAGCTAGCTGTGTTGTTTTGTTTAGGGAGTTTTGTGACTGGTATCTGAATGATGTTCCTGCTGTTATTCTTTCACTCATGGATGTTACTATGGTTTATGATATACTCAAGACACCTTGATCAGCAGTGTCAATAGAAAAATAGTAAATTAGGACTTTCAGAAAAAACAAAGGATCATACAGTCATTAAATGATTGTGCTGCCTTTGTAACCTTAAATAATGATAGAGCCAAGACAGGAAAATATGGGTGATAGGGGAAAGGAGGGAGATGTAGAAAGGATGGCCAGATGTAGGGTCTGTGAAGGAGAAAATGGGAAAGCTTAAAATAAAAATGTCACAAAGGGGCTAAAAAGGAAACAAGTAGATAAAAAGTTAATGAACTATTTTCAAAACACTACACTATTAAATGCCTCTCTATGTAAATTCAATGAAACTATACGTTATTGACACTCATGAGAAGAAAGGCTTTAAACTCTAATCATCAACTCCTGTAATGCAGTTTTTCTTTTTTGTTAATCACATAATACTATAATTGGTCATTGTTTCGTTGAAGAAATTCAACATCTGCCTTGAAACAAAAACTGAACATGAAGTGTTGGGGAAGGCTATTAAATTTCAAAATCACTTTGAAATCATGTTGGATTAACCAGTTTAGATTTCTCTTCTTTAAAGAATCTAACGTTTTCTCATCATCCCAGATGTTCAATTCTTTTTTTTTTTAACATAGTTTTTCTAACTTCTATTTATACCTTTAGATTTGGGATTTTTATATTTAATGAAATATCTAAACTTTATGGCATATTTAGTTTATAGTGAGTTCTTATTATTGTATATTTTTGAAAATGTGGAGTATGTGTGTATATGTATGTTTGTGTGTGTATGCATATATATATGTGTGTGTGTGTACATATATTTGTGTTTTAATATGTACTGATTAAAGTTCTGCTATTGCTTGTTTTTATTCTCTTACTCCTTTCCTTTGTACATTTGCCATATCCTCCTCTTACCTTCTGAATTTTTCATTATTAATAGTCTATTCCTCAGTCAATAATGAAGTACATACAGTAAGTATTACAAAATACAATAAGAATACAAAGGCTTTCTCTAAAATTTAATGGAAATAAAAATTATTATAAGGATTATTTACATTCATAAATAAAATCATATCTCCTGAAATATTGCAATAATACTATACTAGCTCTACTGTTAATATTATTTTAAGAAGACAAAAATTTACATGTCCTGAAATTACAGAGTGCAGGAAACTGAGATAGAAGGATTAAAGATTGTCATGTATTTTGATTCAGCCTAGGAGATATGGTGACTTTTTTTTTTAATGTTGGTTTGAAATGTAGGTTGAGTACATGTCTCAAAGAAGAAAAATAGGGAAGCAAGCAAGGAGTATAGAAAGAAAACCATGCACACGACCAGAAAGCAGAGCGTAGGTATACATGACAATTATCTAAAAACAGATCAGTTCCTGGGCAACAATGGTTTGATGATCTATATATTTTATTCTCAAAATAATACAGCTTTCTACTATCAGTTAAAAATGCTTGAGATAAGGAGAATAACTAAATCTAGTGGATTTAACACTGACTCATTGAGAATTAGGTTTATTTACTTATAAAAATCTCATAATGTGGACATTGAAAGTTTTCTGCCTTCTCCTTCCAGGACAGTATTCTATATATAGAATGAGTGTTTATGTTTTGGAAACTGTAATAATTGTCCCTAATTTTGGAACAGGTATGATACTCTAGCATCTGCATTTGGAATGTTGAGAAATAATGCAAATAGCTTGCTCACGCCAGCTTTAGCTGTAGCTGGTGTCACTTTCTCTGGGACACCTTTGTCTCAGTCTCCTCACACACACTGATGGATTCACCTTCACTGAGTCCTCTAGCAATTCCCACACTGCCCTGGTCAACTAATTCCATTTGCACTTGGTAAACTTCCAGGAAAATCAACTTTTCATTTCTTTGCTGCACTTTCATTTCTATGGGTGGATTCTTCATTTGATTATCCATATTCTTAAACGTCCCTTGATTTCATTAGTAGGACACAGGGACACAATATGTAAGTTTGACTCTCTTCATGAAATCTAAATAGTAGACATACAGTGACTGCTATCTAATATCAAAATAAGGATCTGTTTGTGTATTGATCATGACATGCATCTCATATTTTTGCTGAAATTAAGTAAAATGAAGGGCAGAGAGTGAAATTTCTCATTTAGGTAGTCACTTAATTCTTGGTCAGTTTGGGGTAGTTTTATTGGTCAACTGTAGGCACCTAAATGAGGAGAATAGAAAGGTCATATGGCTTCAATTAAGACAAATTAACAGATTGTGACCTGTTTTATTTATTATACAATGGAAGATAGATATTTGGATACATGGAGCTGGAAATCCATAATAATGTAGGAAAATTAGCTTAAGTTTTCATGACCCAAATAACAGCAAAAAATGACAGAAGATATATTGATAATATTTCTGACAATTGAGTAATAGAAATAAATTTAAATGAGTTCTTTGTTTTCATCATTCAAATAATTTTATTTTATTTTTATTTTATTTTTACTGGAATATATACATATATAAATATATACACATATATGCATATATGTGTGTGTGTGTGTGTGTGTGGTATATCCCGTGATATGCATGTGTGTGCATGTGTGTTGAGATCTCTTTAAATCTTCATTATAATTTTTAAGTAAAGTACTGTGCTGGTTAGCTTTTATTGACAACTTGTACCAACCTACAGTCACCTGGATAAAGGATTCTCAACAGTTAAAAATTGACATGATTAATGATTGACATAAGAGTATCGTGCCTATTTTGGCAGCACCAGCCATAGGCAGGAGGACCTGGACTGTATAAGAAATATAACAAAGAGTAAGTCAGACAGCAAGCCAGCAAATAGTATTTCTATATGGTTTCTGATTCAGTATCTGCCTTGAATATTTCCCTTGAGTTCTTTCAGTAATGGACTGAGACATGGAAGTGTAAGCTTGTCCACCCCTATTGCTCTTGGTTCCTAACTTGATCTCAGCAACAGAGATTGTAACTTGAAATCTATCATTCATGTCTGCACTTATGCCATTTGAATAAACTTTAAAGGCTATCATAATGATATATGTGATATTAAGGATAATAATCTTTAATTTATAAAAACAGTAAATTAGTAGAAAATTTAGCATTAATAGGAATAAATAGCAGTCATATCCATTGGCCATTAGAAAAGAATGCAACTTCCATAATATGTAGAAAACCATCACTAACTTATAAATCAGCACTAATTATGATTCATTAATAGTATAAGAAAGATTTAATCTTTATCGTATAAACTTGTACTTAGTTTGAAAAATTTTAACCAATTTATCATTATCTACAAAGCATAGAAAAAAATATTGTGTTTTTGTAGAATAATATGTAATAATTCAGAATCAAAATTACACATGATCAGGAGAGAATGATTGAAAATTATGGTATAATAAGGTTAAAAAATAAGTGATCTCTTTCAGAATCTAGCTTATATATATTCTGGTATGCATAATATCACTAGTTGTGATGCCATGACTATTTTCAAAGATATCCTTTGACTAATCTTTCGAATATAGGAAAAGTTTATTAATTTAATTAATTTTGTGCCAATATGTTCCAACTTTAGTTTCCCCTCTCCTATCCTCCCTGTTCCCCCGGCCTCCCTTCTTCCCCAGATTCACTCCTCCTCAGTTTCCCTTAAGAAGAAAAGTTTATCCCTTTCCTGGTATTATCCACTAAAGATAACAATATGGCTATGCACAAATCCTCTTATCAAGACTGAAGCAACCTAGTAGGAAGAAAATGATCCCAAGAGCAGACAAATGAATTAGAGACAACTGCATTCCCACAGTTAAGGGTCCCATAAAAACAGGAAGATAACAACCATAACATATACACAGAAGACCTTGATCAGACACTTATAAGCTCTAATATTTGATAGAAGGTGGTTTATAGTCATTTTAGGTTATGAATTTTAAAATATGGAGATTATTCTGAATTATCTGGGCTGACAACTTTTAATAATGTGAAGTTTTTAGAATAGTACAAAAACTTAAAAGCTGGAGTAAAGTACCAAGTAAGACCACCCACAAAATTACTGGAAATTGAGAGTGTGTCAAGAAAAATAGTATGAAGGGGTGGGGTGAGATGCTGGGAATAAGACTCTGGGTTTATACTGGTTGCTCTCAGAGGAAATGGAGACATTAGTCCTACATGTCATGCATGTGCAAAGATTATATTTGACTAGCAATATGAGAAAGTCTGCCAGGCTCTTCATCCCCAGAGCCTAGAAAAGAAACATTTTATTGACACTGACACTGGAGTTTTGACTTTGCGATAAATTTATGCATTGCACTTCTGATCTTCAGAACTATGACATTAATGAGTGAGTGCTGTTTTAAGTCAATGGCTGTCCCACCTGGGGGTTCATCCCATAATCAGCCTTCAAATGCAGACACTATTGTATGCACCAGCAAGACTTTGCTGAAAGGACCCTGATATAGCCGTCTCCTGTGAGGCTTTGTCAGTGCCTGGCAAATACAGAAGTGGATGGTCACAGTCATCTATAGGATGGAACACAGGGCCCCCAATGTAGGAGCTAGAATACACTAGCAAGATTTTATCGAAAGGACCCAGATGTAGCTGTCTCTTATGAGACTATGCCGGGGCCTAGTAAACACAGAAGTGGATGCTCACAGTCGGCTAATGGATGGATCACAGGGCTCCCAATGGAGGAGCTAGAGAAAGTACCCAAGGAGCTAAAGGGATCTGCAACCCTATAGGTGGAACAACATTATGAACTAACCAGTACCCCGGAGCTCTTGACTCTAGCTGCATATGTATCAAAAGATGGCCTAGTCGGCCATCACTAGAAAGAGAGGCCCATTGGACACGCAAACTTTATATGCCCCAGTACAGGGGAACGCCAGGGCCAAAAAGGGGGAGTGGGTGGGTAGGGGAGTGGGGGTGGGTGGCTATGGGGGACTTTTGGTATAGCATTGGAAATGTAAATGAGCTAAATACCTAATAAAAAATGGAAAAGAAAAAAAAGGTACCCAAGAGCTGAAGGGGTCTGCAACCCTATAGTTGGAACAACAATATGAACTAATCAGTACCCCCCAGAGCTCATGTCTCTAGCTGCATATGTAGCAAAAGAGTCTAGTCAACCATCATTGGGAAGAGAGGCCCCTTGATCTAGCAAACTTTATATGCCCCAGTACAGGGGACTGCCTGGACCAAGAAGTGGGAGTGAGTGGGTAGGGGAGCAGGGCTGGGGGAAGGTATAGGGGACTTTTGGGATACCATTTGAAATGTAAATGAAGAAAATAT
Organism: Mus musculus; assembly: GCF_000001635.26. Taxonomy (NCBI): domain Eukaryota; kingdom Metazoa; phylum Chordata; class Mammalia; order Rodentia; family Muridae; genus Mus; species Mus musculus. The sequence goes on along the minus strand of NC_000080.6, from coordinate 112,497,596 downwards.
CTAATTTTTTTTTTAAAAAAAACTCAATGGCAGTGTGGTACTTTGTAAAAGAGAAATAAAAAAGGATGACACAGCTTAACCATATATATTACTACACATAATTAAGTAATTATAGTTCATTTATTGTTTCAGCTAATAGGTAGGATTGATTAAAACATAGGAATTCTAATTTGATCACTCTGTAGGTCTTTACACAAAGGTTTTTCCAAACTTGGATTTAAGGGAACATCAACTTAAGTATTTGTAATGTCAAAATGGTGTGAAATAGGCTAATATTACAATAATAGACCTATATTTATAAAGGGTACTTCACAATCTAATACCTATAAGTTTTATCATAATATTTTAATTAAAATATTATGTCTTCTTAGAATATTTAATTCAAGAATATTTACTGCCAAATAAAATAAATGGACTCTAGAAGTTTTTAATTTCTGAACTGTATGATACAATTTCAAGATCAAGACATGGGAATGAGTTCTGATGTAGGCTCTGTTGTTGTATTCTCAAGTAGCAGATGATAGAGAGACCAATTTTTTCTGTCAAACTGCTAATGCATTAATGAATAAAAAAACATCAGAACCTGACTGGCCTGTAAAAGTCTTAATTCTCATCATCATTATCAAAATGTTAATATCTGAATTTTGGAAGGAATGCATTAAAATTAAAGCAAAAGTGTCCCACAAGGTCAGTGTGCTCTAGCCTTCTCAATCTTCATAGTTACAGTATTATTAGATTATTTCTACCTCCTCCTATTGCACACATTACTGGTCATTGGCTTATTTCATTAGTAGCTATTTCAGTTATGTTCAAGGATGGCTAATTTCCCCTTCTAAAATAAATTCAGAAGTGAAGCAATTAAAATTTGACAAATATGTATCTTTTTCCTTTATTGTATTAAAGGACAAATTATTGTGTGGCTTATTTTGTGTTCATAGCTTTGTTGAAATAAGAAATAATAAATTGATTTCTTGGTAGTAAAAAAAAAGTGAGGGTTGAAATTGGACCATATTATAAAGAAGTTTAATTAGATAGAGTTAATGTTCCAAGCAGGATCTATATGCTCTGTTTCTCATTTCCAGTCTTTGCAGAGATTCTAAATCTTTTGTGACTGTTGGCATAGATTTAGCCATCACTCTTTCTGAAACTGATTTAAAATGTTCTCCTTATTTGACTTATTTATATAATAGTTAAACAAAGAAAGCCTGCAGACCTGTAGATAGCTACAAGTTAAAATGCTGGAAATATAAATAAATAGTAAACATTATGTTGTATAATTAGAATTTTATTATACATCTCCCACAAGTCACCAGCATTTATTTTAGAAAGCAGCTAAATACAAATATTATTCATTAGGATTTTATGCCCTTATGTATTTTATGTGTCTTCTCTACTAAAAAAAAAAAAAACAATGGATATATGAAATGGCTTATGTTTTACTTCTAAGTAGGACTTAACATTATATGCTCTTTAAAAAGTTACTATAACAATGTGCCTTTAATTTTCTGTTGAATAGTTAGATAAACAAAGGGAGGTTTACAGAGAAAAATATCCATTTCATTGAAATAGAAATTAGATTTATATTAAAATTTCTGAATCTAAATGCCCTTTTGTAAGCTGCAGGTACATTTTTGTATGGTATATATAATCAAAATATTATATATTCAATGATAAATGCGAGGAATTCAGTTGCAAAGCTATCTGAATAGTTTGCTAATGCAAATGCACTTTTGAGCAATGTCCTTTTCACTGAAGGAGGACCTCAGTACCTTCAAAAGCATTAAAACTTTCCTACTTCTACTACCTGCTAAGATAATACTTCACAGAACAATGTGCTAGGCAAATGAAATAGAAGTGAACTGAACATTGGGTATGTCAATAACTTAATAGTAACACTTGTCTAAAATATTGTTTCATTTTCCCTTATATTGAAAATATATTCATTTCTTCTTCAATAACATCTTGATCATAGGTTCTGCTCACTTCTTCCACTGATAAAAAATATAGTAAGATAACACAAAATTTATTCTATTGAAGTTGGACAAGGTAAGCCAACAGGAGGAAGGGAGTTCCAAGAGAAGGCAGGAGAGTCACAATTAGGGATCCCAAGAAAATACTAATATAATAGCAATTCTCAACTTTGTACGGAAAAACAACAACAACAAAAAAAAAAAAACAGAACAGTGAAAACAACTCTCAACAATAAAAGAATTTCTTGGTGAATCACCATTCCTGTGCTCAAGACATAACACAGCAATATATATATATATATATATTTACCACAGGCAGGGCGTGGTGGCACACACCTTTAATCCCAGCACTTGAGAGGCAGAGGCAGGTGGATTTCTGAGTTCGAGGCCAGCCTGGTCTACAGAGTGAGTTCCAGGACAGCCAGGGCTACACAGATAAACCCTGTCTCGAAAAACCAATAAATAAATAAATAAATAAATAAATAAATAAATAAATAACCCCACATGTTATTTGTACAGAGATCAACAGAATAGAATTAAAGACCAAGAAATAAACCAGCACAAATATAGACACTTTGTCTTTGACAAAGTTACCAAAAGCATAGAGCAGGAAAAAAATAAAAAAGCAAGAAAGAGAGAAGAGACGAGAAGAGAAGAGAAGAGAAGAGAAGAGAAGAGAAGAGAAGAGAAGAGAAAAGAAGAGAAAAGGAGAGAAAAGCAGAGAAAAGAAAAGAAAAGAAAAGAAAAGAAAAGAAAAGAAAAGAAAAGAAAAGAAAAGAAAAGAAAAGAAAAGAAAAGAGAAGAAAAGAAAGCATCTTTAACAAATGGTGCTGGTCTAACTGGTAGTCTGCATGTAGAAGAATGCAAATTCATCTATATTTATTGCCTTGCACAAAGTTCAAGTCCAAGTGGATCAAGTTCTTCAATATAAAACCAGATACAATTGATCTAATAGAAGAGAAAGAGGGAAATAATGTTGAACACATTGTCATAGGAGGGAAATATCCTGAACAGCACACAAATGGCTCAGGCTATAAGACTAACAATTGATAAATACAACCTGGTGAGACTAAAAATCTTCTGTAAGGCAAAGGACACTGTCAATAAAAGAAAACAGCAACCTTCAGATTGGAAAAAGATCTTCACTAACCCTACATCCAATACAGGCCTAATATCCAAAATGTACAAAGAACTTAGACTCAAAACAAACAAACAAATAACCCAATTAAAAAAATGGGTTACAGATCAAAACAAAGAATTCTCAACTGAGGAATCTCCAAAAGCGAAGACACAATTAAAGAAATGTTTTACATCCATAGTCATCAGGGAAATGCAAATCAAAACTATCTTGAGATTCTACCTTATACCAATCAGAATGGCTTACATAAGAACTCAAGCCACAGCATGTGCTGCCAAGGATGTGGAGAAAGAGGAGCAGTCATCTTCTATTGATGTTGGGATTGCAAACTGGTACAACCACTCTGGAAACCAATCTGGTGGTTCCTCGGAAAACTGGAAATAGTTCTACCTAAAGACCCAGCTATACCAATCCTGAGCACATAGCCAAAAAAATTCTCTTCCATACCACAGAGATGCATGCCTCATGATGTTCACGGAAGCCTTATCGGGAATAGCCAGAAGCTGAAAATAATCCAGATGTCACTCAACTATAGAAATCATACCGAAAATGTAGTTCATTATACAATGGAATTTTCAGCTATTAAAAATGAGGACATCATGGATTTTGCAGGCAAATGGATGGAAGTAAATAATATCATTCAGATTGAGGAAACCCAGAATAGAAATGACATGCATGGTGTTTAGTCACTGATAAGTAAATACTAGCCAAAAAGCACTAAATGCCCATAATACAACTCACAGATTGTATGAAGCTTAATAAGTATGGATAGTTTAATCTTAGAAAGTGGAATAAATTAATCACAGGAGGCAGAAGGAAGGAAAGACCTGGGAGAGAAAGGGAGTGTAAAAGGGGGGCCAAGATCCAGTATGGGAGGAGACAGAAGAGATGCCCAGAGCACCAGGAGAAAGAATGGAAAAATGTAGCAGCAGGAGGTGGAGACAAGGAGACAAGGATACCCTAGAATGTCCTAGAGACCCAGACCTCAATGGTGACTACCTGAGCCTAAATGTCTAACAGTGCGGAGGTGGAACTTGGTGAGACCGCCACCAGTATATAGACAGGACCCCCAGTAGAGGAATGGGTACACACAACTATCTTCAAAATTTTGACCCAGAATTGTTCCTGTCTAAAGGAAATACAGGAACAAAAATGGAACAGAGGCTGAAAGGAAGGCCATTCAGTTGTTGGCCCATCTTGAGATGCATCCCACAGGCAGGCAATAAACCCCGACAGTATTACTGATGCCATGCTGTACTTGCAGACAGGAAGAAGCCATGCAGAAAGCAAGGCTGTTTTCTCAAAGACTGTGCCAGCAGCTGACTGAAACAGATTCAGATACTTACAATCTTTGGGCTGAGGTCAAGGACCCCTTTGGAAGAGTTAGGGGAAGGATTGAATGAACTGAAGGGAATTGCAACCCCAGAGGACAAACAGTAGTATGAACTAACCTGGAGCCCTCAGAGCTCCCAGAGACCAAGCCACCAACCAAAGAGCATACATGGGCTGGCCCATGGCCCCCAAATATTGCCATTATGAATGTAGTAGAGGACTATCTTGTCTGGCCTCAATGGGAGAGGATGTACCTAATGCTATGGAAACCTGAGGCCCCAGGAAAGGAGGATGCTGGGTGGGTAAGGCAGTGGTGGGTAGGTGGTTGGGGGATACCCTCTCAGAAGCAAAGATGAGGGGGATGGGGTGAAGTACTCGGGGAGGTGGGACAGGGGACGGAGCATCATTTAGGGTTTAAATAAATAAAATAAATTTAATTAAAAACTAACTAATACGTAAGCTGAGGACCTGGTGCAGACTCAGGCAGACAGTGTGCTTGCTGCTTCAGTTTCTGTGAGCTCATATGCACCTTGATTAGTTGATCCTAGAGTGATGTTCTCCTAGTGTCTTCCACCCCTATTAACTCCTACAACCATTTTGCTTCTTAGTACTTTTGAGAGGAAGATATATAGTTTAGGAATTCCATACTACAGTAAGCTACCTCACCATATTTAAGACCATCTTGGACTACATGGCACTACTATCTAAAATAGAAGAAACAGACAGAAAATTGGACATAATTGTTGCAGTAGGTAGGTGTTTGAGTGTGTACTATAGTCACATAATAGTGGAGTGTGATGGAGAAAAATTGATTTAGCAAACTCCATTGAATTCATGTAAGCAATATTTTACTATGATTTTATCACAAGAGGCAGAGGCACTAACACCATTCAAACAATAAAAGTAGAAAAGCCAGTATTTTGAAATTACAGTTACCTATTATTTGAATGTCTCATATATGTATTTAAACCCTATGGAAAAAGTGGTTGTAATGGAATACTGAGGACTTAAGATCAGATTTTCATACCCACATAAATTCAACATTAGTAGAATTATTACAGTGGACCTAAAGACTAGAAGAATTCTTAGATGGTTACCACCAAAGGAGAATATCTCTAATATTATAAGACAGGTAATCTTATGTATGTAGCTGCCAACAAAAAAGATTCCATCTTAAGCAATGCAGAAGACAAGGGCCTACCCCAAGATGTGCTATTGTTGTTGGTGGTGGTGTTTTCTTTTGTCCCAACATGTGCAAATATGATAAATTCCATTTTCATCTGTTTTGTAATTTCCTGTGATTTTCTTGTTACTCTAGGCAAATGACAATGTGCCTATAGAATGTAACTACAGGTATTTTCCATTGCATGTTTGCAAATCTTTGAGGTATATAATTCCAGTATCTATTCATAGCTGTGTTAATAGAGCAGGTTTAGGTATTATATACTTACTACTCTACATCAAGTTTCTTGATTATAATTGAGAAAATATATTTTCACAGGTTTACTTTATTTATGGATATTAACTCAAGGTCAAAAATGTAAAGACATTTGTTCCTTAAGTTCACAGAAATGAATTGTGAATCAAATATGACTATTTATTCTAAACTTTAAACACTTCCATATGAAACGGCTCATCCAATTCTCCTTTTGAAAATGCAGGTGTCTGTGCTTGCACAATGATTAATAGAATTATTTGGCAAGACAACTGCATGCCCCTCAAGAATCAAAAGGTGATTAACCAGCCAATGATTTTTTTTTTATTTTCTTCAGCGTACAACTAGAATTTACCTGTGAACCAACTGCAATGAATCACTTTTAAATTAATACCAATGTTGTATCTTTCTATTTCTAAATTAAGATTTCAATGTTGTAATTTATTTATTTTTTCCATTTTTTATTAGGTATTTAGCTCATTTACATTTCCAATGCTATACCAAAAGTCCCCCATATCCTCCCACCCCCACTCCCCTGCCCACCCACTCCCCCTTTTTGGCCCTGGTGTTCCCCTGTACTGGGGCATATAAAGTTTGCAAGTCCAATGGGCCTCTCTTTCCAGTGATGGCCGACTAGGCCATCTTTTGATATATATGCAGCTAGAGTCAAGAGCTCCGGGGTACTGGTTAGTTCATAATGTTGTTCCACCTATAGGGTTGCAGATCCCTTTAGCTCCTTGGCTACTTTCTCTAGCTCCTCCATTGGGAGCCCTATGATCCATCCATTAGCTGACTGTGAGCATCCACTTCTGTGTTTGCTAGGCCCCGGCATAGTCTCACAAGAGACAGCTACATCTGGGTCCTTTCAATAAAATCTTGCTAGTGTATGCAATGGTGTCAGCGTTTGGATGCTGATTATGGGGTGGATCCCTGGATATGGCAGTCTCTACATGGTCCATCCTTTCATCTCAGCTCCAAACTTTGTCTCTGTAACTCCTTCCATGGGTGTTTTGTTCCCAAATCTAAGGTGGGGCATAGTGTCCTCACTTCAGTCTTCATTCTTCTTGAGTTTCATGTGTTTAGCAAATTATATCTTATATCTTGGGTATCCTAGGTTTGGGGCTAATATCCACTTATCAGTGAGTACATATTGTGTGAGTTTCTTTGTGAATGTGTTACCTCACTCAGGATGATGCCCTCCTGGTTGGACATAGTACTACCGGAGGATCCAGCAATACCTCTCCTGGGCATATATCCAGAAGATGCCCCAACTGGTAAGAAGGACACATGCTCCACTATGTTCATAGCAGCCTTATTTATAATAGCCAGAAGCTGGAAAGAACCTAGATGCCCCTCAACAGAGGAATGGATACAGAAAATGTGGTACATCTACACAATGGAGTACTACTCAGCTATTAAAAAGAATGAATTTATGAAATTCCTAGCCAATGTTGTAATTTAAAAAGAAGAGTGGAGGGAGGGAAAAATAAGCCAACGAACTGGAAAATAATACAGTTTATCTGATAGTCAGTGGTGTTCCTAGACAAGGTTTTTATGAGTTTCTTGCTCTTGTAAAATGTAATGTAAGATTATAATATACATATGAAAAGTATTAAATATTCATTTATCTCAACATGTTCAAAATTCAGTGTGGTTTTAAGGTCACTGATGAACTACAATATGAAGTACATTTAAAATCTCATATATTGTAAACAAGTGTTATAAGTGTTAGCACTATACCATAAGATATTTCTATTAAAAATGTAAAAATATGGCACTTAAAATCTAAATTCTATGAATTCTAATATATATATTCTTATATAAGATACATTAAATGGATAATTTATTAAGAAATAAATACATATTTTCCCACATTTATTCCAAGTTCATAGTACTTATTATCCATATGTATAGATTTTATGCCTTCAAATAATTCTATGGTCAAATTTCATAGATTTTATGCTCTGTGATTCCTACTATGATAGGAAATTATGAAATTATTTCAAATAAATATAGCTTTATTGCTTCAATGACACCGATTTTCTAGATATTTTAGAATGTTACATGGCAAATAAGAACTCATAGTGTGGTTACTTTTCTACACACGATGTATTGCAGAAAACAAAGTAGATTACATTTCAATGAAAAACCCACATAATATTTAGCGTGAGCAATTTTCAGATAAAAGTCATAGTTTGTAAGAGACCCCAGAATCTCAAGTTCAAGGCTTTAATCTGAAACTAGTTTGGTATTCTTGCCTCCTGAAGTGTCAAAGTTTACCATTCTGAAAAATGTAAACCTTCAGTGTTTTAAATTTGTTGGGCTAGGAATCCTGAACTAGCCACCAAATACAAAATATCCATCTAGCCTTAAGCAATCTCATTGTTGTTTTGACATACTATTCCAGGCCACCATCTCCCTGTAGAAGCCAGGATCAATACCAACAGGTAGTATAGTAAATCCTTCATTTTACCTTGGACTGGCTGGAAGAAAAAACCATATAGCAAAGCCATATAGCTTCTGTCTTCTGGGAGTCAAGAGAGATGTGACAGAGTCTTGTTGGTATGCATAGGAGACACAAAATTTACAAGTAGGTCACCTGGTAAAATAATGAAGATGAGCATATCTTATTTTTCTAGGTATTCTTGACCCACTATTTTCAAAGGTATGGAATCAGCTACTCATTGTTAACTTAAAGATCTGTTTAAGCATGACAATGCAAACCATGTTATCATTAAAAAGGTCACAAGGAAAATCCATGCAATTAAGTTACTATATTTTATGTAAGTATACAATATTATATTGCATACCATATATATTTATTATATGTAGTATATAAGTAATTTTACATAAATATATGTAACAGTATGATATTTTCTTGAACCATACTGGTAGTTCTCCTCAGTTTCATGTGATACCCTTGGTCTGTGGGCTACTACCTGGACAGGTGTGTGTTAAATAAAAACTCCCTGATCTCTCTAAATGATTCACAAGTTATATATTCACCTATATACTGATTCACCTATATACTTAAGCGTCATCACGTTATTCTGTATCACGTCCTTGTTTTAAGTGGATGTTGGGGATTTGATGTGCTGTTTTGAAGAATCTCAAGCGACCTTAGGTGGGCATATTGAAGTCACTCAGAGTGTGGTGGACTGTGGTGTCCTTGGAGCTAATTATTTCAGGACTAAAATGGGTTCTAAAATACAAATTTTATATCTGCTAAACCGAGGTAATGTACCTACTTGGCTAATGAAATAAAAATTCTTTCAAGGTGGCAAAAAGTTGAGGACACTCTTCTTTGAAAACTGCCATAATGGGCAGGCTTCAATAATTTCAGTTTGTAACTGAAGATTGGCATTATGTAGATTAGCTCTGAGTGAAGATCTGGCAACAGATCTCCTCTTACTAAAATTTGTTATTTTTTAGTTTATTTCCAGGAGTCCAATAACAAAGCAATAGGGACTAGCTCACTGAATTGCATAAAGCTATGCCTCATGACAATCTCAAAGAATGGTCACTGTTTTATGAACCTAGGCCCCATTAGTTCCTTGTTTCTGAATCAATATGCAGTTATTGAATATATTTCCCCCTGAGAATAACATGATCATTTGTTGAAATATGAATTTGCAATGATCTCTATGACCTCAAATAGTTGAACAGATGTTTTCCGTCTGGGGATGCCATTTGGAAAGTTCTGAACTTTTAGACGGGGAATATTTCTAAAGGAAGTATGACACTTGGAGGTAGTATTTGAGTTTTTACAACAAACTCGCCTCACATATTTGTTCTTTTCCTGCTTTCTGACTACACAGAAAAAACTCATACTGTGGTAGCCATGCCTTCATTATAATAATGGACTATATATTTTGTGTGACTCTCAGCCAAAATAAGTTCCTGTCTACCTTAAGTTGATATTCAGCACAGAATTCTATTAAAGTGAGAGAAAAGTAAATAGTGCAGACATTTGCACCAAGAATTAGTCTGTTCGTGTGTTAAACCTGATCATACAACTTTTCATATTTGTTTTGTCAGAGGACGGTGGAAGATTTGGGGATAAGTATTGTAAGCAAAGAGCTCCATAAATTGTTATGGTGGAATCTTGGCAAATAAGAATACATAGAGAGATGGAGAGAGTAGTGGTCCAGCTCATAAGGTTGCAGAGAGCAACAAAAATTTTATTGACAATTTGGATGCACACAATTACAATATATTTTGGCAAAGAATCCTGTAAATTTTGTCTATGTCCTGAGAATTTGTGAAAGATCAAATTAAAAGAGTCAGGGGGTAATTTATTGGATGGAAGAACTTTTAAGACAGCAAAACATGGGCCTGAGACAACCTGTTATTGATTATTGTTGTACAGAGAGTCATTGATAAAGAGCAACAAGTGAACCAGAAAAAAAAAATGTTGGGTCAAAGAGAAAAAGCAAAGTAGAAAGCACAAGGCAACTGATAAGCCTTAAAATTAGATTGCGATTTTTAAAAGAGATTAATGCCATTAAAGAAAAACCTTAGACTTGGCACTGTAGCAATTGGAAATGTTCACTAAGGGCAAAATCCCACACAGATAAAGCCCACACTTTGAAAGGAGATAAACTTGGGGATTTCTTATTGGAATGCTACTGCTAGAGAATGTATTACCCAGGTTCATCACCCCTAACTGCTCCAACTGTTGTCCAAGGCATCCGTGCTCCCTCCTCAGCTTCTTGAAGAACTTGGAAGCACAATCCAAGTGATACCAGTCTCTAAGCAAGAAAGATTAAAGATTGGCATTCTTGTTAAGCAAGAAAGTTTAAAGATTAACATTGCCAGAGATTCTCTCTCATATCCGAGAGCTGTTGAGGTTAAGATATATATATATAGGGTCCAAATCCCTGTGTGATGGTTGTGTGAGGCTGAGATTGTGAAGCCTTCAGTTCAGTGGTGACCCTAAGATTTTGGTGGTGTCAGAGCCACAAAACCAATAGTAGTAAGAACTTCTCATAGGGAGTGGAGTCAGACAAACAGAGAGGGGGGGGAGGGAGAGAGAGAGAAAGAGACAGACAGAGACAGAGACAGAGACAGAGAGGGGGTATGAGAGAGAAAGTGGTATGTTGAAGGCAGCCAATCTGGAGGAGAAGATTTGGACTTGGAGTTACAAGATTTGGTGTTGTCTTGTCTTTCTTACTTTTGGCAAACCTCAGGATCCTGAAGCTGTGCTCTCTCTACCATGATGGACGCCAATGGAACCGTAATACTAAGTAAATCCTCTGCTTCCATATGGTGCTTTTTGTCAGGGCCTCCTATTATAGCAGCAGAAAAGAAACTATTATATTACACGTGTACGTCTTGTAGTGGAGGTAACCCTGATCTCATAGCCATGGCAATAGGGCAAGCAGAACAGCACAGCATCACTTAGGTAACAGTACTAGGACATTATCACACCACAATAAAAGGGAGGTAGAGTAGGAAGAGAATCAAAATATCCTCACTTGGATGTTGTGCTTAAGTTCTTCCTGTCAAGCCCTAACATCAAGAACCCTTGGGAGATGCTAGAGTATAAAGAAAGGCAAGGTAACAGGTCATAGGACTTTGTGATGAGGCTACAATTTTGTCAGAGACATCATCCCAAATTGAACCTTGTTTTTTTCCTCTAAACAAACCATCACCTCTACCTTATTAATAAAGGTAAGAAACTCACTGGTTCTCCAATTTGGTCTTATATAGAACTGGTACTTTATTCTGTGCATGTTGTCCCATCAGGGGAGAGAATATCTGTTCACGAGCCCACACAAAAAGTAAAGGAACAGCCTTGTACTTGTGGAGATATTCTGTACTATGGCTTTATTGTTACTGTAGCAAAATGCCTAACAAAAACTTTTAAGGCAATATTGTGTGTTAAAAAATATTGAATTCTGTTTCTCCTTCCTTGTCCTGTTCCCAGAATGTCCTGTTCCCAGAACTCTGAGGCTAATTATTATTCAATGCCTAGGCCATAAGCACATTCTCTGACTAGCTCATAACTGATTTAGCCTATTCCAAATTGTTTATGTCTACCAAGTGTTTAGTTACCTCTCTTCAATCCAAGCCCTCTTCTCTCTCTTTCTCTCTCAGCAACTTCCTGAGTTCATCTATCTGCTGGTTTATGTCAGTCTCCTCGGTCCATCTCTCAAATAGTATTTCTTTTATCTCTTACTATTCCCAGAATCTTCTCTCCTCCTGCCATTGTCCCACCTTCTATTTCCTGCCTCTGCTCATTGGCCATTGGTTACTTTATTGATAGGTAATGCTTATAGGAAAATCATGTCACAATGGTGCTTTGAATTAGAATTATCCCATAGGCTGTTTGAATAGATGGTCCTTAGAAGGGAGGAGAACTGATTTGGAAAGGATTAGTATCTCTACCACAATTGAAGGAATTATATTGCCCATTCATTCTTCTCTCTCTCTCTCTCTCTCTCTCTCTCTCTCTCTCTCTCTCTCTCTCTCTCTCTGTCTCTCTCCTCCCTCTCCCTCAACTTCCTCCTCCTTTTTCCTATTTTTGTGATCTTCTTGCCTTCCTTCCTTTACTTTTTCCTTTCCCTTCTTTTTTCTTTCTGTCTTTCCTTTCCTTTTTCTTTTCATTTCTTTTCTTTATGTCCTGTTCTGTTCTTTCTGTCCTTTTTTCTTTATGTCTTTCTTTTTTCTTCTGTCTTTCTTTTCTGCTCTCTTCATTTTCTTCTTTCCTTTTCTCTCGCTGTTTCTTCCTCTCGCCTTCCCTTCCTCCCTCCCTTCCTCCATTGCTTCCCTCCTCCTCTCTCTCTGCCTCCAACTTGCAGTTTAGATTTAGGCCCTCAGCTACTGCCACAGAGCCATTCTCCTCACGATAACTAGTACTTTAATCAGACCTCATATTCATATTTTCTTTTATAATTTGCCTTGACCATTTTGTCTCACCACCACAATTGAAAAGAATCTAAGAGAACAAAGAAGAATTTAGTTTTGTTTTTAGTTCTAGAAATATACAGTCAATCATGACAGCAAGGCATGGCTGAAGGAATAATATGCTGTGTGGTCACAGTGCAACTGTAGGAAGAAAGCTGAGGTGAGGGGGTGAGTTTGGCTTGTAAAGTTTAAAGCATGTTTCCAGTTAAACAATTCCTGCAGGAAGGTTCCATCTCCTAAAGTTTCCACAATCTTCCATAATAGCAAGCTTACCTTGGGATTAAATGTTCAAATACATGAACCTGTAGACTAAGAGCCTATTATCCTTCCAAACCACAACAATTATCCATCATGGTTACCAGGGAATGATGACTAAAATGTGCCTGTTTATAGCTGCAGTGTTGTTAGATCTGCAGTGGTAATTCATTAGAGGTCTTAGAACAAGGCCAAGTCATGATTTTCCATGTCATACATTCTTTACTTCATTTTCTCAAATTAATAAAGTTTCCATAAACTTCTATAAAAGTACAACTAACTTGGAATAAAATATTAAAATACTGCAGACCATGTGAGACATTTTGCCCTTATCATGATCTCACTTTTTAACCACTGTGTGAGCCTATTTATCAGATAAATAAAACTAAAGTCATTCACTTTAGAACCCTATTCTGAGCAAGTATGTGATACCATAAACTCAGCCCTAAAAGTAGTCTGATTTCTTTCCCAGTAAAGAGTTTACTATGAATAAAGCTCTTAAATATGGATATCTAATGTAATGACATACTCTTCAGCAGAGGGAAAACAAGGCAAATTAAATGAAAATAGGTACTGTATGTATATGTTTAAAAAGACTTTAATTACAGTAAAACAAACTTAGCACAAACAGCAATCCATAAAAATCATGGTTAAATTTAAAATAAGCAAATTCAAAATTTAAAGTTACCAGTTATTCAACCCTTCCTATATTCAGACTTCATGTTAACCAGTAAAGACAGACCTAAATTCAAACAAACTAAAGGATCTCTTAAAAGATTCCCAAGGATAAACTGAGAATCAGAAGGTTTTAACATATTTAAGCTCAAGACGAAGTGTGGATACTTTGGTCCTTCTTAAAATGGGGAATCAAATATCCATGGGAGGAGATACAGAGACAATGTTTGGAGCAGAGACTGAAGGAAAGGTCATCCAGTGATTGTCCCACCTGGGGATCCATCCCATATACAGTTACCAAACCCATACACTATTGTGGATGCCAACAAGTGCTTGCTGACAGATGCCTGATGTAGCTGCCTCCTGAGAGGCTCTGCCAGTGCCTGACAAATACAGGTGAATGCACACAGCCATCCATTAGACTGGGCACAGGCTCTCCAATGGAGGAGCTAGAGAAAGGACCCACGGAGCTGAAGGAGTTTGCAGCTCCATAGGAGGAACAACAATATGAACCAACTAGTACCCCCCCCCCCCAGAGTCTCAGGGACTAAACCAACAACCAAAGAGTACACGTGGAGGGACCCATGGCTCCAGCTGCATATGTAGCAAAGGATGGCCTTGTGGTACATCAATGAGAGTAGAGACCCTTAGACTTGTAAAGGCTTTACACCCCAGTGTAGGTGGCTGCCAGCACAGGGAAATGGGATTGGGTGAGTTAGTGAACAAGGGAAGAGGGAATGGGATAGCAGGTCTTTTGAGAAAATGAAGAAAGGGGATAAAATTTGAAATGTAAATAAAGAATAATAAAAAAGAAGAAATAGAAAAGAAAAATAATTTTAATATCAGTAAAAACAAAGAAAATAAGTAACTCACAAGCTGGTTCATGTTACAAATTCACAGACACATGGGAATATCTTAAAAGAATCCATAAAACACTGACAGAAACCTGTCATTCAGGCAGCCGTCTAATGTCAGACCATGAATTTTTAAAAGATTTGCATGTATGGATGTTATGGGATGGGGTTAAATTTCATATCTTTCCTTTTCATATATTATTCTCTCATAAATTACATCCTAACACCAGTTTCTCCTCTCTCATCTCCCCCTATTCTATTCCTTCCATCTCTCTTGTCTCTTGAATTCATCCACCACCACCCCCACCTCTCTTCCAAAAAAGTAGGGACCTTCCAGAGACATAAACCAAATATGACATAACAAGAGACAAAAAAAGCTGAGTACATATTCTCACATCATAGCTGGACAGGGTAACTGTGATGGTTTGTATGTGACCAGCCCAGGGAATGGCACTATTAGAAGGTTTCCCTCTGTTGGTGTAGGTGTGTCACTATGGCTGTGTGTTATAAGACCCTCATCCTAACTGCCTGGAAGCCAGTATTCTGCTAGCAGCCTTCAGATGAAGAGGCAGAACTCTCAGCAGCTCCTGCACCATGCCTGCCTGGATGTGCCATGTTCTAGCCCTGATGATAATGGGTGGAACCTCTTAAAGTCTAAGTGAGTCCCAAATAAATACTGTTCTTTATACGAGTTGCCTTGGTCATGGTGTCTGTTCTCAGCAGTAAAACTCTAAGACAATAATACAGTAGGAGGAAAAGGGTCCCAAAAGCAGGCAAAGGAGTCAGATATAGCCCTGTTCTCACCATTAGGAATCCCAAAAGACAACAGAGCTATACAACCATGGTATATTGGCGAATCTATATAGACTCTTTGATCTCAGTGAGCCCACTAAGTCCCAGTTAGTTGATTCTGTAGGCCATGTTCTTATGTTTTTCTTAATTCCTCTATCATTTCCTTTTCTTCACTTTTTCTTTTTTTAACTAAAAGAGCTCATAATTTTATTTTCACATTTCACAATATAAGTGAAAACGCCACTTTTTTGTATTACTTCTCTCTCCAAAAATATTCAGTTAGGAAGGGAAGTTTCCTTTCCATGCATCTAGTCAACAATCAGGCTCAGCACCAAGATCTCCTGGTGGAACAGAACAAGCAATACAAAACGATAAAGAGTGCTTCTGCTCTCATCTGTCTGGCCAGGTCATGCTAGGTCGTGTGGGCACCATCATAGGGAGGGTGCCATGTCTCATCATGGGAGGCCCGGGTATCATGGGCATGTGGCCTCCTATCGGTGGTCTCATCACAGGAGCTGGTCCCATAGGCATCATCCCAGGAGGAGGGGGGCTCATCATTGGCATCATGGGAGGGCCTTCCATGTGGGACACAGGTATCCTGCCAGATCGAGGAGGATCCAGGAGACTGGGGAGCTGTGGGATCATGGCCCCTGCAGGCAAGGAACCAGAGAATGGAACTGGAGGGATTTTTCCTTGTTGAAATGTAGCTGTTGGTTTGTCAATCAGGCTCTGGGCCTGCTCTTCCATCCATTTCTGGCAATTGTCTTTCACATTCTCTTTGTGTTTCCGACCACTGCAGTGTGTCTTCCTCATAGATGGAGAATTGTGGGTAAGATACATATCACAGTAGTAACAATTAAACTTAGCCATGTTGCTCCAAAAGCTGTTGGCTACCAGGGTCACCGCCACCAGGAACTCTCCTCTATCTTTTTCAAACCTTCTCTCCTTCCTCTGCAGGACTTCTGAGTTCATCGTAACATTTGGATATGGGAGCTGTATCTGCCCCCATCTGTTGTTGATGATAATGACTGTGCTAGGCTCTGAACTCAGTTCTTTCTACAGGCAGGACAATTTGTAGGTGGATATTTTAGATGCTGCTTGGTGTCCCAAACTTTCCACTTGAGGCCTTGCCTGGTGACAAAGGATGGTTAGTTCAGGCTCTATGTCCTCCATTCCTAAGAGCCTTCACTAGTCTTACCCTCACAGAATCCACAGACATTCCATTGCACTAGGTTTCTACCTTGTTCCTGAAATTTCCCAAAGTTCCAATTTTTGCTCCCGGTATTCTCTCTGTCCTCTCACCTCTCACCATATGATCCTTCCTGTTTACATGCCTATTCGCTGATAGTCCACCCCCCAAATATATTCTATTTCCCATTTCCAAGAATACCTCAAACTCAGTGCTTAACACACACACACACACACACACACACACACACACAGGGAAGTAAAGGAAACTTGACAGATGGCTTAGAAGATAGAGACCTTACAACCAAGCCTAAAGACCCAAATTAGAACCCCACAACTCAATTCCTGAAAGTTGTTCTCTCAACCAAACTTACACATACACACACACACACACACACACACACACACACACACACTAAATGCAAAGATGGGTGTTGTTGGAAAGAAAGGTTTCCTGAGAGAGAGATAGAGAGAGGAAGGACTGAGAAGAATTGAGAACAAACATGATTAAATTTAATATATAAAAACATGAAAGAATTCAACAATAGTTTCTTAGAGCAATTTAAAAACTTATGCTAGGTTAAATAATATACAACTGTTTCATTATTTATACAAAAGGCATATGATTCTAACATATGCTTTTCATAATAAATACAGTAATGTAAATGCTATTAATAAAGCAAATTTTAATTTATGAGAACCAATCAACATTCTGACACAGTGAAGAACAAGAATTATTTCTGAGACAAGATTGCAAGCAATAACTTGTTATCTGGCTATATTTATTTTTGGAAATGTTGTTATACTTCTTAAATATAAATAATAAGAATACAAAATAAGTATGTTATATTCCTTTTTCTTTATATATTTTCTAACTTGTGATAGCATATTAGCAGTTTTATTTTACTTTTCCAATGCATCATGTAAATTTTTCCTTCACATCTCATTATTTGACATGTACAAATAACTATTTCATTTACATTCTTAATTATTTTCTAAATGCTACTTATTCCTTCTACAACGAAGTTTAGTTGCACTAAGTCTGTTTTCATTCATTGATTTATTGATTCAGCTTACATCCCAATCACGGTCCCTCTCCTTCCTCTCCTATCTCCACCTCCCACCCACCTTCATCCCACTTCCCCTGCCCTTTTCCTTAGAGAATGGGAGGTATCCCTGCTAGATATCCACCATGGCCCATCAAATCACATCAGTACTAAGCACATCCTCTCCCACTGAGGCCAGAAAGGGATTTAAAGACAGGGACTCCAGGTCAGAGGCAGCATGAACTCTAATTGTTGGGGGACTCACATGATGACCAAACGGAACATCGGCTACATTTATGTGTAAGAGGCCTAGTCCAGTCTCTCCACGTTCTTTAGTTGTTGGGTCTGCTTCAGTGAGGCCTCAGGTTGGTTGGCTCTGTATGGTTTCTTATGGTTTTCGTGGCCTGCTGTCTGCCTCAATCCTTCCCCTGCATATTCCTAAGACGCCTTGAGTTCTGCCTAACGTTTGACTGTGGGTCTCTGCATCTGTTTCCATCAGCTGTTGGATGAGGCATCTCAGATGACAGTTGTGTTAGACTCCTATCTGTAAGCATAGCAGAGAGGATCAGGTGTTGTCTAACTCCCCTAGGGTGAGTCTCAAGTTAGATCAGTCACTGGTTGGCTATTCTCTCAATCCCTGCTCTATCTTTATCTCTGTACATCTTGTAAGCAGTACACATTTTGGGTTGAAAGTTTTGTAGGTAAGTTGGTGTTCCCCTCTCTCCACTGAAAGTCCTGACTGACTACAGGAGGTGGCCACTTCCGGCTCCACACCCCATGCTAGTAAGAGTCTTTTAAAATAAAACACTCCAGTTTTTATAGCAAGATAAGTAAAGAAACTAATAGAGGATTTGTCACTTGAAAACAGGGATGGAGTACTGGAGTGAAATTTCTCCTCATGAGTACATGATTCTAAATAGTGTGGTTTTTCTTTGGGGTTAGAGAGCAGGTCAGTTCTTCTGATAGCAGTATTATATACCTCAATTCTAGAAATTGTGGGGCTGATGTAGGAGACTAAGGAGTCTATGACAAATGTAATGTATGCAGCAATCTCAAAGCCAGTCTAGACTCCATAAGACCTTGTGTCAAGTAGCAAAGATACCAAACAAAAAGCTTCTATTTCTACAAATTTAGTTAAGGTTTATTTGTTTTCTATAAAAATAGTAAGAACATTTAAAATTTTCACCTGAAAATAATAATCTATTTCATAAAGTTAACTAAATTTCTGGAGTACATTGACATATTTACTATATAGTTGTGTTTATATTTCCTTCCACTAGGCTATGATATGATTTATTTCTTGAAGCTGTATATATTTATACCCTGACCCTTCTAATTACCTTTTCAATTGTAAGAAACTGAGGATCCTAAAAATAAATCCCTGAGGCTTCATCATCTTAAAAGGTTAAATATATGTAATTGATTAGCTTCAGTTTAATAAAGTAATTGTAAAGCTTTCCTTCTGTGATGTCCAAAGTTAGAAAGGTTAAGGATAACTTCATTTTATTTTCTGTTCCATATTAACTTAATGCTAATTTATTCTTATTCTTCTTATTCTAATTCCTCCTTCTCTTCTTTCTACACCTTCCCCTCTAATTTTGTTTATTCTCCTTCTTAATCAACACCTTATTTTTCCTTTTGTTCCCAAATTTAGATTTAGCCTGTATGTAGTAACATAAATATTAATCAGATATTAGTTTCATAGCAACTTAATACATATACTCGTTATTATTATTGCTGCTGCTGCTGTTGTTTTCTTTATTCTCATTCTCAATCTTACGTTTTCTTGTCTTCATTAAATTAGCTTTAACCTGTATATAAAAGTTTAAAAATTGTAAATAGAACTGGGGAAGCACACAATCTCTCAATCTGTTTACATACCGTGTGTTGTGTTAGAATGGCGGCTCATCTGGGCACCTCACATCCAGCCATCACAGTTCCACGGGAAAGAGGTTTATTGGAGGTGGAAAGGACAAATGGGGGCTACAAAGAAGAAGAATGAAAGAGAGAAGGTCAGAGGGGCTCTGCTTTTAATTTGGGCCATGACTTAACCACAAGCACTGCTGGAGGTCGGTGAATGGATGGTGGTTGCTGTGACAACAGATGCGCATCAGATCCCTGTTGCCTATGGGTGAAGTCATCCCTGGATTAGGAAGCTCACTTCTGATGCCAACTGTGTAGTAAATCAATAAAAGAAATGTATATAATTTGAAAACCTGTGTTAATTACTTATACATTAAAAATTGTTTAGATGTTAGTGTTTTATTGTAAGACAGTTTCAAACATTTGTATAATGTATTTTAATCTTTTTAGAACCACCATATTCCTCTATGTTCTTCTTCCTCCTCTGCTAATTTTATTTTTTGCTTGATCTACTGAGTTGAAGTAGAGATTCATTCCCTAACATATGTAGGGAATTTTATATAGGAGAAAGCACAGCATACTGATGGTTATACCATTAAAGAAAATGGTACTACTTCCCCTAACAATTAATTGTCAATGGTACCTAAACTTTGTCCTACAACTTAGTGAGATGCACCATACAAGCAATATTTAGTCAGCCAATTATGCTGTAGCACGCTAGAAATATTTTTCATATATAATTGCTACATATTAAAAATGATTATTTTAGTTTACTAATTTGTTCTATAGTAATTTGATTTAACTAAATAGAATATAGAATGGTAAATTTTAAAAAGAATTGCAAAGTTTTCTGTTTTTATAGCAATAAAAATTTTTAATTGAATTGTACTTTTGTATTGAAAATTTATAAACACATGAAAAGGCGTCACATGATTAGAAAAAAGCAACTTTGAGAGGAAATTAGATATGTCTGACTAAATATAAAAATGGGAGAAAACTAACCAGATATTGTCATAAATTCTTTCAAGGTATAGAGAAAAGCAAATTGGAAAGAGTAGAGGAATTTTAATGCAGCAACATGGATACTCTGTCAGGGGATCACATCCAAAGACCTAGGTCTGTGTAATCCAGCTGGACTATAGACATGCCCTTAGTACTTTTCTTTAATCTCAAACAGTGACTTCTAACTACAGGCAGACAAAGTATCAATCAGAGAAAGATTTGACAGATTGAGTCATGGATAGGATAGGCTCAACTCTGACTACAACACACAGGAAAGAGAGGACACTTAGGAGAGCAGTGGTGAGAGTTCCTTGGGGCAAGCTGGATCTTTGTTGTCCAGATATTTCCAACCAGCAGGCAGCAACCAACAACAGCAGCTGGAAGAGGAGAACAAGTAGCAACTGCCAACAGCAGGGGAATACGCAGCAGCCTCCTTTCTTGGAGCTCTGGGATTTATATGTCCTCTGAAGAGCCTTAAGAATGTAAACTATCTCCAGCTGGTAAAATCACACCCCTGCCAGAGCACTAGACAAATCATAGTCAGATGCTGCAAATAAAACGAAGCAGCCCCATGTCCCACACCTGGAATTAAAGCAAAAACATTCACATAACATTTTTGTTTTTAAAGAAACAAATTTGTCACTACAGTGCTTGGCCCCAAACTAGGTAAAACTCTATTTAGAAAATAGTGAGAACAACTACTCATAGTTGGAAGTTTGGTTTTAAGACAGAGAGCTTCAGAAAATGTATACCCTACTCAGAGTCAGAACTAGAAAATTTGAAAGGGCAGGGGCGAACAGAATAGGGGTACAGGAAGAGAGAATGAAGAGAAGATAAAATATCAACTCAGAATCAAACAGTGCGGCTTATATCATTCACCAGGTTTATATTTCCAACAGACAGGAAACTGGGAATCTGTGCATAACATAGATGCTGGAAAATTGTTCTGGCATATGAAATGCATGTTGGCTAGATCCTTTATAAGTTGGCTCTCAGGTGACACTACAGGCAAAATTCTCATATGTCTCTCTGACAACCAAGGGCAAGTGTCTAGAGAACATTCTTTGAGTTCTGAAACACCAAAATAACTCTTACTAGAGGGTAAAACTCTGACTCAAAATCATATAGTATTCTATATTGTGCACATCTATTCTGAACAATAGACTAAAATTATATTCCTGTTCCTCAGAAGAGAGATAACTTATAGCAAAGACCTAATACTACAAGGAAACCCTCCATTCTGCTACCTGGCAACTAAAACACAGCCTCTAGGGGCAAACAGCAAAAAGATCTATATAAGAAGTTTAGTATCACAAAGGTTCTTTTCTCATTGTAATATACCAACACAAGGAGAAGAGGAGGAAAAGAAAGTCACCCCAGAGATACAATGACAGCTGCATTGAGTAAAGTGGTAGCTCAGGGACACCTTGCAGCAGCACTTGGCAGGAGAATATACAGATGGTCAGCACTTACTCAGTACATTGTGACAGCATAACCACTACCTGGAGCCGTGAACACACAAGTGACTGCACAGGAGTGGTATGTATCTTCATTTAGTTGTGAAAGAAATTCTCTCTCTCTCTCTCTCTCTCTCTCTCTCTCTCTCTCTCTCTCTCTCTCTCTCTCTCTCTCTCTCTCTTTCTCTCTCCTCTCTCTCCTGTGTTTGTGTAATCTCCCCCAGCCTTGGCCTTGCTGCCAGTAAGGAGATTACCTAGGGTGGAGCTTTCCTCCCTAGATCACTCTATTGTTCAGCCACTGCCCTTGTTCCCCTTCAAGAGACACTGCTGCTTGCTGGGAGGCTGCTGAGCTATTCCAGAGACTACATCCTGTACTGTAGCTGGTTCCAGGTTCCAAGGATGAATTGGCAAGAATGGGCCTCCCCCTCCCCTTTATACGCACATTTGCCATTAAACATTTTAGCTTGATCAGGAATCTTGACTTAGCTCCATTTTTCTCTCTACCGCCTAGTTTCCCCTCTCTTTTCAGCCCTGGCTTGCCTCCCAGGTGTACCCCATTTCTTATGAGCTGCAGGCTGGCTTCCATACATGTTTGTGTGTGTATTTGTGTGTGTATGTTTGTATGTGCCCCAACATGTTCGGGGGCACTTGTGTGTAATGGTAATTTCAGCAGGTATCTAGCTTTTCTTTACCTCCAACTGGCTCCCAAATGAATGAGACTGGGACTCAAATGTAATTGAATTTACTGCACAATATCTGGGTAGTTGTAAATCTATTTTAATCCTCTAAACTTATCTTGGTATTTTCCAGCCAAAATCCCTGAAATACTTGCACTTTTGAGTTTGTCTGTCTCTCTGGGTTTCAGGTGTGTTCTCCCATGACGTCTCCCTGGACCCCTGTGTGGCTGAATACCATGTACTCTTCCCTCTCTCCCCCTCCCATGGCAGACAGCAGTTCTACCCTATTCTCTCTTGTGCCCAGCCACTGGCTGATCAGCTTTTATTGACAAGGCAAAGAATAAATGGTAAACACTATTTATACAAACTTGAAACAAAAGATATTGGAACAAGCATTATGGCACACAAAACCATGCCTATGTTGTGTGTTTGTGTTGCATGTTGTGTGAATGCACAAAGTTGAGAGGTTGAAGTTGGTAGCCTCCGTATGTGATCATAACACAACTGTATAAAATAGATGTAAATGTCTCTGTCACTTGTCCTAGGGCTGCAATCACAAACAAGCAAGATGAGACAAAATACAGCTCTATACAGATGTTGGGATTCAAACTGAAGTCTCCTTGCTTGCTTTGTGGCTGACAGATTACTGAGCGAGCCTGGGTGGCAGGTATCTCTGTATCTAGTTTTTAAGAGAATTTAGTGTAGATCTCACTGTTGCCCTGGTGCAATTCCTCATATTTCCTTATGTTTCATGTTACGTTTACTGGGAAGCATACTTCACAGAACAAGGCAAACTAGAGAGCTGAAAAGGAACCCTTGTAGAACTAATGTGTGAGGGGAGGGGATAATCAGGAGTGGCTTTTATGGTATAAGGGAAGTGTGATATGACAAACAAAATTTCAGATAAAAAACAATTAAATGTTAAAATAAATATTTGAAATATTAACTTATAAACACATATAGACATGAAGACACATAAATACTCATATTCATTTGTGTGTACTAAAACATTATTAGGAATTGTGTTACAAACATTTTAAGAGTCTAATAGAAGACCACATGAAATATTCTTTTTTTTTTATTAGGTATTTTCCTCGTTTACATTTCCAATGCTATCCCAAAGGTCCCTCATACCCATCCCCCAATCTCCTACCCACCCACTTCCCCTTTTTGGCCTTGGCGTTCCCCTATACTGGGGCATATAAAGTTTGCAAGTCCAAAGGGCCTCTCTTTGCAGTGATGGCTGACTAGGCCATCTTTTGATACATATGCAGCTAGAGTCAAGAGCTCCGGGGTACTGGTTAGTTCATATTGTTGTTCCACCTATAGGGTTGGAGATCCCTTTAGCTCCTTGGGTACTTTCTCTAGCTCCTCCATTGGGGGCCGTGTGACCCATCCAATAGCTGACTGTGAGCATCCACTTCTGTGTTTGCTAGGCCCCAGCATAGTCTCACAAGAGACAGCTATATCTGGGTCCTTACAGCAAAATCTTGCTTAGTGTATGCAATGGTGTCAGCGTTTGGAAGCTGATTATGGGATGGATCCCTGGATATGGCAATCACTAGATGGTCCATCCTTTCGTCACAGCTCCAAATTTTGTCTCTGTAACTCCTTCCATGGGTGTTTTGTTCCCATTTCTAGGAAGGGGCATAGTGTCCACACTTTGGTCTTCGTTCTTCTTGAGTTTCATGCGTTTAGCAAATTGTTTCTTATATCTTGTGTATCCTAAGTTTCTGGGCTAATATCCACTTATCAGTGAGTACATATTGTGCGAGTTCCTTTGTGATTGGGTTACCTCACTCAGGATGATGTCCTTCAGGTCCATCCATTTGCCTAGGAATTGCATAAACTCATTCTTTTTAATAGCTGAGTAGTACTCCATTGTGTAAATTTTCTGTATCCATTCCTCTGTTGAGGGGCATCTGGGTTCTTTCCAGCTTCTGGCTATTATAAATAAGGCTGCTATGAACATAGTGGAGCATGTGTCCTTCTTACTGGTTGGGACATCTTCTGGATATATGCCCAGGAGAGGTATTGTGGGATCCTCCGGTAGTACTATGTCCAATTTTCTGATGAACCGCCAGACTGATTTTCCAGAGTGGTTGTACAAGCTTGCAATCCCACCAACAATGGAGGAGTGTTCCTCTTTCTCCACCACATGAAATATTCTTAGTTGTTAATTTTGATTGGATTCAGGTTAAGGAGAGAAGACAGCTATGCTTGTAACCATGGCAAAATTGCACACTAATTCCCTGAAAGCAGCCATGTTGCCCCTGTAAGTATTTTCTTTCTGTTATTTGTCTGGATGAGGAATTGTAATTTGGATTATATAGCATAGAATATAGTCCAACTTATTTTCTACCTATGATAGAAGCCTGTATTTCAGATGGAAGGTTTATTAATAATATAGTCTGCCTCAAGACATGTAACTTTAAATATAAGCAATGATCCATCAGTGAGGAATCTGAAGTCAGTGTTCGTCTCCATAGGAATGTTTAATAAGCAGGAGCATGGTAGGAAGTGTTCTATCTAGGCTAAAACATCTTGACCTGCTGACCTTGTTAACAGCAAAGGCAGAATGCAAAGTGTCCTAGCGGTAAGAATTGAGAGTAATATTATTGTATAAGAGGATGATAGTTGGTATGGTGAGATTTCTTTAAAAACAGCAATAGTTCTATGTTCATGAAGCATGCAATGAAATAAGGAACCCAGGCTACTTTAACAGAAGAATCAAGCTTTGTTTTATCACTCAAGACAAATCTGACCAGCCATTGCTACCTGATAAAATATATAAATATAATATGCAGTGACTACATGACAGTTGACATGAAGTTGTTAAAGTCGTCAAGAGTTTTGTCCTCCATATGATAAAATGGTTTCTGTAGCTATGGATGTGATGGGAAGAAGGGAACTGAAGTCCTTTTCTGCAGATGCTCGTGTTTGTGCAGTCAGTACAGTCTTAACAAGCAAATTAGTTGATCCGTTCTTAAAAAGATGTTGTAATTTCAGAAACCCATGGACTCTATTGACTGCAATGTCTCATTAGACATTGACTTAACTTACTCTCATTTGCTATTTTTGATAAGTGTGGATACTGTTAATCTTTATTAAAATAAATATTTCTCTATTAGCTAGCTCATCATTTAAATAATTAACTGCCAACTTTCATAATTGGAAATATTGAAATCTTACCTTTTTACACAAGGCTGAGAGTAAGAAAATGAATTCCTTTTAAAGTGGTATTTATCATAGCATTTAAAATTATTTTAAAAGAATTATACAAAATATTTTGGTCATATTCTTTATGTTTCTCCAACTAATTCCTCTTAAATCCTTCTCATCTTCATACACATCTAGCTTCACTTTTTTATCTCAAAAACAAAATGTTAAAATGAAACACACAAAAACAAAATTAAATAAAAAGAAAACTCCAAACCTGAGAAAGTTAAAATCACACACACACACACACACACACACACACACACACACACACACACGTAACTGAACCCATTTTTTGTTGGATAATTTATCCTGAAGTTCGTGTCTGCCCTGGAACATGGTGTTGTACTCCATATACTTAGTTAGAAAATACCTTATTTTCTTTTTCTAACAGGAATAATTAAGAGTAGCTCCTCAATTATAGATGGGACTTTGAGTTTACTTTCTATTCCACAATGAAATTTTTTCGGTTTTGAATTTGTTCAGGTTTTGTGTGTGTTGTCACAATCTCAGTAAGTTAATTTGTGAATCAGCCATGTTGGGTCTAGAATACAAAGCTTCCACAACTTCTGTTCTTTCAATCTTTCTGCCTTCTATTCATATATCCATGAACTTTGAGGGTAGCATTTAATGTATATGTTCATGATTGGGTACTCCAAAATCTCTAATACTGTGTGCAATGCAATTATATATTTCTGTATTAATTACCATCTACAGCTATTCAAAGCTCTACTGATGAGAGTAGAGTGATGTATTAGTATATTGAATTAGCACTATAACATTAGGAGTGGTTTTATTGCTATCATTATTCAGCACGATATTAGCATAGTTTACACTAGAACTCATGACTTATATAGTCTTTGGTTTTGACCTGACTTGTGTCAAGTATGGGTTTTACCTCACATAGTGGACTTTAAAATAATCAAAAAGTGGTTGGTTTCGTCCATACTACTTGTGCTATTATTGTACTAGTATATTTTGCCAACTGATCATTGTTGTAAGCCCTAAGTTTTGTAGCTGGTTGAGCCTGATGACTTCTTTTCTCCACTGAGAGTAGGTACACTACATCCCAGCAATATGGACACTAGTCATCCATGGAAATAGGAAGACTTCCACATTCTGGTGAATTTTTCAATTTGATTATTCAGTATCCTAAAGCTTTTATCATGCAAGTCTTTTATGTGCTTTGATATAGTTACTCTAAGAAAAGTTTTGAGGCTATTGTGAATGGTTTTGTTTCCACAATTTCTATCTTAGTATATTAATCATTTTTATATGTAACAACTACTGATTTCTGTTTGGTGATTTCATCTTGTTATTTAGATGAAGGTATTTATTACCTGTCTGAATTTGTTATTAGAATCTTTTATGTATGTAATAAAATCATCCAATAATTGAATCCCTTTTCCATATTTGACAAAATATTTTATAATCTATATTTATATAAGACTAAAGCATAAATAAATCAATACATTTTTAAGTGTTTCTGGGGATCAATATAGGAGATTTCAATAATTCTGGAGTACTAAGTATTTAGGTACTTTTGTTTATTTATTTTCCTGCATGAGCACAGAAACATAATAAATAATGCTGTAGTATTATTGGATTCAAGTACTACTAGGAAAGTAATGAGACTTATTTTGTTGATCTTGATGTGTCTTTTCAACTAGATTGATATTCTTGAAGATTGATTTATTTTAACATTTTTATTTTTGATATTAGAATTAGAATTACAACACCTCTCCCCTCTTTTTCTGCAGGGAGCGATGTAATTGCCCTGGCCTGGCTGCCTTGAGGAGCTTGCATCATATGTTTTCCAAGTTGGAGTTCATGACTTCTGGGTTAGTATGTGCCTTTCAGGTCCTGATAGACCTATGTGCTCCCTCAGTCAGTGAAGCATTCAGACCTCTGTTTTTCGGTGTATGTTACCTTAACAGTCAAGGAGTCATGAAAGCTTGCTAGGACAATTGGTCTTCCACATCTTCTCTTGGGTGCCTTATTTACCTTGCAAGCTTCATGGTAGCCTGGCAAGTATAACTGTATTCATCCTGGAAATTGCCATTATATTCTGTTTTCTGATAAAGGATAAAAAGTCCGATGATTCTCAATAAAATTACCA
The DNA here is from genome assembly GCF_000001635.26 of Mus musculus. NCBI lineage: Eukaryota > Metazoa > Chordata > Mammalia > Rodentia > Muridae > Mus > Mus musculus. The sequence continues at coordinate 112,469,665 of NC_000080.6, read as the reverse complement.
TTGCATAAGATTTGCTGTTGAGCCTCTGACTGCCTTGATTTGTTCTTCACGGCCATATGAAGTGACGTACATTAAATAAGAAAGTGAGTGCAGGCTTTAGTGCATTTCATTCTTCCAAAAACCCCCTTTCTGTTTTTCAAATTCATAGTCACTTTTTATTTAATTGTTACTACACATTCATTTATATCATATATTAATCTACATCTATATCTATTTATTTACCTAATATTTATATTTATTTCCATATCTGTCTATATTCCTAAATACATCTTTCTCACTCAGTGTAGTCTTAATTGTATGTTTTCAGTAATGACCACTTGGTACTGTGTAATCAATTCATTTCCTCTTTTCTGAAGAAAACATTTTTTTCTGCTCTCAGTGTTCCTTACATACATGTTGCGTGTTTTTTGTGTGTTGTTCTTCAGAAGGCCTTGTGGACCTTTCTTTGTTTACTCTTGACATGGCTATTTGTTGTTATCCTGGTTGAGCACATATTTGGGTAGTCACATTTTAAAACTTCATGGGTAGAACTTCTGATATTGATAGGATAATCGTTATCATAGAAAACTTACTGTTACTCCTTTCACAATCCTTCCATCACCTATTCTGCATTGGCTGTTCTAACAGAAGAGAAGGTGCTTAAATGGCTTCAACCATGATCTTTAGATTTAGTTTTTCAAATACAAATTAAAATCATTCCTTACATTTTAAAGAGCTTTCTATAGTTATTCTGCCTACATCAATAGAGCCTTTGGTCTGGGAAATATCAGTGTGAAGTTTCGTGTTTGGTATACATCAAAGAAATCAAATCTAACTTCATCATTTCCAAGAGCCACCTTACCCTTCAAACCAGATCCCTTTGCTGCACATTTATTGTTACTTCATTTACAAAATAAATCTCTCAAACAAACTTGAGCAGTATGCCTCAAAGCTTGAAGGACTTTTTTTTCAGTTAAGAACACAATTATGAATAAGAGCTTGAAGCAAAATATGTGTGATGTTTGAAGTTACAAGTTGAATGATGTGTTGACACCATGAAAGATATCGAACATAGATGGTGGGATTTAATATATCAAAAGCAGTTCCCAAATGTATCAGAAAATCTTCAAGATTATTGCCATAGCTTGGCTCTCTAGTGTCCATCAAAAAAATTCTTATTTTGAAATCAGTTATTAGAATGCACTATATGTAAGTGAGAAGTTACAGGGGGATGGGGATCGACCTGACGGTTTTAAGGAGAGACTAGTGGCATCCTGTCCTTTATATCTCAACTTATTCTCTTAATATTTTTAATTATCATTTATGTTTATAATTGTCATTGATAGAAATACAATTTTGATAGAAAAATTTTAAATACCTTTACTACCTTAGCTATGCTTTTCAAGTAGAATGCTTTTTGGGGTTTTATCGATACAAGTTTTATGCAAGCATAGATCAAATGCATCCCTGATTTCTTAATTAATAACAGTATTTATTATTTTGATTGGATTTCCTATTCTCTGTTGTAGCTATGAAAAATGAGTCAGAAGAACTATCAAGTATATTACACATTATTTTATTCATAACTATTGTCAAACTCATATTTTATTCCTAAAATTTCTTCTTGTCTTTTTGTGTTAACCACCTAATATTGTTTTATAATTTATTTTTAAAATTTCATGTATCTGCAGTATTTACCCCATTTCCCCTTTTCTTTCTACAGCCCCTTCTCATGTTGCTTCCACAAACACATTCAGATTCAAGGTCTCTTTATGAATTCAGTGAGATGGTTTGTTGTTTGTACTTACATGTTTTAAAAATTAATAATGTGGTATCAGATAACCAGTTAGGTACTCATCAATGTGAAAACTAATTTTTGTTCTATTAGAAGTCATGTATTGTCTGTATTTCTTCAACCAGGGGTGGAACCCTGTGAGATTTCTCCATCCATGTTTTATTTCACCAGGTAGTGTCATTGTTTGGGTAGAGCTTAGGTAATCATATTATTGAGATTTCCAAAGTGTAGCTTTCTTGTCATATATACAAGTCAATCTTCAAGCAAAACTTCTATTACTCTAGCCTATGCAATCATTCCCCTACTCTTTTACCATGTGTCCTGAGCCTTATGTGCACAACTTTTGTTTTGTACTTAAAATTGGGGCTGATCAGTCCATTGTCTGTTGTGCTATGCATTTCTTAAATTTCTTTCTTTTTTTTCTTTTCTTTTCTTTTCTTTTCTTTTCTTTTCTTTTCTTTTCTGTCCTTTCCTTTCCTTCCCTTCCCTTTCTTTCTTTCTTTCTTTCTTTCTTTCTTTCTTTCTTTCTTTCTTTCTTTCTTCCTTCCTTCCTTCCTTCCTTCCTTCCTTTCTTTCTTTCTTTCTTTCTTTCTTTCCTTCTTTCTTTCTTCACTCCAGATTTTATTCCACCCCCAGTCCACCTTCTGACTGTTTCACATCCTATACATCCTTCCACCCCACTTTTTCCTGTTGAAGGGCTTTAATGACAATTATTCAGCTGTTGTTTACAAAAAATAAAAGTGACTTCTCTAGGGATATTTTGAAATGCTGGTCATTGTTATAATTATTCATAAGCATCACAACTGTGTAGGACTATTGATTGTTTCCATTGGGAGCATTAATAACGCTGTTCTGTGCTATAACATGTAGTATTCAGAGCAGAAGCTTTGGGTCAAATGTCCAGGAAACCTCTTAGAGCTATGACCAAAGTGCCCAGTGACTTCAGTAGTTAGGACTTAAGTTTCATATGTTTTACATTTGTCTCTTGAGAAGCTTTTCCCTAATTTTCTAGATTTTTTTTTGACCCAGAGGTTAATACTGAAAGGAAATCATTGTCAGTTTTATTTCCAGGTCTGTCCAATTGGTCTCAATTTCCATGAAAATTTACCATAGTCATGATTTGCAATGCTAAGAAGTATGCACATTGTCTTATGTCAGGTTGTGTGTCACAATACTAATGTAATTCTGAAATCCTCAATAAAACTGACTGCCTTCCTTGGTTTAAAGTAATGTTTATTTATGATACCTAACCCAACTGAAGTGCAACATTTAAAATATGTACATACATATGTACTTGTCATATGAAAAATTTGCATTAAGAATAAACTGGCATTTTCAAATTTGGGAAAAGATTTTTGACAATTGTGGGAGGTTTTGGCAAGATGGAGCAGTTGACAGCTGGAGAAAGACTGTAATTAGAAGGCTGCAAGAATATCTAGGTATAAAGAGGGAACTTAGCTCTAGAAGAAAGGACTTTCTGGAATGCATGTTACTTAATTTTGTTAAATTGCTCATTAGTTATGACCTGAGGATGTTTTAACAAAGTAATAATTAATTCAGAATTTGGCTTGAGGTATTTTTCCTATCAACTAACAATGCTGCCCATTGGATCAGAGAAATGTGATTTCAAATAATCACTTTTATCCAAATCCAGTTCTGTCTATGGAGTCCACTCAAATCCCAAGTCATCCTTAGTCACCATCTGCCAGTAAGAAGGATGACAAACCAATCATGATTACAGCGAAAGTGCATGTGAGAAGTAGGTGGTTTTCTTGGAAACGAATGGATGAATAGTTGGAAAAACACCAGGATATCTTGCAATGATTAATGATAACGTAATTCTTGTGATTTTTGGTCTTGGGCTCCCAACTTACTGGTTACATTCCACAGAACATAGAATCAATAGTCTACTCTCCCGAACAGGTGCACAACCAGAGAGAATGATCTCTCTGGAGAAAAGCCAAGCTCCCAAAAGAAAGAAAATTGAGATAGAAGGAGAACTTGTCGAGATTTATTGATGACCAAAAGCAAAATTTGTACAAGCAAGTGCTGATTCCATAAGAATTACAAAATCAACAGTCTGTGATGCTGGCAGGGAACAAAAGGCTCACTACTATGTTGCATGCTAACTTCTCTTCCTATATCAAGCAAGACTTTTAGTCAGCAAAATATTTTAAAAAATACAAATTACAGCAAAACAATGTGAAAATATATATTCTGAATCCATGAGCAATGTCAAATGCAGGGAACTTATAACAAAATACATTTACTAAAATATAAACACATATCCAGGGAAGTGAACCCAATGTGAAATTTCAGATCTAGTGATGACACTAGATTATCATAAATAAACTGAAGATAATGATGCTCAAGGAGCTGACAGCGTATGTCAACAGAATCAGGCAGTATACAATGTGAAGCAATGAAATGTCTGCAAAAACTATGACAATATATCAGTGCTACCCAAACAAAAACAAGAAAGAACAATTTATTCAAAGACAGCTATAGCAAAAGATACAGCTACTATCATTTGTCTCTTGGCAGAGCCTCAAAGGAAAACAGAAAAGTTGTGAAGCCTTATGGCATCAACACAGAGGCTACAAATATGCCTTGCTTGGGAAGTTCTGGCATAGGAAAGCTGTGGGTGTGCCATCAAAGGGAAATGAATCTTTTGTGATGACTTAGATACATAGTTCTTTTTCCTGTTAGGACAAAATACCCTACAAAAGCAATAGAAACAAAATGGGTTTTACTTTAACTCACAGTTCCAGGATACAGTGTAGCAGCTTAACACAGCCCTGAAAATAACATTCAGAGTCAGAAAGCAAAGGGTACTAGGAGTTGTTGTTCTGTTGGCTTTCTCATTTCCTTCCAGTGGACTGCATATCCAATGCATGGAATGTTCACAACTACATTTAAGTTGTTTCTTCTCACTTCACAAACTATGTAGAAATGCCCAGACACAAACATGCAGAGAAGATTCTGTTCATGGTATTTCTGTATCTTCTCAGATTGACAGGAACCACCAGCACTAATGTATATGGATTTTTTTCAAGGTGTTAAGCAGTTCAAAAATTAGTGAAGTTTGAAGTTACAGTCCAATTCTTGTCCCATGAGGCTGTCTGCTAACTAAACATTTTGGTTCAACTTCTGAGTAAGCTGAGTGAGATGATAGCTTGACTCCATGGAATATTTACTATTAAGACTAAATTTGTGAATATTATTGAAAAATTTGTCCTGGAATTTAATTTTGATCTATGTTCTAACAGTTGTCAAACTGACCATTCCCTTCTCAATTTAAATCTCACCACAAAATATTTAATGTGTAATGATTGTTCTGATTGCCAATCCTTCATACAGGCACTAGTATTTCTATTATTCTATACTAGTCGTGCTCAACCTGAGACTCATGGCACCATAGGATGGAATGAGCCTTTCACAGTGTTGCTAACACCATCATAAAACACATATATTTACAGTATAATTTATAACAGTAGTAATACTATAGTTATAGAGTAGTTACAAAAATAATTTTATGGTTGAGGACAACATAACATGAAGAAATATATTAAAGGTTGACAACACAACACCACACACAAGGAATCAGAAGACTAGAAAATGTAAACTGTCCAGTCAATGTTACTCCGCTAAAAAACAATGAGAGTATGATTTAAGTATGCCAAGTATAGACAATGCTGACCAAAAGATCTTTTTAATGTGTCATTGGGAGTACTTATAAAGGTTGGAAGTAGCCTGTATGCATAGATGGGAATTGACCACAGGAAATTTAACAAATACAATTGAAGAATTTAAATTTGGAATTTCAATTGCTTTAAGTGATTTGCATATAAACTCAAATCGTCATGTGGAAGTTTATGTTTATGAATGAAACTCAGTTCTCCAAAGCTCAGTCTGAGTATGGGTTTTAAGTAAATAAAAATATTTAGAAACTAACATTACTTGGATATTTAAAAATATGTGGAGAAATTTGGGATGATTTAGAATGCTTTATTATATTATACTTATTTACATATTATATATCCACTATGCATAAAATATCAAGATTCCTATACATAAAAAAGTATGTTATAGTCAACTAATTTCATACTTGTAAATGTCATATTGTAAAATGTTATGTACAATAAATAAAATAGGAGATATTTTATATCAGATGTAGAACATCTAACAAGAAAAGATGCAAAGACACTATTAATAAGCAAGAAAGCAAGAAAGAAGGAAGGAAAGAAAGAAAGATTGATTTTGCTGTTTCATGATGGAGCCTGCCTTTCATCCCATCACTGCAGAAGGTAGAGGCAAAAAGTCTCTGTGTGTTTAAGAACAGCCTAATCTTCTCAGTGAGTGCATACCATGTGTGTTCTTTTGTGATTGGGTTACCTCACTCAGGATGATAACCTCCAGATCCATCCATTTGCAGAGGCTCAGAATATGCCAGATATAATTCCCAAAACACATGAAACTCAAGAATAAGGAAGACCAAAGTGTGAATACTTCGATCCTTCTTAGACGGAGAAACAAAATACCCATGGAAGGAGTTACAGAGACCAAGTGTGGAGCAGAGACTGAAGGAATGACCATCCAGAGACTGCCCCACCTGGGTATCTATCCCATAAACAACCACCAAACCCAGACACTATTGTGGATGCCAACAAGAGCTTGCTGACAGGAACCAGATATAGCTGTCTCCTGAGAGGCTCTCCCAGTGCCTGACAAATACAGAAGTGGATACTCACAGTCATTCATTAGACAGAACACAGGGTCCCCAATGAAGGAGCTACAGAAAGTACCCAGGAAGCTGAAGGGGTCAGCAGCCCTATAGGTGGAACAACAATATGAACTAACCAGTACCCCCAGAGCTCCCTATGACTAAACCACCAACCAAAGAAAACACATGGTGGGACTCATGTCTCTAGCTGCATATGGAGCAGAGAATGGCCTATTTGGTCATCAATGGGAGGAGAGGCCCTTGGTCCTCTGAAGGATCTATGCTCTAGTACAGGGGAATGCCTGGGCCAGGAAGCAGGAGTGGGTGGGTTGGTGAGCAGGAGGAGGGGGGGGGAATAAGGTGTTTTCTGAGAGGAAACCAGGAAAGGGGATAACATTTAAAATGTAAATAAAGGAAATATCTAATGTAAAAACCAAACCAAACCAACCAACCAACCAACAAACAAATGAACAGTCTAATCTAAAGAACAAGTTTCAGGCCATCCAGAGCTACACAGTAAGATCATCTTTCAACATAAACAATTAGATGAAATTAACCAAAAACAAAAACAACAACAGCAACAAAAAACTAAAGAATGATTACCAATGAGAGATTAAGCAAATACTTAAATCCCAATGATATTTCTAGAGCATAGTTCTGTAGTCTTTCAAGGGAACAAATGTCCCTGCCTGCATGATGGTTAGTGTTAATTTTCCACTGAAGTATGTAGAATTGGAATTTGAGGCATGGCCATGAGAGATTACGAAGATTGCATTAACTGAGGTGGAATAACTACCCTACTGGGATCGCAGTATTCCCATTGTAATGGTGGGTGGGATTACAGAGTGAGACAGAGAAACTAAACTAGTTAGGCATGCCTTTATTCATTGTTCTCTGCAGCTTTCCTGAAGATGTTATGTGGCTAATGCTTCAGACTCCTGCCTTTGAGCTCCTCCTACAGTGAACTGTGAGGCAAAATATTGCGTAACACTTAAATGGCATTTGTGGCAATGTTTTATTAAGGAAGTAGACAGAGAGCAAGGCAATACATGAGGATATCTTCTGTGATGTCTGCTCCAGGCTTCGTCATGAGAAAGCTATGTATATTTAGTCATTTTTAAAAAATGAGTTTATGTAGTCCACTCATTACGTATAACATTTCAGTGAAACGAACACTAATATTCTTTAAAGTGCCTACCGTGTGCTTTTTGTGACACACCACATTTCAGGTTCTGAGTCGTCAACATTCATTTTCCCAACAAAGGTTTTCAGCACACAAAACATATCAGAATACATAAAACAAGAGTGTAAATAATGGAATGTTCTGAACTTATTATATCTGAATATTATCTCTACAAAGTTAATACTGTATTCAAGTACTCAAACCTAAGTTGTTTTTAATAAAATATATAATATCTTATAAATAGAATATACAATATCTTATAATAGAAAGAGGTTAGGCTTATCTTCCTTTCAGTGTATTTTGCTTAAATATTTTCTAAATATAGCCAGGTGTGCATTACTTAAAGGATAATACTGCTTGTTCATACCAAAAAGAAGAATAATCATATTATTTATTTATTTCACAAGAGGTAATGATAACATGAGAATAATAAAAATAGCATCATAAAGTACAATAACACAATTTTATAATACCTTTCAAGTTTCTTTTATGTGAGATATTGTTTTAAAAGACTATTTTTATTTTGCCTCGTTATTGACTGCCATCTCTGAGAGCATTTAGGTTTTGACATGTGTTTTTTGATAATATATAATCAGTCCATATCTGCATCTGTGACATTTAAAATTAAAGTTTAGAAAATATAATTAAATGTAAATCAAGATATGATGAATTACTTTTTTAGTAATTCCATTTCAGCATTTTAAAGAGTACCTTAACTGTCAATTCATTAATATTAAATATTAAATGCAAATGTGTGCAAATAAAAAATGGTTGCTTATAGTTTGATTTCCTTTATAGGTGTATAATTAGATTTTAATAAAATGCATTTTATAATTATTAAGCAATCAAATTAGTTTAAAATGGATTCAAGTGTATTCAACAAAACCGGGATCTCTTCAGGACTGATTACTACAGGGGATGTTGTCTTTGATTTTCCTGTATTTGAGTCAGTGTGTTATTTTCAGTGTCTTTAGGTGAAAAGCAAAAACAAATTAATCAGGAAAAACATGCACGTGAGATTAAATTCTTTTTTTTATTATTTTTTTATTAGGTATTTTCCTCGTTTAGAGGAGAATAGTAAAGGAACTAAATACCCTAAATAATACCCCGTCCATAAGGGCACATGGTGTACAGGCATTGACAAGAGTAAATATAGTTTTACTTTGAATGTATATGCATCTTTCCAAAACTAAATATTGGATGGTGAAGGTCCTCTTGTACTGTTTTTGTTTGTTTGTTTGTTTGTTTGTTTGTCTGTTTTCCTGGAAGATATTAACTTTCTCGGGCAATCAGCATCTCAGAGGTTCTATGCTGATATTCAATGCCACTATGATTTGTTCATTTGATGATACACCTGGATATTCAAATTCTCAGATATTTTTTTCTGTATAGGAGAAGCAAACCTCATACAAGTTATTCAGTAAATTTTACAGTACAATATTATTTACTCTTTAAAACAATGTTGGAAAAGCAAACTTGTTATGGTATTCCACCAAAAGGAAGCTTCTAGCTCCTGAGGAAATAAGCAAAATTCCCTCATCTGAACAATAACAACACACTTTGTGTGAGAAGAATATTTTACGATAAAAATATATGTAATACCCATACTTATATTTTTTTACCCAAACAGAACTCATATATTTGGATTCACTAAAATTGCTTATAGATTTATTTTAAAAAATATTGTCTTGGATTTAAATATAAAGTACACTTTGATACTATTATGTTTAGAGATCAGATACAGATAAGTATTTAATATCGTGAAGTATATGTGAATTTTATTCCAAAGTGCAATAAAATACTATGGTAGAGGAATTTTTTTCTTATTTTGCAAGCTCTAATCTGAGATCAAAAAGGAAAGGACTCTGTTACATGACTATAGACCTGTACTGTGTCTTTACCTATATGTAACTTTTTTTTTAATTTTAAAAACTTAAGTTTATTAATTCAAAAAGGAAGGCATTTGATATATGTGTGGACATTATATTTCTTAGTTTTGTAGAGATAAACTATTCTATTAAATCACTTAATTTAAAAACATCAGTTTATTAAATCAAAAGTGAAGACATTTGTGTAGAATCACATAAATTTTACTAAGTTTGATCACAGGGTGCCAATATGTCAGTTTCAATGAAAATGTCAAAAATCGGTGTCCTTTAGAATGAACTCAATGTCACCTGAGCAAATTAAACCCTCTGAAGATCCCTTGTGAGGCCGCAATTTTGCCCCTAAGAACTGGACTAGGAAAAGCAGTACTCAGTGATATCATTATGGTTTCTCAATTAGAAGTTATGGGCTATTCCAAGGTTGAATAAGAAAATTGATGATTGTGGCTCTGTTTCAATATTTTGCTCTTTGGACTGGGATTCAGTGAAGGACCTGGTCTCACTTCCCATCAATTCATGATGTAGAAGATTTAATCAATACAACTAGACTGTCACATCCTGTCATGCACTTAACCACAATCTTCTCCAGCTATCAATTTGGACTCTAGTCATTTTTTAAAGACTAATATGGCCACTGGATATTTATTTCATACATTGAGTTATATGTCCATGTGTCTTGCCCCCATATTTGAGAACACAAATGTATCCCCAGCATTGCAAAAAATAAAAAGTCATTCCAACAAATGGGGCTAAAGGCTTACCTCAGTGATACAATAGTTCTCTCTCTCTCTCTCTCTCTCTCTCTCTCCCTCTCCCTCTCCCCCTCCCCACCCCCTCCCCCTCCCCCTTCCTCCCCTCTCTCCATCCAAAGTTTCATGTCTGAAACTCCTGGAATGCCAAGGGCCAGCCTCTGCTTGAAGAAGGGTTCTGAGAGAAGGGAAGTCTAGGAGTGGCAAAACAAATAACTCAAAGTCAAATCATGGGTTACAAGCTGACAGCCTATGTTCTGCTTGAGACAGCTTTCCAGATTGAACCCTCCCTGTATCCTGACTGAGATAGTGTTTTCTTGCTATTCTAAAGCTCTCTGGGTAACTCATCTCTTGCAGATCAAAAGCCCAGGTTTTTATTTATATATTAGTTCAGTCATTACCCCAGATTTCCTTTTGATTATCCCACGAGTCAGTATCCAACTACACTAGACCCCCTCAAAAGCACAGACAATAATATAGCTGGGTGGAACCCCACGTTAAAATTACTATTACCACCACACCTGGGCCTTTATATTTAGATTCCCACATCCTAAATTGACAAATGCTTAGTGTTATATTTACCATTGCAATATGAAAAGTGAAATCACCTATTCTCTAAGGGATTCACTACACTTACCTTACAGCTATTATTGGCTTAGATGTTCATCTTTTCCTCATCTCAGCTCAACTCATAATATGTCAGAGGTAAAAATGGGAATGTTTACAGTCGGTACAATAAGCAGAAAGACTTACAATGGACTATATTTCATACTGAAAATGTAGGAGAGAGAGAATAAAATAGAATATTAGCAATGACAGTAAAAATCAATGACACTTTTTATACCTGAAAAAAAAAATAGTAATGAAAGTATAAGACCTGATAATGTTGTTTTGATGTACTTAAAGTCTAATTATAGAATACTTAGTGACTCATTAGAATTAAGGTGAACTATTGAAAATGAAAGTGTATGAAGTCACATGTAGAATGAGCTTGGAAACTTTCTTCATTTGATTATTTTTTCTGTCATGATTATCACTGTAGCCCAGGAACGGGAGCCTAAAAGAAAGATTGCTATAAGTCTAAACATATCAGAGGGTCCTGAGTTTGATTTAAGGAACCTGTGTCAATAAGTAAGCCAAAAGGTTGTAGGACACTATCAAACTCAAAGCTACCCATGCCTCTATGTGTGCACTAATGTACACTCATTTTCACATGTACAATAACACCCATCAAAAAAGAAAGAAAAATTAATGGATTCCAGTTTAAAAAAAAAAACTAGATTAATTGTGAGTGGTTACACATCAAGATATAAAACTACCTGTGATCAAAGCCATATATCAGCCCAAAGCCAAAGACACAAGAACACAAAGTAATGTCACATGGACAAAGATAAGTATTAGGGTTGCATTTGCCAGAGTTAAGGTAAGCAAGCTGGAGAGCAAGCAAATAGTGTTATAAATTCATTTTCATCTGTTCTTCAGTCATGAGGATCATAGACAGTGGAAACTCTAGATGTAGAAACATTATGTAGAATGCAAATAACAATAAAATGCAAAATGTTAACTTTCGAGGAACAAGACTGGCAGATATTTGCTGCCTTCCAGTGAGTATAATGAGGTTAGGTTGTTTTCCTAAGATCATTCTCTGTTTGAATTTCTTATTTAGGTTATTGGGTTACAACCTTAAATTCTTTGAAACTACTCACTTTCCCTAAATTTTAACTTGAAATGGCAAAATAATTTTATTATTAAACCCAAATTATAGCATCAGTTTTAAGATCATAATATATTGCCTTGGGAATTTGATATTATACATTTTATAAGAATTTGGTAGACACAAGGGGATCAATATGTCATGTAGAAAAAAATTACATAAGCCCTTGATATGAAAGGGCACACATCTTCAAATGTTTGCCTTCATTTATGAAATGAGACATGATGTTATATACCACATTCATTAAGATAAAGATTGGTGACAACCACATAGCATAGAGAAAAGAAAAAATAAGCAAAACGCATGGACAAATGAAGATAAAATTGCCTTGTGGTTGTGGAGCCAGAAAATCCAATCCCTCTTTTGAAAGAAATCTGGAACACACTGCTTTCTAACTTGAGGGAGGTTACAGTATAACAAAAGGCGTGTAAATGATAGTCTCCTTTGTCCCTCACACATAGTTCTTTAGTTCTGTTCCTGCCTGTTCTCACCCCTTCTCCCCTCCTGACGTTTTTCTTTTCCTTCTTTCTCCTTCATTCCTCACCTTTCTTTTACTTTGTATTCTTCCCCTGGTTCCCAATTATTTCCATTTTTTCTTTTCTATTCCATCTTGTTCTGCCCTGTACTTTCATTTGAATTAGTCAAACATACTGAGTGTTCAATTTACTGAAAAATGTATGTGTCATGAATGATTTATATAACCCATCCCAAATCTATTTAACAACAAAATCCATGGAAATTAATTATATTCACCATTGTTGACAAATTAAAGCTTTTCAGAGTCATTTCCCATGGAATGGAAAAAATTGAATTTGTCTAGAAGAAGGATGAACCTCTCGTCTATTATCTCAGCAGATAGACTCATCTCTTCATGGGATAGAAAAACAAAAATTCCCAGAGAACGAATGAAGGTAAAGTTACCTTAGTACAGACAGGAACTTCATGAATTACTACAATTATCAACAAAAGCTTTAGTAATGGCTTTATGGTATGCAAAGAAAGTAACACAGAGAAATCTAGTAACATTATGATTAAGAGGAAACATTTATTTTACATTAGCAAATATGTCAATGTGTCTATTTTATGCCAATGTCAAGCATTTATATTACTACAGTATTTCTGTAGTATAAAAGAAGTTCCTGTTTGCTTATATTCAACCATCCAAAATCAGATATCAATTATTCAGTTTACAGTAGATTTAGCTGAGCTTCCCTGGAAGGGTTAAGTCATACGGAAGCTAAAATTTCAAACATGTTATGATCTCATTGGTTATTTCTCTCTTGATTTCCTTTTATTTCTCCTTAGACAGACCTGCCGTTTATATTTCTTCTGGTTTTCTATCCAAAACTTCTTTCTGAACATTAACTGTCCAATTAACAATAGTCGGTTCTACCTTCTTTTCTGTATGTGACTTCACTGTATTAGTGTGTATATTCACTTGAAAATTATTTGAAGAAAATTCGATATTCTAATAGTATTCCAGACATCAAGACTTTGTATATATGTAATGAAACTGAACTGGTGAGGAGGATAATGAAATAAATTCTTCTTTAGATATGAATGGCATGTCTTTCTGCATGGTAAGGATTCTTATTATTATAATTACTCTAAATCTGAATTAAATTAATCACACTAAAACATGCATTACAATTAAGTGGAAACTTCTTTTTTTATATATTTTTATTAGGTGTTCTCCTCATTTACATTTCCAATGATATCCCAAAAGTCCCCCATACCCTCCCCCCCACTCCCCTACCCATCCACTCCCACTTTTTGGCCCTGGCGTTCCCCTGTACTGGAGCATATGAAGTTTGCAAGTCCAATGGGCCTCTCTTTCCAGTGATGGCTGACTAGGCCATCTTTTGATACATATGCAGCTAGAGTCAAGAGCTCTGGGGTACTGGTTAGTTCATAATATTGTTCCACCTATAGGGTTGCAGACCCCTTTAGCTCCTTGGGTACTTTCTCTAGCTCCTCCATTGGGGGCCCTGTGATCCATCCAATAGCTGACTGTGAGCATCCACTTCTGTGTTTGCTAGGCCCCGGCATAGTCTCACAAGAGACAGCTCTATCTGGGTCTTTTCAGCAAAATCTTGCTAATGTATGCAATGATGTCTGCGTTTGGAAGTTGATTATGGGATGGATCCCCGGTACTTCATGAATATATTGTAATTCTTTTTATTGTAGCAACACTTCTCTTGGGGATTGCTTTGTTCCTACATCAAGTGACCTTAATGGCATAACATTTAACTTTAGCATGTATACAGCCTTCCCTGTACTTTGAAATTTATTATTTCTATAATAAATATTCATTCAAAAGTAGCAATTCCATCTAATTTTCAGACTATATTATTTAGAAAGTAATGACAAAAAATAAGGCATTATTTCTTCTGTACAATTAAAAATTGATCATTTGCTTCTTCTCTATGAATTATTTATGTTATGTTGACTTGGTCGAATATTTAGTCCCGGAGATGGATGTAAATATGCACTTGTAAAGCTTTATAATTTACATCTCTTCTGAAACTCACTGCAATACTTTTAGTCATTTCATGACAATATTCTTGAGTAGCCATACCATTCTACTTTAAAAAAAAAAAAAAAAAAAAAACCTCAGATTTGTTATTTACTGTGCCTGCCCCCTATAGGATTAGAAATGTAGAAGGTATAAGGTTGTTTCCCTGTCATTGCTGCTGTGTTAACTTGCACAGTAGCTGTCAACTATGTGGAACACTCTATCATTACTCTGGATCTATTTTATGTAACAACTCAAGAAATTCAATTCAAGCTGTTTATTTGAAAGAATGACTTCTTACACTGTGACTGGAAAATACACATTTGCCTTTATTCAATATTCTCCTAGAGCAAGCTATGACAAGGAAATTTCAGTTTTGAAACTGATATAGAAACAGTCAATAAGCAAGAATGTGCAATATTAACAGCACAAAGGCAAACACAATAATCTGACTGTAAATACCTTTGCTTCTAGTCAACTAAATCATTGCACCAATTACAGAATAGCTCTCTCCTTGTGCCATCCCTATTGCCAAGGCATGATATATATCTCCAAACGAAATAATAATTTTCTTCTCAGGTTTATTTTTCATATTACATTTCAAAAATAACTTTTCAACTTTGTACTGGCATTCTAAACATCATCTTCCATTCTACGATGTTTTACCTAAGCATTTCACATAATATTCTACATGTGTTTTGTTCCCTAAATGACAGTGTTGAGTTTCATTTCTTTGTTTCTATTTTCAGGTAGGAATTTTATTGTACATAATTATCTACTTCTGATTCTCAACTCTCTCCTAAATCTGTTGTACATAATTAAGTTTTCTATCTACAAGCAAGGTTTTTAGTAAACAATAATATCATAGAACTATTTGTATTAAAATGACCACTTGTTACACTTAGTAATACAGGATTTCAGTGGTTTAGTTTATGTGATGCTAAATAACTAATATTATATTTGAGTACAGCCTAGTTTCCATAAACTTGATAGTAAGTAGTAAATATAACAGTTAAATATCACTCACTATAATACACCAAAAACATGGAGACAAAATGTAATATTTTTATTTTTAAGCCATATTTATAAATTGTCATTTGGTACATAGAAATGCAATTAACTCCCTTTGTTAACTGTATTTGAGAAATGATTGTTCTGAGCAAGAAGAAATTAGGTAAAGATGATTTATATCACATGCAAATTTTAGACAGTTTAGATTTAGTGTCAATATATACAGTTTTGATATGGTTTTAACCAGACACTTCTTTGCATGTCTTTCTTTAAAGTGTTGCAGAATACCAGTAAGGCATAGCTTTCAAATGTTTCCCGGGCAGCCATAGCAATGGCATGCTAGGTCTATCAATGATTCTGCCTCGTTTATTAAAATAACCTTTAGTTTCTCAAACACAACATTATAGTAGTTAAATATAATGGTCTTATGTTCATGATCTAGTTCTTTGTTCATATGTGGTAAAACATATATATATAGGGTTTTTTCAGTTTATTTAAATTTATGACTTTAAGTTTTGTGTCATAATTTAGATTGGTGTAATTTTTACTGAGAACATAGGATTAATATTAGAAATTTATTCTGTACATATACAATTTTCTTCTAAAATATGTATTAATTATTTTGTATATCAATTAATCTTAGTGCTTTAACAGCATTTTTTACTTGTCTAGTGTCTAAATGTGTGAGCAAAGTTATTGACTAAAATAAAATAATTTAATGGTTAAATAAGTAAAAGCCCCATTTCTTAAATATAATCTAAAAAACATATTTTTTACAATAATTCTATCTTGTTAGTAAAGTCGGGCATTAGAAGTAAATAATATCTGAAAGTTCAACTAGTTTGAAGTACTTGCCATAATCAGATTAAATGTGAAATTTAAATGCATATATACAAAAAATAGGTATTTGGGTATTTTAAGTACTTTATTGAATTTTAAACTAAGGTTAACTATTTTGTTGTATACACTTGTTAGAATACAGGTTTTGGTAGAAATGATGAGGACATCAACCAAAAAAATTGATGTAAGAAAAAAGTCCACAGAATTAATGTCATGTTCAAAGACCAGAAGCAAGAAATGTATGATGAATTCTGCGAATGAGACAGTTCCAGGATATGTTGAATAAATATTAAAGTGTCCAGTTTCTTGTACCTAGATTTCAAGTGTCTATTACAAATTAGTTTTGAATCTAATGTTGGTGTTAAAATGCAATGACAGCAATAAAGAGAATGTGTTGAGACAAAGCTACAGTAAGGTTCATGAAAGACATATTGAAGAATAGCCTATCAGCAGAATAAAATACAATTTACTGGAAATTACATTCTCATACTAATGAAAATAATTCATTAAACATGAAACAAGTGCTGTAATGACAAATAGAGCTAAAACAATAGTTTGAATGTCCTTTTCTGATTTCTTTGTAAAATAAGTATACTACTGAATTGATTTCCCTTGGAGATGAGAGAAGTCAAAGCCATGCAATCTCCCAGCATAGTGAGTCTCTGCTCATAATTTACAGATATTCCAAATATGTGCACCCTTTAAGGATCATAGCAAAGCTGGAACAAGACACTCTATGAAAACACAGGAAAGCTGATTGTGTACTGATTAGGAAATACTCAGAAGACAGATGTAATGGATTTCCACAAAGCTATAGTCCCAGTCTATTGTACAAATTTTTGCCTTGAATCTGTTTTGCCTGTGCTGATCTAGGAGCCATAGTGAAGGAATTATAGTATCACTGGTATTTGTGTTTTATGAGAAATATTCAGCATATAATCAACAATGTCAGGAACAAAATGAAACAAAGTCACTTGCAACTTGTAATTAAGATAGCATTTCTACATATATTTTTAATGTTTATATTGTTAAAGTAGATATTGCTAAAATAGATTAAATTGAGAATATCAGTTTGAATCAGAATATTAACAATTTTATTATGACAAATTTCAGGAGGAAACACAGATGCTATGGTCCTGAACTAGGAAACTCAGTGTTTAAATTTTGATTAATCATACAATTGTTAATATATTAAGAACATTGTGTGAGTCAGAGTCTTCTAGGGACAAAGAACTAAGAGAATGAATACACATATATTTGTAAAGACTATTCAATCAACTTGTGTTTAAATAGTAACAATTGTCTCTCCTTTGATAGGCTGAGAATCAGAGAGTTGCTCTGGGGAAGGGATCTCCAGCAGCTTTAATCTGGTACAGAAAATCTGTAGGGTTCTTGGAGAGATGGTTGACCTTAGAAGACATCAGAGAATCACTGGGCCTGGTATCTTTGAAGGAATCAGCAGAAGCAGCAACAGGGCAATTTGACCCAAGGGCAAGAGAAATCTGAGAATGCTAAAGGCAATTAATTGTCTTAGCTTCCTTGTGTTGCACTCTCTGGACTACTACCCAAACATGCTGGACACGTTTGAGGTAGTTCCTTCCACATCAGTTATGACAATAAAGACAATTCCTCCATTGACAGATCCTACTCAGGAGATTCTAACATATAGTCCGTGGAAATTACAACCCACCATCACAGTGTTGAAACCCCAAAGGGTTGTATAGATACAGATGAATAATTCCTTTATTATCCACTGAAGCAGACAGTAGCTTTTTTAATATTTAAATATTTTGTACACTCCATATTTTATTCCCCTCCAACTGCTCCACATCCCACACCTCCTTCCCAACCCCTTGTCTCCACATGCATGACCCCATCCCCACCCAACCTGACCTCTAAATTCCCTGGGGCCTCCAGTCCCTTGAGGGTTAGGTGCATCATCTCTGAATGAATACAGATTCAGAAGTCCTCTATTTTATGTGTTGGGGGCCTCCAATCAGCTGGTGTATGCTGTCTGTTCGGTGGACCAGTGTTTGAGAGATCACAAGGGTCCAGATTAATTGAGATTGCTGGTTCTCCTACAGAATCGCCCTTCTCCTCAGCTTCTTTCAGCCTTCCCTAATTCAACAACAGGGGTCAAGTGATTCTGTCCATTGGTTGGGTGCAAATATCTGCTTCTGACTGTTTCAGATGCTTGTTGATCTTTCAGAGGGCAGTCATGATAGGTCCCTTTTTGTGAGTGCTCCATATCCTCAGTAGTAAAGGCTAAGCTCAAAACCTCAGGTGACAACACACGTTGGAGAGGTTGTGGAGAAAGTGGAACACCCCTCCATTGCTGGTGGGATTGCAAACTGGTACAACCACTCTCAAAATCAATGTGGAGGTTCCTCAGAAAATTTGTAATAGATCTACCTGAAAACCCAGCTATACCACTCTAGAGAATATACCTGAAAGTTGCCCCACCATGCCACAGAGGTACATGTTCTACTATGTTCATAGTGGCCTAATTTGTGATAGCCAAAAGCTGGAAACAACCTATATGTCCCATGACAGAAGAATGGATGCAGAAAATGTATATATATATATATATATATATATATATATATATATATATATATATATATTACATAATTTATATTTTCCCCAATTAAATTTCCAATGCTATCCCAAAAGTCCCACACACACACCCCCACTCCCCTACCCACCCATTCCCATTTTTTGGCCCTGGCGTTCCCCTGTACTTGGGCATATAAAATTTGCCTGTGAAAGAACCCAGATGCCCCTCAACAGAGGAATGGATACAAAAAAAATGTGGTACATTTACACAATGGAGTACTACTCAGCTATTAAAAAGAATGAATTTATAAAATTCCTAGGCAAATGGTTGGACCTGAGGGGCATCATCCTATGTGAGATAACGCAATCACAAAAGAACTCAAATGGTATGTACTCACTGATAAGTGGATATTAGCCCAGAAACTTAGTATAGCGAGATATAAGGTACAATTTGCCAAACACATGAAACTGAAGAAGAAGGAAGACCAAAGTGTGGACACTTTCCCCCTTCTTAGAATTGGAAACAACCACCCATGGAAGGAGTTACAGAAACAAAGTTTGGAGCTGAGACAAAAGGATGGACCATCTAGAGACTGCCATATCCAGGGATCCATCCCATAACTAGCCTCCAAAGGATGACAACATTACATACACTAGCAAGCGTTTGTTGCAAGAACTGTGATATAGCTGTCTCTTGTGAGACTAGGCCTAGCAAACACAGAAATGTGTTTCTTTTACCCAATGGAATACTACTCAGCTATTAAGAATAAAGACAACTTGAGTTGTGTAGGCAAATGGATGGAACTAGAAAATATCATACTGAGTGAGGTAACTCAGACCCAAAAGGATGTAGATGGTATGTACTCACTAATAAGTGAATATTAACCACACACACACACACACACACACACACACACACACACACACACAAAATACAGAGTACCCAAGATATAGCCCAGAGAACTCAAAAAGTTAAACAATCTGAGGTGCCCAAGTGAAAACACCTCAGTTCCACTTGGGAGCTAGAGGAAAGCAATCACATGTGAAGAGGGAAGGAGGGACCTGGAAGGGAAAGTGCACAGGCCTGTGGGAGTAGGGGGGGGAAGGGAACCAGATCTGGTATTATGTGAGGGAAAAGGACTGAAGCCCTAGAGCCAGCAGAAAAAAATGGAAACAGGCAACCTTGAGAAATAGGTTGGAGGGGGGGGGGACCCTCCAGAATGCACCAGAGACCTGTGAAGTGAGAGACTCTCAGGACTCAAAGGGAGGGACCTTAAATGAAATGCCTGACAGTAGAGAAAGGGAACTCATAGAGCCCACTTCCAGCAGGAAGACAGGACATCAAATGAGGGATGGGGTGGCCATCACACAGTCACATCTTTGACCCATAGTTGTTCCTGTCTGAACAAAGGCAGGGAAGGAAATGGAGAAGAGCTTGAGGAGGAGAAGGCCCAGAGACAGGCCCGAAGTGATCCAGTTCAAGGGGAGGCCCCAAGACACTATTACTGAGGCTATGGAGATAACAGCTTTTCATTAATTTTACTTAGGTAGATATAGGCTCTAATTATTCTTCAGTGTGAGTTCAGTATATCCCATATCCTATTTATTTACTTTAAGGCTAATTTTATTGTTTGCTTTTGCACAGCAGATTAACACATCAATTATGCATAGTATAAATATTTACTCTGTAATTTTTAAACACATGTATAAGTTGCATAATTTTTAATTGGTGTAAGTATAAATTTCCTGTTATATATCAATTCCCTAGACTAAAATTTTCAAAATTAATATTTTTTAAAGATTTATTTTTATTTATATGAGTACACAGTAGCTGTCTTCAGACACAACAGATGCTGGCTTCCGATTCCATTACACATGATTGTGAGCCACCATGTTGTTGCTGAAATTGAGTTCAGGACCACTGGAAGAGCAGTAAGTGCTCTTAACTGCTCAGCCATCTCTCCAGCCCTCAAAAATGTTTTGTGTCACTACTCTTATATTAAGGAATAAATCCATGTTTACACACACACACGAGTTTCACCCTAGCATGGAACAACATTCTTCTCAAACACATAAGAAAATGCAATGTCCAATAAAGTTAGCCATAGTCACCCTCATTAGAATTGTACTTCTAAATTTATGATAATTGGCACAAAAAGAAATGCACAAAGAAAAATCGAAAGCAACTCAGAGACAAATAAACAAACAACGAGGAAAGTATGGCATTTATAGAATTGTAAGAATAAAGGAAAATATTTAGGAGTGGTAAATATTCTCAAAAGTATTTTTAAATCATGTGGAACCATAATGATGAGAAAGTAAAACATATTATGATATAAACTGGATATTTATTAGTGAAAAAAAATTTCAGAATTACTATATTGTAAAGCATTCTTCGGTGTAACAGTGTCAACAATAAGTTTTTGCTATGAGGTATTGTTATACATTCACATAGGCAGGAATAAACCTGAAGTTTCCTGTGTATTGTTTTCCTCTGTTGAATTCTTTGACAAAATTATGTCACTGCAAGTTAGGTAATCTAATAAGTTTTTGACACCTAGAGTAAAGAAGTGAGTGGAATTTCATTCCCCCTCTACAGTTTACCTTAGAAGAATGGGGAGAGCACAACATGTATTGTAGGCAGATAGTTTTATGGAGATCTGAAGAAAGAATTCAGGGCTGCCCTATGCTAATTTGATCATGTATCATTGTGCATTATAACACAATGTTCCAGAGATAGCCTAAACCTACTATCTATCTATCTATCTATCTATCTATCTATCTATCTATCTATCTATTGTCTATCAATCATCTATCTACCACAAGTAAAGAAATTACAAATATAAATCAAATGTTTAGCTATTTGTTGTCACAGTTACAGTAATAAAGACATTAACTGTTTCAAAAAACTACAGACACATAAAATTAGTAAATTGGGGGCACTACATGAAAAAGAATACCAATTATATCCAAAAACACTCAAGTTACAAAGAAAACTAAATGGAAGCATTATGAGATATAGGAAAAACTAGAACAAATGTGATTTAAGCTTGTGTTCGGCAGTGGGAAGACAGTAACAGAAATGTTAGATGCGTGGGTAGAATTCAATGGATATACGAAGTACAGTGAAAACCAGTAGACATGAAGGATTTATGTTAAGAATGACAAGGTGTATAGGAGGCACAAAAGCTAATATTAATATGGAAAATTACAAAGAATTAAAGACATGTAAAACACTGATAGTTGAAAGGACTCCTACAGTTTCAAACAGATTCACTAAAATAAAATCCACACAAAGAATGGTGATACCATCAAAGAGTCATTTCAAAAGCAATGAAATTAATAGATTCTTGAAAAGGAAAAGGAAAGTCAAATTAAGATCAATGGTTAATGTTCAAGGGAATAAAAATTAGTATTTTCTATTGTATGAATAAAATCATTTGAATGCTGAATTTCTATCTCACCAAAAGGTTATTATAATTGCAGGTAAAGAATTTGTTTGCATTCCATCTGCTGGACCTCAGGGCTTCAGTTCTGATCCTCCCACTCAAAACCTGATCATACTCCCCTCTTCCCCTCCATGTCCCCTTTCTCACTGAGGTCTCTCCCTCCCTGCCCCTCATGTGATTGCTTTCTTCTCCCTCCCAAGTGGGAATGAGTCATCCTCACTTGGCCCCTTAATCTTGTTAACCTTCCGAGTTCTGTGGATTGTATCGGGGGTATTCTGTATTTATTTATTTATTTATTTATTTATTGGCTAATATCCACTTAATTGTGACTACATAACATGCATTTCCTTTTGGATCTGGGTTACCTCACTCAAGGTATTTTCTAGTTCCATCCATTTGCCTGCAAAACTCATGATGTCTTCATTCTTATTTGCTGAGTTGTATTCCATAATGTAAAAGAACCGCATTTTCTCTATTCATTCTTCTGTTGTGGCACATCAAGTGAAAATATTAAGAGGTTCATTGGGATACTTTTGGAAATACTAGCAATGAAATATTTTTCCATAAGGAGCCATATTTATATGAGAAATTTATATGAGAATTTTAAAGATATTAAAAGCCAGAATAAATATGTTTGTATACTATTGAAATGAAAAAAAATTAGTCAGGTATAATCATTACATTTATATATTAAAAAATAGAAATTCCTCTTGTGACATAGACGGCTGTTAGAAGGTTAATTCAGTAGTGAATATTGATAAAGCTATAAAGGATTATGATTGATATGGTGCACAATGGAAACCTTGTGCATAAGCAATCCAAATGTTAAGAAGTCTCATTAATTAAACACTGCATTTTCTTTTGCAGCAGTGACCTGCTTTACCATATCGACTGTAAATCCCCTCTATTGACAAAAGCATATTTTCAATAATCTAATGGAGAACCAGTCTTGTGATTTCCATTAGGAAGAATGAGCATCAGAAGCACATTGTCTTTGTTTTCCTGCCTCATTGATTGAGATGACTTTTGTAAAGGGTCTTAAATTATTCCCTAACATAACACTTAACATTTAGATAGCCGGGGAAACTGTCAGTTCTGTCCTTAAGCCTGTTTTCCTCTTTCATGTTTCCTAGGGTACTAGACAGAAGCTGGCATTCAGTATGCCTGATGAGAGACAAGCCACTTTCAAGGAATGCCAGAGAGATCAGATGAATGGAAGTTCCTAGTTTGACATTCATGGTGAAATGAACACTACGCTGAAGCAATAGAAATATCTAGACCACATAAAATGAGATATTTAATCAATGATGAGAGTCCTTCTTTAACGTAAATATGAAATATTCACAACCGTATTTATTTCCTTTCATTTAGAAGCCATCAGTAGGCAAAATTATACACACACACACACACACACACACACACACATATATATATATATATATATATATATATATATATATATATATATTCCTCTTTGGGATGAGATGGATTATGAATGTGATTTTAATTTACTTTTAATTTGATGAGTATATTAGTTATTTGTCTTGTTGCTGGGACAAACTATCCTGAATGAGACAAGTGGAGGAAAGAATTTATTTTACTTGACAGTTTGAAAATGCAGTCTAAAATTGTATGCGAGCCTGTCATCAGTATCTTAAGGTTGTTTCTTATGTTGCATACATACAAAGAAAAACAGATATAGATGACTGCCAGTGAGCTTGTTAGTTTTTATTCACTGAAGAATCCAAGGTTTTAGACTTTTGTTACATACAGATAAAATGTGTGTTCCTAATTCAGTGAACATATCTAAAGAATATCTCCAAGGCTCCCAGAGACACCTCTCTTATGTGAAACTTGATCGCCTTATTCTGACAGGTTTTTTTTTTTTCTTTTTTCTCTTTCTTAACACTTGTATTTCCCTCTTTCAAAACTATCTTTTACCACCAATTCTTCTTAAATTCATTATCCCTTCTTTAATGATTATTGCTATCCCAGTCCCTCCATTGGAAGTCTTGTCTTGCTACAAGAGAGAGTATTTCCACATTCTCCATTGCCTGGAGTCTTAGCTAAGGTCACCCTCATAGATTGTTAGGAGTCTCCATTGTACTAGAGATGCTCTCCCAATTGTCTCTCGTTTTCTCAACCAATGTGCTCTCTCTCCATCTTCCCCTCAACTTATCCACTTTAGTCCTATCCCCACCTCATCCCCCAACCAGTTCCCTCCCTCCATCAACCCTCAATGTCAATCTATTTCTACTTTTCATTGAGATTTAAGAACACCCCCCCACACACACACACACACCTTGGCTTCTCCTTGTTACTTAGGTTCCACCCAGCCACAAAAACCTTAAACCTACAGTTTGTTCTACCTAGAAGATGTGAAGGGGTATAAGATGGATCAAAATTTGAGTGAAGGTCCAATCAATGACTGTCTCAGCTTTAGACCGATGACAAAAGAGGAAGACTACCTCTTGCATTATTAGTGATACTTTGCTATACTTACAGACAAGAGCCTAGCATGATTGTCATCAGAGAGGCTTCAACCACCCAGCAACTGATGGAAATTGATGCAGAGACCTGTGCACAAACATTAAATAGAGCTTGGAAGTGGGTGAGTGAGTAGGAAGAAGGATGGGAAGAGCTGGAGGGCTCAAGGACACCACAAGAAAATCTACAGAGTTAACTTACTTGGATGTATAAGAACTCATAGAGACTGAAGTGCCAACCAGAGAGCATACATAGGACAGACCTATGCATTCTGCATATATGTAAAAATTGTATAGCTGGATCTTTATATGGGACTCCTAAGGCTAGAGCAGGAGGTGTCTCTGATTACATTGCCTGTCTTTAAATGACTTTCCTCTTGTCTAGCTTTACCTTGTCTAGCTTCAATAAAAGATTCTCCTAGTCTTACTGGACATTGATATGCGAAGACATGTTGATATTCATGGGAGGCCTACTGGTTTCTGAAGAAAAGCAGAGAAGTGTTGGATAGTGGGTGTGGAAGGTAAAAGAGAGGTACTGGGAGGAGAGGATGGATAGGGAAGATGCCATTGAGTTACAAAGTAAATAAAGAATGTAATAGAAATGATCACTGATTTTCTCTTTGTAACTACTTATCATCTCTAGCCCTTCATCTATGGTTAGGGCCATGCAAAATTTCCCTTGATTTACCAGATTGGTTCCAGCTTGATTCTGCTAAATACTGTGACCAAGGCTAGTGTTGTTTTCAGGAACATGGAACTAGATCTTATATTCCAATCCAGGACGGCAATCAAAAACAATATTGACAGCAATACTGTTTTTTTTTTTTTTTGGGGGGAGTCTCATATTTTTCTCACCAATTCCAGGGAGGTGTATCATGCCAGGCAAGGAAGAGTGTTAGACAGTACATAGCATTTGTGAGGAACACCATTATTTCATTAGTTAACCCCATTTAAAACAAAAAGACAGACAGACAGACAGACAGATAGATAGATAGATAGATAGATAGATATAGATATATATAGATTAGATAGAGATAGAGATAGAGATAGAGATAGAGATAGAGATAGAGATAGAGATAGAGATAAATAGAAAGATAGATAGATAGATAGATCCCTCCTTGGAGTATAACTCATAAACATATATCTTTATTATATTTATGAGTTCTTATTATCATATACTTTAAGAAGTCTTACAACTACATATCTTTATTGTTTTTCTTTCACAAATTTCTACCATATTCATAACTACTTCCTCAATCACCATTTTGTTGTCAGTCCTCTACCTTCCCAAATCAAAACCCTGAATACACCAGGCTCCCATTGTTTAAAAATTATTAAATCAGTTTTTGAATGTTCACTTCTTTCTTTCAGGTGTACTATTGTTTTTTATATTTTTATTTAGAATAGTTTTGTATAGTTAAACAAATATTTAACATTTTCATTGTTCTTAATATGTTTGAGTATGCCTTTTCTTTCTCTTCCACAAGTATAGGTTGAACTCTGCATCAAACCTGTAGTAGCATGAGGAGAAAAACTGTATTAGTGTCTTCACAGACAGGTTAATGATGCTTCCATTACATGAGCTCTCAACGAGACACCTATAGTTGAGTCTGACAGTAGTCCTATGTGACTGCTGCATTTGCAAGCTGGACTATGGTTTACAAGGACTCCAAGTTGTGATAAATATAGTTCTTTGGAATGTTCTCTACTGTGTTTTATTACAGGCAAAATAGTGTACAGCGTTTTATGTGCAATTTAAATCCTATATATATATATATATATATATATATATATATGTGTGTGTGTGTGTGTGTGTGTGTGTGTGTGTATGTGTGTGTGTGTGTGTGTGTGTGTGTGTGTGTGTATATACATATGTTACTTAGAAAGTAAAGTATCACTTATTGGTCTGTGTAAACATGGGGGCACCATGTGGTGTCTATGTGTTGGTATGCATGTTGCCGTCCACATGTGGGAATCAGAGTACAGAATTGTTCAGTTTATTTTCCATTTTTTTCCATTAAATGTATTTAGGAAATCAAAACCAAGTCATTCAATATGTACAGCAAGGTCTTTTACCTACAGCCTTATTTCACCAGTGTGTGTGTGATTCCTTTATTTTTATCCTCTGTGTATAATTTTCACCTGTGTGCAGGTAAAAACAACCCATGAATGTATGGTTCTTTAGGACACCAGCTAAGAGCATTGACTTCCCTGTAACTTCCAAAATAATCAGTTGGAAGCAAGCTGCTCAGTGGGTGTTGACACAGTGGGAGTCCTTTGCAAGAGATAGCCACTGTGCCATCTCTCCTGTTGAAACACTTCTTCTCAGTTAAAAGGCACTCTTCTGACACCTCTTCATATATTATGTCTTCAATAACTGAATAAAAAAATCTGTAATGTAATTGAAGAGTATTTTTCTTTCCTTATGAATTCTGCCCTCACACACTGAAATGGCTTTGCACAACTTTGATTCGGTGCCTTATATATACATCAAACTAAAGGAATGCAGACCCCATGCTTCTCTTGCAGACCAGGACAACCTTCAGCTTTCTCCATTTGTTCTTCTGTTTCTCACAGAATAATTGATGTTAAGTGTCTCTTCCACTTATAATCTCTACCTTCTCCTTCCTTTCTTTCTTTCCTCCTTTCTTTCTTTCCTCCTTTCTTTCTTTCCTCCTTTCTTTCTTTCTTTCTTTCTTTCTTTCTTTCTTTCTTCCTTCCTTCCTTCCTTTCTTTCTTTCTTTCTTTCTTTCTTTCTTTCTTTCTTTCTTCTTCCCTTAAATTATATTTTGTCTTAGTGTTATATACTAGGGATATCTCAATATTATTTATATTCTTTGTACTACTTGATTATTTCTTGTAACACTATCTACATATGAATGATAATCATCACTAATTTATAGTGAAGTGACTTCTATTGTCTATTTCTTAAAACTCTGTTCTCAGCCATCAATGGGAGTTGAGGCCCTTGATCTTGTGAAGGTTCTATGCCCTAGAATAGGGAAATGCCAGAGACAGGAAAAAGGAGTGGGTGTGTTAGGGAGGAAGGGGACAGGGAGGGGATAGGGGATTTTCAGAGAGGAAACTAGGAAAGGGGATAACATTTGAAATGAAAATAAAGAAAATATCTAAGTAAAAAAAAAAAAAAACCCTCGGCTATCTACCAAATTATTTTAAATTGAATCTGAATATGGTAAAATGTATATGAAAACTTGTTATTCTTAATAAAATTTGGAGTTTGAGAAATGTTTTCATTTGTTTGCTAAAACATATTTTACTATGTTATATATCATAATTTAAAATATAAAATGTAATATGGAGCCTCAACATCATGGTTATTCTGTGGGTGCTCAGTAATAATAAAAGAACAGTTTTTGTTTCATGATTATATTTGTTATAAAGGAGTTTACTCATTACTGTTTTATATAAACTTATCATATATTTATTGACAGATATGTTCTGAAAAATAACAGTTTGAAAGGATAGTTATATATGTTCAATTTAGCCCAAGACAGTATTTTCCAAAGCACTTAACAAAGGGTAAATATATTCCAGCTTGATGTTTTCAGAGCTGAGGGAAGATTTGAATCTAGCAATGTAAATCACAGTTTTACAACTATATTATAAACATTTGAGTTATCTGAAAAAGTAGTTAGTTTTTTAAAACATATAGAAAGATAGTGACTTAATTTGCTCATTTTAAAATAAATAATAATCCACAAAACACTTTGCTGATATAGTTTATGCTGCCTATTTCTTTCTTGCCAAAAGCAATCTATAGAGTAAATGTAATCCTCATCAAAATTCCAACTCAATTCTTCACAGACTTAGAAAGAGCAATTTGCAAATTCATTTGGAATAACAAAAACAAAAAACAAAAAACAAAAAAACAGGGTAGCAAAAAATCTTCTCAACAATAAAAGAACAACTGGTGGAATCACCATCCCTGGCATCAAGCTGTACTACAGCGCAATAGTGATAAAAACTGCATGGTATTGGTACTAAACAGGCAGGTAGATCAATGGAACAGAATTGATGACTAGAAATGAATCCACCCAACTATGGTCACTTGATCTTTGACAAAGGAGCTAAAAACATCCAGTGGAAAAAGGACAAATTTTCAAGAAATGGTGATGGCTCAACTGAAGGTCAGGATGTAGAATAATTCACATCAATCCACTCTTATCTCCTTATAAAACCAGACACACTGAAACTAAGAGAAGAGAAAGTGGGTAATAGCCTAGAAAATATGGGCTCAGGGGAAATTATCCTGAACAGAACACCAATGGCTTATGCTCTAAGATCAACAACAGACAAATAGGACCTCATATAATTACAAAGCTTCTATAAGGCAAAGGACACTGTCAATAGGACAAACCGGCAACCAATAGATTGGAAAAAGACCTTTAACAATCCTACACCTGGTAGAGGGCTAATATTCAATATATAAAAAGAGCTCAAGAAGATAGACTCCAGAGAACCAAATAACCCTATTAAAAATGGAGTACAGAGCTAAACAAAGCATTCTCAACTAAGGAATACCAAATGGTCGAGAAGCACCTAAAAAAATGTTCAACATCCTTTGTCATCGGGGAAATGCAAATCAAAACAACCTTGTGATTCCCCTTCACACCAGTCAGAATGGCTAAGGTCAAAAACACAGGTAACAGCAGATGCTGACAGGGATGTGGAGAATGAGGGGCACTCCTCCACTGTAGGTAGGATTACAAGCTCGTACAACCACTCTGGAAATCAGTCTGGTGATTCCTCAGAAAATTAGACACTGGACTACCTGAGAAACCAGCTATACTAATCCTGGGCATATACCCAAAAGTTATTTCCAACATATAACAAGGACACATGCTCCACAATGTTAATATTTTCCTATTAATAATAGCCAGAAGCTAGAAAAAACACAGATGTCCCCCAAAGGGGGAATGGATGTAGAAAATGGAGTACTACTCAACTATTAAAAACAATGAATTCATGAAATTCTTATGCAAATGATAAAATTAGAAAATATCTTCCTGAGTGAGGTAACACAGTCACAAAAGAGAAGTTTGAACAAGCATAGCAAGCTTAAAAAGGAAAAATATAAAATATATGGTTCGAGTATTAAAGGGGTACCAGGAAATGAAATGGAGCAAAATCCTGTGTTCTAGGGGGTAACAGATTAAGGGAGTGGGATCTTAAGGCAAGATCCTACCCAGCTAAACTTAGATCCAGGCATGGTGGTACACAACTTTAATCCCAAAGACAGGTATGCTAATCTCTGTGTTCAAGGTCAATCTACAGAGTAAGATCCAGAATAGCCAAGCTTAGACAGTGAAGGATTTGGAAAAAAGAAAGCCAGTGACAACATAATAGTACAAGGGGTTCTAGTTCCTGAAAGCAATAGAACTTAGCAGCTTCAGTCATGTTTATCTGGTTCTACAGTTAAGAATGGAAGAAACTACTCGGACAATTGATGCTTATTAGTTGGAGCTAAGAAATTAGCAATGATTAAGAAGAGACCAGCATCACTGAGGGGAAATCTTCTGGGAAGTGTTTTCTGAGAGCACAAAGAAGCTGTGTTCCAGAAATAGTCAAGGTTGTACTTTGTGCTGCAGCTGGACTTGGTAATGTGTAAGAGTCACCCAGGTGATACTGGTTTTAAAGGCATGAAGGTGTCATGAAGAACAGCTGAGTCTTGGCACTGTGAGAGGTCATGGAAGGCCATTGGAGAAGGTGAAGCCTCAGCTGTAGTTGATGGCCCAGGACTGAAGAGGTCATACAAAGGATTTGAGGCTTGGCACCAATAAGAGAGCCTAGGAGAGGTTATAGGTGAAGCCTAGTTTGAGTGGAACACCCAGTGTATTGGAGATGTCAGTACCATGGGATGATCACCAAGAACAGCAGCTGTAGTAGAATGGATCAACCTGAGCTTAGAATGCTACAGAGTGCAGAGCTGGAGAAGTGATGCCAGCCCTTAGAAGAAGCCTAAAAATCAAGTGGAATCCCAGACACTGAAACAAGAAGCTTTAACATTGAAATTGCCTTTGAGACCCAAAGATGTTAAAGATGCCAGAACCATGGGATACATGCTGAGCAAAGCTGCTAAAGGAGTGGAACCAGCCCAGGAGAAAGCAGTTTGTTGCAGTCAACAAAGATGAAAAAGGAGTGGAAATCTGAAGACCGCTTTGACATCAGCCATGGAGATGCAGAGTTTGGAGTTTGCCTAGCTGGTTTCCTGTCTTTCTTTGGGAATTACAGTTAAGTGATTGGATGAATCTCAAAAGAGACCTTGAACTTTGG
This sequence comes from Mus musculus, assembly GCF_000001635.26. Lineage (NCBI taxonomy): Eukaryota > Metazoa > Chordata > Mammalia > Rodentia > Muridae > Mus > Mus musculus. The sequence continues at coordinate 112,438,485 of NC_000080.6, read as the reverse complement.
ACTTTTAACATTTTTTTATATAGTATTTTTTTAATTAGGTATTTTCTTCATTTACGTTTCAAATGCTATCCCAAAAGTCCTCTTTACCCTCTCCCCCACTCCCCTACTCACCCACTCCCACTTCTTGGCCCTGGCATTCCCCCTGTACTGAGGCATATAAAGTTTGCAAGACCATGGGGCCTCTCTTCCCAATGATGGCTGACTAGGCCATCTTCTCATACATATGCAGCTAGAGACACAAGCTCTGGGGGTACTGGTTAGTTCATATTGTTGTTCCACCTGTAGGGTTGCAGATCCCTTTAGCTCCTTGGGTACTTTCTCTAGCTCCTCCATTGGGGGCCCTGTGTTCCATCCAATAGCTGATTGTGAGCATCCACTTCTGTGTTTGCCAGGCATTGGCATAGCCTCACAAGAGATAGCTATATCAGGGTCCTTTCAGCAAAATCTTGCTGGTGTATGCAATGGTGTCAGTGTTTGGAGGCTGATTATGGGATGGATCCCCGGGTATGGCAGTCTCTAAATGGTCCATCCTTTCGTCTCAGCTCTAAACTTTGTCTCTGTAACTCCTTCCATGAGTGTTTTGTTTCCAATTCTAAGAAGGGGAAAAAAGGGGGGGGGGACGGGCAAAGTGTCCACACTTTGATCTTCGTTCTTCTTGAGTTTCATGTGTTTTGCAAATTGTATCTTGTATCTTGGGTATTCTAAGTTTCTGGGCTAATATCCACTTATCAGTGAGTATATACCATGTGACTTTTAACATTTTTGAGACTGCTATAGACTATGAGGACTTTAAAAGTTGGACTAAATACATTTTGCATTATGCTATGCACCCCTCTCCCCCCATAGTCTCATTTGTTTAAACAAGTCTATGTGGGCCAGGGAGTGGAATGTGATAGTTTGTATATTCTTGGACCAGGGAGTGGCACCATTTGGAGTGGTGGCCCTGTTGGAATAGATGTGACCTGGTTGGAGTAGGTGTGTCACTGTGGGTGCGGGCATAATACTCTCACCTTAGGTACCTGGAAGTCAGTCTTCCACTAGCAACCTTTGCATGAAGATGTAGAACTCTCAGCTCTGCCTGTGCCATGACAGCCTGGATGCTGCCATGCTCCCACCTTGATGATAATGGACTGAACCTCTGAACCTGTAAGACAGCCCCAATTAAATTTCCTTTTTTTTATTAGACTTGCCTTGGTCATGGTGCCTGTTCACAGCAGTAAAACTCTAAGACAAATACCCAACATACAGTTCACAGACCAAATGAAGCTCAAGAAGGAACACTAAAATGTGGATGCTTCAGTCCTTCTTAGAATGGGGAACAGAATACTCATGAGAGGAGTTACAGAGACAAAGTGTGGAGCAGAGACGGAAGGAAAGGCCATACAGAGACTGCCTCACCTCGGGATACATGCCATATACAGCCAACAAACCCAGACACTATTGCAGATGTCAAGAAGTGCTCTCTGACAGGGGCCTGATATAGCTGATGCCTGAGAGGCTCTGCCACAGCCTGACAAATACAAAAGCTGATGCTAAAGCTAACCATTGGACTGCGTACAGGGTTCCCAGTGGAGGAATTGGAGAAAGGATTGAAGAAGCTGAAAGTGTTTGCAACCTCATAGGAAGAACAACAATATCAACTAACCAGACCCCTGTCCTCAGACTCCCAGGGATTAAACCAGCAACAAAAGTGTATACATGGAGGTACCCATGGCTCCTGCTGCATATGTAGTAGAGGATGGCCATGTTGGGCATCAATGGGAGGAGAGGTCCTTTGTCCTGGGAAAGCTGGATGTCCCAGTGCAGGGGAATGCCCAGGTGAGCAGGAATGTTAGGGGGTTGGAGAAGTCTTCATAGAAGCATGAAGGTTGAGAATGGAATAGGGGATTTCTGGAGTGGAAATTGGAAAAAAGGAATAACATTTGAAATGTAAGTAAATAAAATATCCAATAAACATTAGGAAAAAAAAAAGAAAATATAACAACAACAACAAAAAACCCTTTCATTTTCTTCTTCTAAAAGTATCTGTAGGTATATGTAATCCAATAAAGGAAAAGGCAATTATAAAGAGAATACTATATAAAAAAAGGAAACAATAACTGAATCTTCCACAGTTCATTTGAGTTTGGAGCCTCAACAGTGCTATATCACTGACTTGTCAAAGATTTATAGCGGTTGAGGATTAAAATTTAATTTATTTTGGTTTAAGCACAGGGTTGCAATGACTGACACATTTGTTAACTCTTCTTGAAAATAGAAAACAACAAAACAGCATTTGATAAGAAAGACAATATTTTGGAAGTCAGAATATAGAACCCTTCATTCCTTGGTTAATGAAAAACAAGTCAATTTTTTCAAGAATATCACATATTACAGTTCTAAATTTTATCATTTGTGTTTTAAAAATATTTATTTATGTACGTAGAATTCATTGTTGTGAAATAATTACAAAATTATAAACAAATAAGTACTTAAGAATTCTTAGAGCTCCGGGGAATTTCACAAGCTATAGAACACAGTCTCTGAAGAAGCAGTCTTGAACTGGAAGCATTACTGCCAACTGCTAACACTATGCTTTACTGGGATTAGTGGACATTATTCAGTTGGAATTTTCTAGAATACTTCTATGCATGAAGAGAAATAAGAGATATGGAGAGAACATAATATTATGTCCATATAAAAACCATAGGCTTCATTAGATTTTCAGCATATAAGATTAAATCAAAACAAATTTAGTAGTCATACACACAAAAATCTACTGTCAGGTACTGACTATAAATACCTTGGAAGTACATATATGCATTAAACCACATATGATTGAGAATACAGTATCTGAATGTTGAGAGAAACTGATATTCCATGTCTTTTCCAACTTATTGTATTCTCTTTTAATTTAAATCTTTAAGTTATTCCTACTTCATGGATCACGTTAGATTTTATATCAGAGTGTTCATTTGTTCTTTGAGTATTTGTAAATATTTATTATAACTATTTCCAACTCCTCCTGCATCCTTTTCCCCAACATGTTTTTTCCCAACATCACCGAGTCCAATTAGTGATGCTGATAGGCACGTGGGTTTCTAAAACTCTGTTAGACCATGTACTAACTATCAGGACACACATATCCAGAGGAAAGTGAGCTAGGAGCTATCATTTGCAAACAGTGCATCAACAAGGAGTTTGGCATAAGTACAGCTATGTACAGGTAAAATCAACTGCTGTGAGTTCATGCGTACACTGGCCCTACAATTTCCAGAAGACACTGATTCACCTAAGCCCCCTTTCTTATGACTCTTATAAACTTTCCAGTATCTCTGTTGTGATATTCTCTTAGCCTTAGTGATGAAGATGTATCATATAGATGACTCTTTAGGGCTAAGCCCTACACAGTCCCTACACTTCTCTTTAAGTAGTTGGGGTTCTCTTTATTAACTGTTTTCATGTATAAAGGCTTCTCTGAGTACTTTATTGAGTACTAAAAGCTGTGCTAATCTACAAATACAGAGATACTCATTCAAAAGGCAGTATCAAGCTGTGTGACCCCAGAAAAACCATACTACTAGACTCTTCTCCATGGATTATGACTTTCTAGCCAAGAGTTCCTAGCTCAGTTTATAATATCAGGCATAAGTGTCCGGCAGTAGAGCAAATCTTAAGTCCTATTAAAATACACTGGTCGTTATCATCAGGTTTTGCACATGCAACCATTGCACCAAATGAGCCTCCTTTTACCAGTCCAATCACTCAATAATGATTCAACGGTGTTTACAGAGGACTTGTGTTGTATCTTCTGTCCCAGAAGCATGCATAGCCACTTCTAGTTAAAAATTATGCTTCCTTGGTACAGTGGTGGTTATTGGTTCTCCTATAAGATCCATGACTTTACTAGCCTGGGAAGTTGACTAGGCTTCTAGTACCAAAAATGATTTCCTTCATGTTCAGTGGATATTATGTGTAATTAGAAAATTGTTGATTACATCCAAGATAAGCATGCGACTACTACAACATAAGGATTACTGTGAAATGCTGGCCATTTTGGTTAAGAGGTTTCATATCTGAGTAGAACTATACATTTGATTAAACAAATCCCTTGTTGGACTACAAGGAAACATCAGAATTGTATAAGATATTCAAAGTTACAGAGAAATGATGTTTTGGAGACAAACACCTCCATTCTATCAGATTCATATGAAAAATTTACAAATAAAAAGTAAATTCAATTTACAAAGAAAATCTTGACTCATCATTAAGAATATTAAAATTCATGCCAATAGGATCAATTTCTTGAGATGACTTTATTGATAATTTTCATACGTAATTCTCTTTCATTTGTTTAAAACTGTTCTATTTATCTTTACGTATATCTTTGTACTGCATTCTATTCCCTGAAAACCTTACCTCTTTTAACTTGTTCCCAGCTACATATCTAAATACTACCCTTAAAAGAATGCTTTAACACTTGTGTGTCCTTGTTTTGTGTATGTTTTACTTTACCACAGGATCCATATGTAGCTCATAGGTTTGTAGAGGAGGAACAAGCATCTGTGCTTCTCCTTATTCTACGGCAGACTCCTCAAAAATCCATGAAAAATTTATAATTAAAGAGTCACAGTTTTGTCTACATTTAACTGTGGAGCACACTCCTCTTTTGTTGTTGCTGTTTTCTTCTCTTTTCTGTTTTTATGCATATATATTTATATATTTCTCTTAGTTGTCCAGATTAAACAATTAGTTAACTGTACATCTTTTGAAAGAGAAGTTATATGCCTTCACATCAGTATTGCTACATTCTCAGGGGAAAAAGTGACTGACATTGTTGATACATTAGATGAATTCCAACATTCACCATTCATTATAGAAGCATTTCAAAATATCAGCTGACATGAGCGTTTGATATCCGTATCTATTATCTTGCTTGTTTGTTTTAGCCCACTGTCTTTTCATTGCTAAAATATTTTTCATCGAATTCCATAGTCTGTTCATCATATGAAATATTTTTCTATTGGACATAATTTAGCAGCTCCACATTGTGTGAGCACAAATAATTTAATGTTTTGGGCTGTACCACTGTATTATTTCAGTATGCAATTTGGGGGGTATATTTCTTTGGGAATTTGTTATCATTAGTATCTCTAAAACTCTGATAATAAATTAAATTGTATCTAAGATATAAGTTGAGAAGATCCTCTTGTGACATATAAAATCTTAATTTATAAATTTATAGGCTGAAACACATGACAGCCAAAAAAAACTTATTCCAAATTGTAATATATTGAATTGAATATTTGATTGAAAATAAATGATTTCCAAATTCTTTCCTACATTTGAATCTTAAAAGAGTACAAATTTTTAAAACAAAGTGTTTTACAAAGAAAAAACAATGTCCTGACAGCAGCAGCGGTCGCCATCTTGGTCCGGGACCCGCCGAACTTAGGAAATTAGTCTGAACAGGTGAGAGGGTGCGCCAGAGAACCTGACAGCTTCTGGAACAGGCGGAAGCACAGAGGCGCTGAGGCAGCACCCTGTGTGGGCCGGGGACAGCCGGCCACCTTCCGGACCGGAGGACAGGTGCCCGCCCGGCTGGGGAGGCGACCTAAGCCACAGCAGCAGCGGTCGCCATCTTGGTCCGGGACCCGCCGAACTTAGGAAATTAGTCTGAACAGGTGAGAGGGTGCGCCAGAGAACCTGACAGCCTCTGGAACAGGCGGAAGCACAGAGGGGCTGAGGCAGCACCCTGTGTGGGCCGGGGACAGCCGGCCACCTTCCGGACCAGAGGACAGGTGCCCGCCCGGCTGGGGAGGCGACCTAAGCCACAGCAGCAGCGGTCGCCATCTTGGTCCGGGACCTGCTGAACTTAGGAAATTAGTCTGAACAGGTGAGAGGGTGCGCCAGAGAACCTGACAGCCTCTGGAACAGGCAGAAGCACAGAGGGGCTGAGGCAGCACCCTGTGTGGGCCGGGGACAGCCGGCCACCTTCCGGAACGGAGGACAGGTGCCCGCCCGGCTGGGGAGGCGACCTAAGCCACAGCAGCAGCGGTCGCCATCTTGGTCCCGGGACTCCAAGGAACTTAGGAATTTAGTCTGCTTAGGTGAGAGTCTGTACCACCTGGGAACTGCCAAAGCAACACACTGTCTGAGAAAGGTCCTGTTTTGGGCCTTCTTCTTCGGCCAGGAGGAGGTCCAAATACAAGATATCTGCGCACCTTCCCTGTAAGAGAGCTTGCCAGCAGAGAGTGCTCTGAGCACTGAAACTCAGAGGAGAGAATCTGTCTCCCAGGTCTGCTGATAGACGGTAACAGAATCACCAGAAGAACAATCTATAAACAGAGTCAACTATAACTACTAACTCCAGAGATTACCAGATGGCGAAAGGTAAACGGAGGAATCTTACTAACAGGAACCAAGACCACTCACCATCACCAGAACCCAGCACACCCACTTCGCCCAGTCCAGGGAACCCCAACACACCTGAGAACCTAGACCTAGATTTAAAAGCATATCTCATGATGATGGTAGAGGACATCAAGAAGGACTTTAATAAATCACTTAAAGAAATACAGGAGAACACTGCTAAAGAGTTACAAGTCCTTAAAGAAAAACAGGAAAACACAATCAAACAGGTAGAAGTCCTTACAGAAAAAGAGGAAAAAACATACAAACAGGTGATGGAAATGAACAAAACCATACTAGACCTAAAAAGGGAAGTAGACACAATAAAGAAAACTCAAAGCGAGGCAACACTAGAGATAGAAACCCTAGGAAAGAAATCTGGAACCATAGATTTGAGCATCAGCAACAGAATACAAGAGATGGAAGAGAGAATCTCAGGTGCAGAAGATTCCATAGAGAACATCGGCACAACAATCAAAGAAAATGGAAAATGCAAAAAGATCCTAACTCAAAATATCCAGGAAATCCAGGACACAATAAGAAGACCAAACGTACGGATAATAGGAGTGGATGAGAATGAAGATTTTCAACTCAAAGGTCCAGCAAACATCTTCAACAAAATTATTGAAGAAAACTTCCCAAATCTAAAGAATGAGATGCATATGAACATACAAGAAGCCTACAGAACTCCAAATAGACTGGACCAGAAAAGAAATTCCTCCCGACACATAATAATCAGAACATCAAATGCACTAAATAAAGATAGAATACTAAAAGCAGTAAGGGAAAAAGGTCAAGTAACATATAAAGGCAAGCCTATCAGAATTACACCAGATTTTTCACCAGAGACTATGAAAGCCAGAAGAGCCTGGACAGATGTTATACAGACACTAAGAGAACACAAACTGCAGCCCAGGCTACTATACCCAGCCAAACTCTCAATTATCATAGAGGGAGAAACCAAAGTATTCCACGACAAAACCAAATTCACGCATTATCTCTCCACGAATCCAGCCCTTCAAAGGATAATAACAGAAAAAAACCAATACAAGAACGGGAACAATGCCCTAGAAAAAACAAGAAGGTAATCCCTCAACAAACCTAAAAGAAGACAGCCACAAGAACAGAATGCCACCTTTAACAACTAAAATAACAGGAAGCAACAATTACTTTTCCTTAATATCTCTTAACATCAATGGTCTCAACTCGCCAATAAAAAGACATAGACTAACAAACTGGCTACACAAACAAGACCCAACATTTTGCTGCTTACAGGAAACTCATCTCAGAGAAAAAGATAGACACTACCTCAGAATGAAAGGCTGGAAAACAATTTTCCAAGCAAATGGTATGAAGAAACAAGCAGGAGTAGCCATCCTAATATCTGATAAGATTGACTTCCAACCCAAAGTCATCAAAAAAGACAAGGAGGGACACTTCATTCTCATCAAAGGTAAAATCCTCCAAGAGGAACTCTCAATTCTGAATATCTATGCTCCAAATACAAGAGCAGCCACATTCACTAAAGAAACTTTAGTAAAGCTCAAAGCACACATTGCGCCTCACACAATAATAGTGGGAGACTTCAACACACCACTTTCACCAATGGACAGATCATGGAAACAGAAACTAAACAGGGACACACTGAAACTAACAGAAGTGATGAAACAAATGGATCTGACAGATATCTACAGAACATTTTACCCTAAAACAAAAGGATATACCTTCTTTTCAGCACCTCATGGTACCTTCTCCAAAATTGACCACATAATAGGTCACAAATCAGGCCTCAACAGATTCAAAAATATTGAAATTGTCCCATGTATCCTATCAGATCACCATGCACTAAGGCTGATCTTCAATAACAAAATAAATAACAGAAAGCCAACATTCACATGGAAACTGAACAACACTCTTCTCAATGATACCTTGGTCAAGGAAGGAATAAAGAAAGAAATTAAAGACTTTTTAGAGTTTAATGAAAATGAAGCCACAACGTACCCAAACCTTTGGGACACAATGAAAGCATTTCTAAGAGGGAAACTCATAGCTATGAGTGCCTTCAAGAAAAAACGGGAGAGAGCACATACTAGCAGCTTGACAACACATCTAAAAGCTCTAGAAAAAAAGGAAGCAAATTCACCCAAGAGGAGTAGACGGCAGGAAATAATCAAACTCAGGGGTGAAATCAACCAAGTGGAAACAAGAAGAACTATTCAAAGAATTAACCAAACGAGGAGTTGGTTCTTTGAGAAAATCAACAAGATAGATAAACCCTTAGCTAGACTCACTAAAGGGCACAGGGACAAAATCCTAATTAACAAAATCAGAAATGAAAAGGGAGACATAACAACAGATCCTGAAGAAATCCAAAACACCATCAGATCCTTCTACAAAAGGCTATACTCAACAAAACTGGAAAACCTGGACGAAATGGACAAATTTCTGGACAGATACCAGGTACCAAAGTTGAATCAGGATCAAGTTGACCTTCTAAACAGTCCCATATCCCCTAAAGAAATAGAAGCAGTTATTAATAGTCTCCCAGCCAAAAAAAGCCCAGGACCAGACGGGTTTAGTGCAGAGTTCTATCAGACCTTCAAAGAAGATCTAACTCCAGTTCTGCACAAACTTTTTCACAAGATAGAAGTAGAAGGTATTCTACCCAACTCATTTTATGAAGCCACTATTACTCTGATACCTAAACCACAGAAAGATCCAACAAAGATAGAGAACTTCAGACCAATTTCTCTTATGAACATCGATGCAAAAATCCTTAATAAAATTCTCGCTAACCGAATCCAAGAACACATTAAAGCAATCATCCATCCTGACCAAGTAGGTTTTATTCCAGGGATGCAGGGATGGTTTAATATACGAAAATCCATCAATGTAATCCATTATATAAACAAACTCAAAGACAAAAACCACATGATCATCTCGTTAGATGCAGAAAAAGCATTTGACAAGATCCAACACCCATTTATGATAAAAGTTCTGGAAAGATCAGGAATTCAAGGCCAATACCTAAACATGATAAAAGCAATCTACAGCAAACCAGTAGCCAACATCAAAGTAAATGGAGAGAAGCTGGAAGCAATCCCACTAAAATCAGGGACTAGACAAGGCTGCCCACTTTCTCCCTACCTTTTCAACATAGTACTTGAAGTATTAGCCAGAGCAATTCGACAACAAAAGGAGATCAAGGGGATACAAATTGGAAAAGAGGAAGTCAAAATATCACTTTTTGCAGATGATATGATAGTATATATAAGTGACCCTAAAAATTCCAACAGAGAACTCCTAAACCTGATAAACAGCTTCGGTGAAGTAGCTGGATATAAAATTAACTCAAACAAGTCAATGGCCTTTCTCTACACAAAGAATAAACAGGCTGAGAAAGAAATTAGGGAAACAACACCCTTCTCAATAGCCACAAATAATATAAAATATCTCGGCGTGACTCTAACGAAGGAAGTGAAAGATCTGTATGATAAAAACTTCAAGTCCCTGAAGAAAGAAATTAAAGAAGATCTCAGAAGATGGAAAGATCTCCCATGCTCATGGATTGGCAGGACCAACATTGTAAAAATGGCTATCTTGCCAAAAGCAATCTACAGATTCAATGCAATCCCCATTAAAATTCCAACTCAATTCTTCAACGAATTAGAAGGAGCAATTTGCAAATTCATCTGGAATAACAAAAAACCGAGGATAGCAAAAACTCTTCTCAAGGATAAAAGAACCTCTGGTGGAATCACCATGCCTGACCTAAAGCTTTACTACAGAGCAATTGTGATAAAAACTGCATGGTACTGGTATAGAGACAGACAAGTGGACCAATGGAATAGAATTGAAGACCCAGAAATGAACCCACACACCTATGGTCACTTGATCTTTGACAAGGGAGCCAAAACCATCCAGTGGAAGAAAGACAGCATTTTCAACAATTGGTGCTGGCACAACTGGTTGTTATCATGTAGAAGAATGCGAATCGATCCATACTTATCTCCTTGTACTAAGGTCAAATCTAAGTGGATCAAGGAACTTCACATAAAACCAGAGACACTGAAACTTATAGAGGAGAAAGTGGGGAAAAGCCTTGAAGATATGGGCACAGGGGAAAAATTCCTGAACAGAACAGCAATGGCTTGTGCTGTAAGATCGAGAATTGACAAATGGGACCTAATGAAACTCCAAAGTTTCTGCAAGGCAAAAGACACTGTCTATAAGACAAAAAGACCACCAACAGACTGGGAAAGGATCTTTACCTATCCTAAATCAGATAGGGGACTAATATCCAACATATATAAAGAACTCAAGAAGGTGGACCTCAGAAAATCAAATAACCCCCTTAAAAAATGGGGCTCAGAACTGAACAAAGAATTCTCACCTGAGGAATACCGAATGGCAGAGAAGCACCTGAAAAAATGTTCAACATCCTTAATCATCAGGGAAATGCAAATCAAAACAACCCTGAGATTCCACCTCACACCAGTGAGAATGGCTAAGATCAAAAATTCAGGTGACAGCAGATGCTGGCGAGGATGTGGAGAAAGAGGAACACTCCTCCATTGTTGGTGGGATTGCAGGCTTGTACAACCACTCTGGAAATCAGTCTGGCGGTTCCTCAGAAAATTGGACATAGTACTACCGGAGGATCCAGCAATACCTCTCCTGGGCATATATCCAGAAGAAGCCCCAACTGGTAAGAAGGACACATGCTCCACTATGTTCATAGCAGCCTTATTTATAATAGCCAGAAACTGGAAAGAACCCAGATGCCCCTCAACAGAGGAATGGATACAGAAAATGTGGTACATCTACACAATGGAGTACTACTCAGCTATTAAAAAGAATGAATTTATGAAATTCCTAGCCAAATGGATGGACCTGGAGAGCATCATCCTGAGTGAGGTAACACAATCACAAAGGAACTCACACAATATGTACTCACTGATAAGTGGATACTAGCCCAAAACCTAGGATACCCACGATATAAGATACAATTTCCTAAACACATGAAACTCAAGAAAAATGAAGACTGAAGTGTGGACACTATGCCCCTCCTTAGAAGTGGGAACAAAACACCCATGGAAGGAGTTACAGAAACAAAGTTTGGAGCTGAGATGAAAGGATGGACCATGTAGAGACTGCCATATCCAGGGATCCACCCCATAATCAGCATCCAAACGCTGACACCATTGCATATACTAGCAAGATTTTATCGAAAGGACCCAGATGTAGCTGTCTCTTGTGAGACTATGCCGGGGCCTAGCAAACACAGAAGTGGATGCTCACAGTCAGCTAATGGATGGATCACAGGGCTCCCAATGGAGGAGCTAGAGAAAGTACCCAAGGAGCTAAAGGGATCTTCAACCCTATAGGTGGAACAACATTATGAACTAACCAGTACCCCTGAGCTCTTGACTCTAGCTGCATATGTATCAAAAGATGGCCTAGTCGGCCATCACTGGAAAGAGAGGCCCATTGGACACGCAGACTTTGTGTGCCCCGGTACAGGGGAACGCCAGGGCCAAAGGGGGGGAGTGGGTGGGTAGGGGAGTGGGGGTGGGTGGGTAAGGGGGACTTTTGGCATAGCATTGGAAATGTAAATGAGCTAAATACCTAATAAAAAAAAATGAAAAAAAAAAAAAAATAAAAGCACAACATGAATCTGAAAAAAAAAAAAAAAAAAAAAAAAAAAAAAAAAAAAAAAAAAAAAAAAAAAAAAAAAGAAAAAACAATGTCCTTAGCAATGTTAAAATGTGTTCATAATTCTACTTAATAGAGATAGTGAGCTGACACTGGAAATCATCAATGTGATGTCTGAAGAGTTACACTAATATCTATACCATATTTAATACTGTGTTCCTCGGTGTCACTGAAAACATAAGCACACAAACACAGTTTTACTCATTTAAAAGGTTTGAATTGATGCCATTTAGAAAAACCATGTGTCCACAAGGCCAATAATTCTGTGAAATGTTGTAAAGTATTACAAAAACTCTACAGAATTCTTACGAAATCCTTATGTTATTTTAATTTAGACTACATTAAACACTAAATATGTTAAGAAGAAAAATATCATAAAGTGCATTAGGTACCCTTATCTGACAGAATGTCACCTGGCTTTGTTTGTACTTGAGCTAAGACATTAGAGACCTAAAAAGTCCTGAATTTTTTCTTTGTCTCTGATCATTTTTATTTTAAGCATTCTGCACTCTATCACAACTAAATATATAATTTTATGATAAAAAATCATCAGAAATTTTATGAAGATGTCAGTGAACCATTTATCAAGGCACCAATCAATCATTCCACGAACCAGTTTGGCTGTATGTGCTCAACTGAAGTGAAACACAGCAAAAATGATTTGTAAATGGAGTTTTCATAGAGTTATTTTACACTGAGGCCATTTATGTAGTACAAGTCAGCTTTCTTACTTTGATTCTGTAGTAATAATAATGGCAGTTTCTAATAGTGAGAACTAATTTTTCATAGATTGTATTGAGTGGTTGATAAATAATGTTCTGTGTGGCTTGAAGAATGATCTATGATATTAGTATTTTTAGTTTTAAATGAATGAGTTTATTAAATATGGAGCAGGAAAAAAGTAAAATGATAAATGTCAAAGAGCAGATTGAAGCCACAGAGAGATACCAAAGCAGCATGAAATCTGGAGTTTACAACATCGTCAGAGGTGCAGTAGCCTGACTGTGGCACAATCCAAGGTGACATCATCAGGTCAGAGCCTTACATGCATGCAGGGTAAAGTAACTGGAAAATTGAAGCAATTGCCTGCAGAATCAGTGTTTTGCTTCCTGTTACTGCAGTCAGTACATTTGTGTAATAAATGAAAGTGACTTCTACTAAAAATGATGTATTTTTTAGTTCTTGCACACCAACAATATTTTAGTTGTTAGTTTTCTTGTTCGTTCAATTTAATTTTGTAGCATGTTATGGTTTAATATCATCTTTACCTATTTCCAAAGTGGTACAATTGATAAAAAAAAAAAATCCAGTAATACTATCATGCATCTTTCTCCAAATGTCAAAATCTCATGTAAATATTATCTGTACTGTCATTATATTATACAAAATGGCAACCTCCACTTTGGCATTTATACTAGTATTTTTAATATTTTATTTAAGTTTTGAGACTGTAAAGTATGTCCTTCCCTTCCGTATCTTCCTTCCAAACTTCTTTTTTTTTTAATTAGGTGTTTTCCTTGTTTACATTTTCAATGCTATCCTAAAAGTCCCCCATACCCACCCCCACAATCCCCTACCCACCCATTCCCTCTTTTCGGCCCTGGGGTTCCCCTGTACTGGGGCATATAAAGTTTGCAAGTCCAATGGGCTTGGATGCCCAGGCATATTTTCTTTTAAATTCATGTCTGATTCTTCTTAATATGTATTCAGTACGTATACATACAAATGTTCTGATTTCAGAATTCCTTAAATCTGTAGTTTTTCTGTAGGGTTGAGGCCCCATAGTCTTCCCTCCATCTGGGTTGGCATGTTTACTAATATTGAACTTACTCAGAACATGCTGAGGGAATATTTATAATGAGATTTCATTGGTAGAGCTTTGGTGAGGCTTCATTGCTGGAGTTTTGATTATTACCAGTAGAGCCATTCTCACAACAAACTTCTGGCTCTTACAAGCTTTCCACACCCTCATACAACGTGATCTCTAAGTGGGAGTTGTATTTTACACTGTATTGTACATTGGTTAGGCTTGATTCCACAATTCTTCATTTTAACTACTCTTTTCTGTAAGGGTCTATGTGCAGAAAAGAAGTTTCATTGCTGAAAGCTTAGGACTACTTTTACCTGTGAGTATAACATATTTATAATGCACAGGAATTATGTTGATTTAGCAAAGTGGTGATTGGAAGTTGTTCTCCAAGATCCATGACTTCACTACCCCTTGGTTACTGATTAGTTGTCCAATACCAGATGTTATTACGTCCTTGTTGAGTGGTCACAAGTCCAATTAGAAAGTTGTATTCAAGCCACTAGAGAACTAGAAAACAATTGTGAGACCATATCTCCTAGAAATAACAGGGACTCTAGACCCATGTATGATATCTCAAAAATATCTCTGACTTAACAAGACCTGAGTATTGGTAATATCCATAACCATGCTGGTGTGGAAAGGGGCAATCTTCAAGGATCCACTTCCAAGCCAAAATAATAATAATAATAATAATAAAATCAACTGCTGAGAGAGAAAGACAGAGAGAGAGTGAGAGACAGAGAGAGCAACTGAGACTGAGTGACAGAGACAGAGAGAATGAAGAGAATGAATTAGCCTTTCTCAGGGATGAGCCACCTTATAGGTTATAAAATAACAATTAACCAATCCTGAAATCACATACAAAAAAGCAATTCTAAGCAGACTCAGGCTGCATCATATAGAGACATGTTGACCACAGAAAAGAAACCATGAATTAGAGATCCTTTTAATGGGGAGAAGCAAAGGATTGGGGAAAAGAAGTGAAAGGGAAGATATTATATTATTATTTCAACATTTAAAACATCACAAAGGTTAACTTGAGTACATTAGCTTGAAAATACAGCAAAAAAAGCAGTTATGAAGTAACTGATGTGTTCATAGTTATTTGTCTATTAAGAAGAACTAATGCTATCTAAAATGATTTTGTAAGAGCTTTAATAAATAATAACAGTTATAAGCTAATAGACACATTCAGTCTCTACTTCAAATTATATGCAGGAGCAAAAACAATTTAATCAGATTGTTGAAAATGACAGTACTTAGTACTATAATATTCTTGAAGAAAATCATATTTTTAAAAGTTGTTTTAAAACAGGTGTGCATATTTATCAGAATCTCCTTTCAAATATGGTTCCAATAATGCTCTATGGCTGATTATAATTTAAACTTAAACTTATTATTTTGTTACAATATAAATGTCTGGAAGAAATATCTTTTAGATATCCCAATTAAGGTATTTGCTACCATAATTTATATATTATATGAATGTCTGTCTAGTTATATTAACAAGAGTCTGTTTATGAGCATGCTCTGCAGAGTGAAGTAAATATCCCAGACAATTTTATGCACACTGAAAGGAACAAAAGCCTTCAGGTTGTCTCTGGAAGTGATGCTGAGAGAATCATAGATCAAAACAATCTTCTCTGATCTAATTATTTTACTTTGGGTCAATCCTAATTATATGTTGCTGGAAAACCATAAAGCCTCAGACATTTATCATTTCTCTATCTTATCTTCTTTAGGGACATATCAATTATTTTATTTGATCTAAAATGTTACAGATATACTTAGAATCAGTGAGTGATTACCTACTAAAATGGAAAAGAGATAAGTTTCTCACAAAAGTATAATTTATCAATATAGGTTGGAAGGTAAGGGAGGCATTTAAATCGTCCTGGCTTGGAAATGATACGTATATTCCACATCCCTCATGCTTTTAGAGAACGGAAGAGAAACTGAATTACTAGAAATAAGTAGTGCAATCACAGGAAATGTCAACCATCTAATCATTAAAGACAATAAATGGTGTAATAATGGAAAAATGATTTCTTAGAAAAGTAATGGGTAGGGTGACTGTTAAACTGAATGTTATTTCTCATGTTTTTTATCAGGAGGAAATGAAGATTGTATTGTAAGATGTATATGAGTTTCACAATGAATTAGAGAACCAGTGCAGTAACAGTTAGTTGGGATTCATGCAATAAACATGCATAGAACACTTTTATTCTTTTGTGTTTGTAACTAATGACTTCAGTGAGAATGATGAACAAGTTTTGGCAAATTTACATGGTCTAGCTAGCTTTTTATCATTGTCCACCTTGCTGAAGCACTGCATAACGGAGAGTGTGATTGTCTTTTTCCACATCTCTGATGTCTTAGACAGTAAAAAAAAAAAAAAAAAATGCTGGAGGCAAGAACTGAAACATAAAGAGCCATGCAGACAACTGTCAGAATTCTCAGCGATGCAAGCCAAGATTTTTGAGGTGGAATAAAACCTAGAGCTCTTTAAATGCCTACAAAAAATGAACAACAATACTCCCTAGAAAATTGATAAGTTCTCTCTCTATATATGCATTTTTAAATCTAAGAAAAATATATAATTCATTGATCAATCTTGAATAGGCAGATGTTTTATTGTCAATTTGTTATATTAAGTTTGCATAAGTCATGGAAGATGATACAATATCAATTTATTTTCTCACTTAAGCACTATTATAGCATTTTCTTTTATTCATGGCAGATAAAAGAATAACATTTTCTGGTTACTAAAGTAGAAGTAACCATGGAAAATAATTTTTAAAAAATATTAAATAGTGAAAGCAGAATCTCAGAATCAAGCTATTCTAATCACATTAAAATTCATCAAATTTATAGACCTTCATTGTGTAGAAATATTGGGTAGATTCAGTAACATATGGTATCATGGTTATATTTGTAAGAAAATCAGAACATACTAATTTGGTAAAAAATAAATAATATAAACCTGTAAACATTTAAATAGTTTTGTCTTTATAGTGCCTAATCTGAGATCATTGAAAGAATAGCAGTAAAATTACTGTCAAAATACTGAGAAGCCTTAAGCAATTATTAACAAAATTATCTACAAAATTATGTACATGCATTTGTTAGAAACAAATGTGTGCATTGGCTGTATATGTATACATATGCCCACCCAAAGCACACATCTATCTGTCTATCTGTGTCTCTCTATCTACACTGATATGTATTCTGACATGTCAATCAGTAGAGATAAATTCATATGACAAAATAACATTTATTTCAAAGCAAGAATGCAAAATTGTATTACACTTCTTATATAAAATCCATAGTCTGTAGTTTATGCTGTATATGTGATATTATCTGCTCTAGGAAATTGTTGAAGGGATTAAAAGTTGATACTATATCCAGAAGCTGGAGAAGAAGAAAAGCAGTTTATAATTCAGTTTGAGTTTGAAGGCTTGATAAACACTTGCTCAAATGCTGGAGTACAGGAAGGAGAGATAGAGAATATATTTACTTATTTGACATCATTTTATTCAATTACAGCTTGGAAGGGATGGCAAAAATGTCAACACTTATACATGAGAACAATTCTTTGCTTGGCCTCTTGTCAAAACACTGATGATACCTTCTAAAACACTCTCATAGCTACACTCCCAAATAATGTTTACCATTCATTTCTTAACTGGGTTAAGACAAGATACAAAAATATATCCTAAAGAAAAGAATTTCAGAGTGGAAAAAGATTAAGAGTAGATGTAAGAAAGACAACATATTATAATTACTAAGGTAGTATTACTACCATAAATAAGACACTGAAAAGGGGTTCATTAACACATGAATTCTAGTTTGTATTCCTTATAAAGCACACATAATAATCTAATCAGATTCATTCTAAAGTTGTGTGGCAGCAAGTATACTGTCTAAGCTTATTTGAATATGGGTAGCTATTTATTTTTCTGATGTAATAATATGCTATTTTTCCTGTTATCAGGTATTTTCTTTATTTGCATTTCAAATTTTATCTCCTTTCCACATTTCCCCTCAGAAAACCCCCTATCCCATCCCTTCTTCCCCTGATCAATGACCTACCCACTCTTGCTTCCCTGTCCTAGCATTCCCCTATTGGGGTATCAAGCCTTTACAAGGCCAGTGATCTCTCCTCTCCTTGATGTCCCACAAGGCCATTCTCTGCTAGATATGTGGCTAAAGCATTGAGTCCCTTCTTGTGTACTTTTTGGTTGGTAGTTTAGTCCCTAGGAGCTTTGGGAGTACTGGTTGGTTCATATTGTTGTTTATTCTATGGGGCTGTAAACCCCCTCAGCTCCTTGAGTCCTTTCACTAGCTCCTCCATTGGGGACCCTGTGCTCAGTCCAATGGATGGCTGTGAGCCTCCACTTCCATATTTGTCAGGCACTGGCAGAGCCTCTCAGGATACCATAATAATATGCGATGACCAAAAGCAACATAGAACTGAAAAGCCTTCATTTCACATAAATCTTCTAGGATATAATTCATAGAGAGAAGTCAGCAGGGATAGGCAAGCTGGAAGTGATGTAGAAATCATTGAGTAGTGCTACTAACTGTCTGTCTCTAGTCATAGATCAAAAGAATCTTCTCTGGACTAATTATTTCACTTTGGTCAATCCTAATTACATGTTGCTCTAATGACTCTTAGGTTTGAAATAGTCTAAGTGGTGTTGTGTACAGTACTCTCAAAACTGACCCTTCCAATGATTTCTGCTACCCAGATTTTTTCTCGATAGAAGTTGATATCAAAAACATGACTCTTATGGCAATAAAACCAAAAGCAAAATTAGACTCATGTTGATTCTCTACACACACACACACACACACACACACACACACACATAATGTCACAATACATCTTGACTGCCACTGCAAAGAATTTAATTGGAGTACAACCTCTTTATTTGCAGAAGATGTCATCTTCAATTCCTGCCTGTACATGTGACCGGAGTTTCATTACTAAGGATATGGGTACATATACAGACATCGTATAAATAATGAGGACATTGACTTTGGTTATAAATCAGTTTATCCTTGGTTTAATAACTGTCAATGATGGTCCCTTAGTTGTGACAGATACACAATACTAGTGTAAAATGCTATTTTGTTCACTCTGTCACATATTGAGAGGCAGAATGTATTTGAAGTTGCCTTGTTTCATCTAACTGCCATTAATAAAATATATAAAGTAAAAATGAATTTAGACAATTTCTCAATATTACAATAAAATATGATATAGAAAAATTATAATTATCTGTTTGATACTGAGCAAAAGTTTTAATTGGGTATTTTTTTCATTTACATTTCCAATGCTATCCCAAAAGTCCCCCACGTGCTCCCCCATGCACTCCCCCACTCACCTACTCCCAATTCTTGGCTCTGGCATTCCCCTGTACTGAGGCATATAAAGTTTGGACGACCAGTGGGCCTTTCTTTCCACTGATGGCCGACTAGGCCATCTTCTAATTCATATGCAGCTAAGACACGAACTCAGGGGGTATTGGTTAGTTCATATTGTTGTTCCACCTATAGGATTGCAGATCTCTTCAGCTCCTTGGGTACTTTCTCTCGCTCCTCCATTGGGGGTCCTGTGATCCATCCAATAGCTGACTGTGAGTATCCACGTCTGTGTTTACTAGGCCCCAGGATAGTCTCATAAGAGACAGCCATATCTGGGTCCTTTCAGTAAAATCTTGCTAGTGTGTGCAATGGTGTCAGCGTTTGGAAGCTGATTATGGGATGGATCCCCGGATATAGCACTCTCTAGATGGTCCATCCTTTCGTCTCAGCTCCAAACTTTGTCTCTGTAACTCCTTCCATGGGTGTTTTGTTCCCAATTCTAAGAAGGGGCATTGTGTCCACACTTTGGTCTTCATTCTTCTTGAGTTTCATGCGTTTAGCAAATTGTATCTTGTATCTTGAGTATCCTTAGTTTCTGGGCTAATATCCACTTATCAGTAAGTATATATTGTGACTGGGTTACCTCACTCAGGATGATGCCCTCCAGGTCCATCCATTTGCCTAGTAATTTCATAAATTCATTATTTTTAATAGCTGAGTAGTACTCCATTGTGTAAATGTACCATATTTTCTGTATCCATTCCTCTGTTGAGGGGCATCTGGGTTCTTTCCAGCTTCTGGCTATTATAAACAAGGCTGCTATGAACATAGTGGAGCATGTGCCTTCTTAGGGGTTGGAACATCTTCTGGATATATGCCCAGGAGAGGTATTTCTGGATCCTCTGTTAGTACTATGTCCAATTTTCTGATGAACCGCCAGACTGATTTCCAGAGTGGTTGCACAAGCTTGCAATCCCACCAACAGTGGAGGAGTGTTCCTCTTTCTCCACATCCTTGCCAGCATCTGCTGTCACCTAAATTTTTGATCTTAGCCATTCTGACTGGTGTGAGATGGAATCTCAGTGTTGTTTTGATTTGCATTTCTCTGATGATTAAGGATGTTGAACATTTTTTCAGGTGCTCCTCTGCCATTCGGTATTCCTCAGGTGAGAATTCTTTGTTCAGCTCTGAGCCCCACTTTTTAATGGGGTTATTTGATTTTCTGGAGTCAACCATCTTGAGTTCTTTATATATATTGGATATTAGTCACCTATCTGATTTAGGATAGGTAAAGATCCTTTCCCAATCTGTTGGTAGCCTTTTTGTTTTATTGAGAGTGTCTTTTGCCTTGCAGAAGCTTTGCAATTTTATGAGGTCCAATTTGTCGATTCTCCACCTTACAGCACAAGCCATTGCTGTTCTTTTCAGGAATTTTTCCCCTGTACCCATATGTTAGAGGGTTTTCCCCACTTTCTCCTCTATAAGTTTCAGTGTCTCTGGTTTTATGTGGAGTTCCTTAATCCACTTAGATTTGACCTTAGTACAAGGAGATAGGAATGGATCAATTTGCATTCTTCTACATGATAACAACCAGTTGTGCCAGCACCATTTGTTGAAAATGCTGTCTTTTTTCCAGTGGATGGTTTTACCTCCCTTGTCAAAGATCAAGTGACCATAGGTGTGTGGGTTCATCTCTGTGTCTTCAATTCTATTCTATTGGTCTACTTGTCTGTCACTATACCATTACAATGCAGTTTTTATCACAATTGCTCTGTAGTACAGCTTTAGGTCAGGGTTTATTCTTATATATTCTGATTTCTGAAAGTGACAACTTCTAAGAAATTAAACATTTAAATGCATAGAAAATCACTATTGAACTCTTAAAAATTTCAAAACAAGAAGTGCCAATGAAAACAAAAAATACTGTAACACTTCCTGAGGCTTAAGAGCTTGGGAGAGAAAAATAAAAGACTTCATCAGCGTTGTAAGTAGTGTCAAGTAGGAAAATTGTTTTTGGGGAAAAAAATTCTTAATGACTTGGCAATAGAGTTATTGTTATATATCTTTTATTTTATTTATTAAATTTCTTTCATTTAACAAATTAAAAACTGTACATGAGTTATTGTAAGATTAGTTTTTATTTTCCTAATGGAATTGTCATCTCATTGGCTTCTGACTTAGCTTCACTCTTTCTAGCTCTCTATGAACTCTGGCCTGGTTGTTCAACTAGCTGTTCTGGACCAAATTCCTCTAGAAGCTGAATGATTCAAACTGGAGTCTCTCTGCTTCTGACTAAATTGCTCTGCTTGGCTATGAACTAACTCTAGCAATCTGTTCTAATCTCTGACTCCTTCCTCCTTCTCATTCCCTGGTTCAATTTGTGTACACCTTGCTGGGAGCTGCCCAGCCTGGAGAGGATAGTGGTGGGGGACACAGAATAGGACTCTGGTAATGGCTTTAAACTCTGAGGCTCTCAGGACATGCTCTCTCTGGAACTATACTGAAAGGCTCATGATAACTTCAAAAAACATCTTAAACACTTCTTGCTCTTTCTGAGGGTAAAAGGCTGCTTGCTGGTTTAGGAGATTAACATCTGTAGCCTAACAGCAATGGATTAAGTAATGTGGCTTTGTTCTATCTCAGCAGGAACTGTGTGGCTCTAACTTTCATCCTGCTAGTTGGAAGTCACAAGCAGCAAGTAGGACTCTTAGAAAAGTGATTATTTTCGGGATAACATTTGAAATGTATATAAAGAAAATATCTAATAAAAAATAAATTAAAAAAAAGAAAGAAAAAAAAAGTGATTATAATGCCGGGCGCTGGTGGCACACGCTTTTAATCCCAGCACTTGGGAGGCAGAGGCAGGCAGATTTCTGAGTTCGAGGCCAGCCTGGTCTACAAAGTTAGTTCCAGCACAGCTAGGGCTACACAGAGAAAACCTGTCTTGAAAAAAATAAAACAAACAAACAAACAAACAAACAAAAAAGTGATTATAGAAGAAAAGTGATTATAGCATTTATTACTAAGTTGTAAAAAGTTTCCTGTGAAAGCTATCTAAGGGGAAAAGCAGAAAGATCCTAATCAGGGAAAGGGAAAAATTCTTCTAAATATGGAAAAGAAAAAAAAAATCTCCTAAGGGGGAAAAAAATCTTCTCTAAATGGGGAAAGACAAAAAATATTCTTCTCTCTCTCCATCTCTTTGTCCTCTGTATTTATATATCTTTCAGAATACATGATCACATGTTAAAGAGTTTATCACAATTTCACACAAAAAATCAAATCATAAATTGAAATAGAAGTTTACAATAGAGAATGTTTACAGGCATATCCACTAGGAGTAATTATCTGGCTCAACATCCATCACCTGCCACAGTACCACAAGTTCACTGAAGGTGTAAAACCATAACTAAGTTATTAGTGAAATTTTGTATAAACCCAGTAAATATTTTATCTTCTGTCCCAGAACCTATAATAAACCGTTAGTTCCTTTTATTTTATGACCTTTGGTTTTGTTTTACAGCCTCTTAGAATGTGCTCTGTGTAGGAGAAAGTCTGGTTACTAAGAGAAATTAACTGGTGAAACCTGGGAGACTGGCAGAGTTCTCATTGTAGGTTTTACTCTCAGAAAAGGACCTAATAGCACTCTCACTACAAAAGAGCTTAATAATCACTGATATAATTTTAGAAATTCTTATAGGATCATCATTATGACTTAAGAAGTCATCTATTTGTCTATATAGCATCACTATAAGCCAATACAACTTTGTAGATCTGCAGAGATCTGCTCAAAAGGGTTGATCTAATACCTAGTGTTGTTATATATGTTTAATAATAACAGGAAAAGCATATTAATAGCAGGAATCTTCTCCAAAATGAATTCTCTTATGGTCTTTCCCTAATAAGAGCAAATCTGTCACAGATTATGTAGTAATCTGAAGCAGGCCATCTCAGGAAGATCTCCTGCTAGTATTCAGCTTGTCCTATTACAGCTCCTGACAATTATGTGTAGATTGTTATCTTTTCAACCCGTCTCTTTAAAACTCTTGTGATAAAACTGCCTCTACTGACTGTACTGATCTTGCCTGACCTGACAGACTAGCACTCTGAGATCTTCATCCTCTGTCTCTTGAGTACTGGGATTAAAGATAAGTACCAGCATGACGGGAAGTATGCTTTTCGTTACCTGGAACTTGCTGTGTTGAACAGTCTCTCCTTGAACTCAGAGATCTGCTTGCCTCATTCCTGCGGTTAAAGGTGTGTCTGTACTCTATCCTGAGTAGCCACTATACTGAATTAAGCTAGTGGGGATAGGTGCAGCAGTTTAGTAAGGGATTAGATATGACTGAATAAAGGTACATGAATATTTAGTGTCTTTACCTCAGTATTGGTTATGAGTCACAGCAGGGGCAGCCTTGGCATACTCTATACAACTTGCAGGCAGCCACACCACCAAGTCTCATTTCCTTTAGCAGTGTTTTGTTTTTTTTTACTATAACCTAATTTATGTGATTTTTGTGAATTTCGTGAGTCTCTCCCTGTACTCCATGAGTAAATATATAAATCAATAGTAAAACTGCGATATAATCTTGCCTACTTACATATCATCTGTTTCTAAATAGGCATTAGAAGTATGATTAAAATAATTATAATATAAAGCAAGCAAATATATTGCTTTGTCAATTAAATATTAGAAAGTAGAAGATTTTGGCTTATATGAGTTTTTTTTCCCAGTGAAGTACAAATTATTAGATACAGTTTTATTTGGGATGCACTGTTCGAGAATCAAATGCAATATAAAAATCTGTGAGTTTGAAAAGATAAGAAGGATACAAGTATAATTTCCTACAAATGATATGTAGAGAATAAAATTGTGCCATGGAAACATAATATAATACCATTACTCCATAAAGAAGAAAATAGAATCAGGGAACTAGGACATAAATAGAACTGGAGAATATTACATTAAGGTAACAGAGACCCCAGTACAAAAGTATTCTATGATATATTTTACCTGTAGCTCTTAGTATCGCATCTTCAGTTGATAGTACACAAACTGAAGTAACCACAGAACTGAAGAGAAAAAAGGGAACATGGTGGTAGGAGTAGGTTCTGTGAGGACACTAGATTGCAGGTGCTATGAAACAGAAAATGGGGTGCTGTCCTTAACTAGGCAAGGGGAAAGGAGGAAAATAAAGAAGGAAATAAAAACATAGGATAAATATCAGTAAAGAAATTTGGAAAAAGCCACAGGGAGTCATACTGTTTTATATTTATCTAAAACTAAATTTAATTCATATAAATATCCATCCATACAACTCCATCATAGAATATTATGTGAAAAGACTCTAAAAACAAGAGGGCCAGGAGAATTCTATAATGTTATATCTTCTAGATAAGTTAGGAAGCATAAGACAATGAAATGCTAACATTGTGCCTACCTAAATAAAACAATGACTCAAAAAATAATTAAAATACAAACATAGACCGAGGCCCTATCCCTACATGAAGAGTTGCAGTCAATTGATGACAGCTGATGATAGAAGAATTAGTCTTTCCCAGGGGTGAACACCTTACTCATTACCTAAAATCAAGCGATCAGATCTACAAACATATATTCAGACAATATTACATGGTCTCAGCAGGTTAAATTCATATGTTTATTAGATTGTATGTATGTGTAAAAACCTTTAAAGAAAAATAGGTCACCAATCTGAGATCCTGCAAAGAGACCATGTGACAACTAGAGAGAATAAAGTAAGAGATGATACAATTGTATTTTAACAAAAAAGAAAACAAATTATCTTTAAAAAAAAAAAAGCATAATGTGCCACTGCTAAAACTGTCTAAGCTTTACAGTTCTTTCCTTAGTTTTCTTTTGTGTTTTTTTAAATTATTTTATTTATTTAAATTTCAAATGTTGTCTCCCTGCCAGTTTGCCCTTCCATGAACCCTCAAACTCATTCAAAAACTCAAATCACAGCACATGGATGTGGAGAAAGAGGAACACTCCTCCATTGCTGATGGGATTGCAAACTGTTACAATCACTCTGGAAATCAGTCTGGAGGCTAATCAGAAAATTGGAAACAGGTCTACCTGAAGACCCAGCTATACCCTTCTGGGCATATACACAAAAGATGCTCTAACACATTGCAAGAACATGTACTCCATTGTATTCATAGCTGCCTTATTTTTTTTTTATATTCAGGAGCTGGAAACAACCCAGATGTCCTTCAACAGAGGAATAGATACAGAAAATGTGGTTCTTTTATACAATAGAATACTATTCAGCTGTTAAAAACAAGGACATCATGAATTTTCCAGGAAAATGGAAGGAACTAGAAAATAACCTATACAATTCAAAATTTGTGGTAGAACAGGAATTGAGTAGCCATTACAGCCAATCCCATTAAAAAACAAAAACAAACAAACAAACAAACAAACAAAACAACAATAAAAAACTACATCATAGGAAACATGTAAAAACTTCCGGTCACTCTGACCACAGTTGATCATGGATCATCACTTTTTTTTTTTTTTTTTTTTTTTTTTTGATGGCAAGTAGCAAAGCTTTACTGATTTCTATAGCTTAAAAACATGGGGTATGACTTTGCAAATTTTTCTCAAAAAATAACATTTTTACTTAGTTGCATCTATTTTTTTTCCTTTTGCATTGTTGTTACTGTTTGCAATTTGGTATGTTTCTTTGGGTAGATGTGTTGTGGTGTGTGTGTCTGTCTGTATGTCTGTCTGTCTCTGTGTGTCTGCCTGTGTGTGTGTGTGTGTGTGTGTGTGTGTCTGTATGTTAAAGGGAGAGCCATAAAGAGAGAGACAGAGGAAGAGAAAAAGAGAGGAATTTGATGTCTAAACTTAGATGGAATTCTTTTGTTGATTTGATGTTGACTTATATTTTTGAGTAGTAGAAATTGGCATAGAACACCACTAGATAAATAAACACATGAAAGATAGATATATGAGACAATAAGAAAATCTACATTCGTACAGAAAATACAAGCCAGGATCTTAAAGAGGCATTTACTATACTATATTTAATGTAGTCCTATTGACAGTAGCTTAGAAACGTGAACAAACTAAATATCAACAAATGAATAAAGAGATGTGGAGTACATAGAAATGCAGGCTCTGTATGTACACATATATCCACTTTAAAAACAGCATGGACAAACAAACATGGAGGACACTAAACAAAACTTCAGGGGTAGGGTTAAACCATCCAAGGAGCAGAGAGTAGAAGAGTTGTTACCAGGTTTTGTGAGAGAGCTTAGGAAACTGATTTCCATTTCAAGGGAAAGACTTTTTATTTTACCAGGTAAATAATTTTGAGAAATTATGTCAAAGTAAACTGCTGTTAGTTACGCTTATGTGATAGTAAAAGCACATTCTCAAATTCACAAGCACAGGAAGAAAATACTAATAAAAATCCTGTGCCTTTTCAAAAGAGTTTTATGCATAAAATGATGGAATTTATAATAGTTGAGATGGGGGAAGAGAAATATTAGAAGGAGAAAAATCAATAAATCATTTTGTTTAATGGCAATAAAAATTTCTACTTCAAAATTGTTTTTAGTATTGAATAATAATTCACCAAAATGTAAACAAACAAATAAAGAAACAAAACAGTTTCCTTTTAGGAGCCTAAATGATTTCCATATCCAATCACACAAAGTTTGATTATAAACAGCAGAAATTGAAATACACAATCTGTATAAAATATGTAGTCAAACTGTTATATTTTTACAAAAGCATAATTTGAGAATTAATAGAAGTATGAAAATATCTGACTCATGTATAAAATGGATCATTAATGATATAGTTGCATTATCTGTCTTGGTAAACTTTTTATACATATAGTCATCTTCATTGAATGTGAAGAAGTTAAGTGGAGTTAATTAACTCATTCATCATACATGATATAAGAGGATTTTGTTTATGAAAGACTGACATTTTCATGCCTGAAGAACAAAATATAAAACTATTTTTTAAAGCAGTGGTTATTAACCTGTGAATCATGGTTATTAACTCAGCGTTGAATGACCCATTCACAGTAGCTGCCTAAGACCATCAAAAACCACACTTATGTACATTATGATTAATACCAGTAATGAAGCTATACTTATGAAGCAGCAATAGAAATGCTTTTGTGTTTGGCAGTTACCAAAACATAAATCTCTTAATTGAATGCTTATGATGGTTGAGAAACAATGTCTCAAAATGTGTAAA
The DNA here is from genome assembly GCF_000001635.26 of Mus musculus. Taxonomy (NCBI): domain Eukaryota; kingdom Metazoa; phylum Chordata; class Mammalia; order Rodentia; family Muridae; genus Mus; species Mus musculus. The sequence continues at coordinate 112,410,961 of NC_000080.6, read as the reverse complement.
TTCACCTTTAAAAATTATTTATTTATTTATTTATTTATTTATTTATTTACAATCCAGCCTTTGCTGACCCTAACACCCCTCCCAACATTACTCATCTGATTTCTCTTCCCCCTGACCCTCTGAGGATCCTTCCCCACCACCAGGCCTTCCCTCTCCCTGGGGCCTCAAGTCTCTTGAGGACTGGGCGCATCTCCCACTGAGGGCAGATCCAGCATTCCTCTGCTGTATATGTGTTGGGGTCCTCACACCAGCTTGTGTATGCTGCCTGGTTAGTGGCTCAGTGTCTGGGAGGTCCCAGGGTCTGGGACTGCTGGTCGTTCTATGTGCTTCTATGTGCTTCTTCTATCTATCACCTTTGAAAAATATCCTCAGGTAAGAAACAGATATCTATCGAGATGTCACTGGCGAAAAATCCTTTCCTTGTTGTGAATTACTAGAACCTTACTCAGGTATGATTTAATCTCTATTATAACCTTTTATCACATTTGTTCACCCTTCTTCATTATCTGAGATCATCTGTTTAATTCTAGAGCAAGTATTTAAAGGGTTAAAAATGACTAAAGTCAGACTTGTATCAAAATCAAAGCTCAAGACTCAAAATAACAAAGAACAGAAGACATAGCAGATTTTAAATATGTGTTTTTCTTTTTATTTAAAATGTTCTTTCTATCAAGAATGAATTTGATTCACCTTGTATGTGAAATTATTCCTTGTGACAATTTAAAAAAAAAAAAAGTAATCATTTACTTGGTATCATAGTCTTTATTCACAGGAACCACAATTCTGCTGAACAAAATTAATCTCTGTTCTCTTCAGATTATTTCACTGGCTGATAGCAGGTTCTGATTTTCAGTGGGATAATATTTTCCATATTAACTGATTATTTGCTTTTGAACATTCTTTCATTTCCTGCTCAGTATTCAGCAAGCTTGTTTCTTTTCTCTCCCAATACACTGGCGAATGGACAGCATGATGAATTACAAAAGGATTTATTACTGATATTTTGGTTGATAAAATATTTTCAAAAAATGGTAAGAATTTCCTCAATATCAAAACCAATCGGCTTAAACGAAAGTAAATATTAAGTATGCCTAACCAAACAAACTGAGAGTACAAACCGCAATGAGAAACAGGTTTAATATCTTGGTAGGAAATAGAAAGTGCCAGGTTAATGAATGATAAACTTGCTCCCTTAGAGCCTTTTACCCACCATGTTCTAAGGTAAATAAATGCCTTCTGATGGCAGAGTGGAAGGCAGATCTGAGAAACAGAAAACAATGTCTGTGGAAAAGTCTACTAGAATAGGAAAGTTCAGTTTTAAACCCTGCTAGGCATCTATGGATGCAAAAAAAAAAAAAAAAAAAAAAAAAAAAAAAAAAAAAAACAGGGTAGCCAGTATACAACGACAAGAGAATGGTTCCTCCAGATATTTCAGAAGGGAAAGGTGCTTTCCCCTAAGCCTGAGAACCTAAAGTCCAAATCGTGGGATCCTCACAGTATAAGAACTATTCAGTCTTTGTAAATCATCTTTTGACTTTAACGTGCACACACATGCAGGTGTGCACATCAGCACACAAGCAAACACACAAGTTCACACACATGCAAGCACTCATACACACACACACTCATTAAAATTGATTTAAAATTCAAGGGATGAATGGAGATAACAGAATTGAGGGGAACTTTTGGTTAGAATTTTCTATGTATAGAAACCTGTCTATAGTAAGAACTTTCCACCAAAATTACTACCTGATCAACAACGACAAATATTTTCCCCAATCAAAGGTACACTCTGACAGATTTAGCACCCATCTAGAAGTTTATAGTTCATCAAGAGTGGGCAGAACTAATTTAATCTAAAGATACTGATAGAAATGATTCTAAATAGTACTCAAAATTGTTTTCATGAAAAATAATTCCTTTTATAACAATATTTAGGAAATATAAACTTTAAATTTTGCTATTGTGGAAATGTATACAATTAAAGATAAATAATGTTCTAGTTTTCTTCTTGTTGCTGTAAAAATACTCTCTAATACTAGGTTTATTTCATCTTATAGGTAAATATTTTATTATTAAATATTTTTTATTTACATTTCAAATGTTATTCCCTTTCCTGGTTCCACTTCCAAAAACCCCCTATCCCCTAAGAGGTTCTTCCTGTACCTGACAAATACAGAGATTGATGCTCTCAGCCAACCGTTGGATTGAGCACAGGGTCCCCAATAAAGGAGCTAGAGAAAGGACCCAAATAGCTAAACGGGTTAGCATCCCCATAGGAGGAACAACAATATGAACCAACCAGATGCCCTCCATATTCTCAACTATTTAAGTACTTGAGTCCCACCTGTTTGTGCTGTTTGGGAGAATTAGAAGGTGTGACCTTACTAGAGAATGTTTGTCACTGGATTGCAGATATAAGACTTTAGAGACTTAAGCAACTAAATGTTTTATCACAGTACTAAAAAAGAAACTAGTGTATCAACCAAGAATATGTCCCATAGACTCTTTTTCATAGGTCAATTTGATGACAACAATTTGTCAATTGAGGTTCTCTTGTTCAAAATATGAAATTAATATCCAAGGTTAGCCATCACAAGTATTGCTAGGAAATATTAACAATATACAACAAAATATAAATGTACTTTATATTTTGACCCCTGAATTAGTATTACATATATAAGTGAGAAATCTCATTTTTATGTCTGTATTAATTAATTTTAAATTATAGTGCCCATAACAGATACTGCAAATTACTCTTCTATGTTATTTGTTGCATGTGTTTTAAAGTGAAGTATCATAAAATATTTCCAAATTAAATCAGTAAAATTTGCTATATTGTTATATTCAAGTTGGGCTGACACAACAAAATATCAGAAATCTGTAGTTTTGTAAACAGAAATAAATATTTTTATGGTTTAAGGTGATTGAAATCCAGAACAAAATATTACAGGTAAGAATTATTGTACTGTTGTCAGAAAATATTCTCTCTCTGTATCTGCACACAGCCTTATTGAGCTCAGGTGTGGAAGCAGGGAAGAAGTCTTATAAGTGGAGACTCTTACAAGGACATTAACTATATCCAAGGGCAAAAGGTAGCCACATTCTTCACCAAAATACCACAAAAAATGTCTTTATGCCACATTCTGAAATTCTTCTCTTTTGAAATCTCATGGGCCAGGTCAACAAAGTTCAAATTACTCCCAGCAACAAATTCTTCCTTATTCCTACTAGGATGTCCCATTAAGCTCCATTTAAAGTATTCCACTGCTTTCCAAATCCAAAATCCCCAACCCCACATTCTTTCAAATAAAAGCATGGTCAGGACTATCACAGCAATTCCCCACTCCTGGTACCAATTTTGTCTTAGGGTTTTACAGCTGTGAACAGACATCATGACTAAGGCAAGTCTTATAAAAAACAACATTTAATTGGGGCTGGTTTACAGGTTCAGAGTTTTAGCCCATTAACATGTCAGTATCCAGGCAGGCATGACACAGGCAGAGCTGAGAGTTCTATGTCTTCATCTAAAGGCTGCTAGTGGAAACAGGGCATCTGCCATGTGCCTTCAGTTGTTATTGATTACTGTTACACTTTACTTGCCAATTCACTTGGTCGTCATGATACAGTATTTAAATTCTAAAGAAACAGTGCACATGATTCATTAACACCATTGCAGGACTAAAAACAATCATTTCGTATTTTCAATTGTATTATAATCTGTATAGTAGTAGACACAATGCTGTTTTACTTTCCTCTTTTGTATATTTAAAGGACCTGTATTTAAGAATTTACAAAACTTATAAATGTTTTCAAGAATTTTACATATGAGTACTATATTTACATCATTTCCTCTTTCCTCCGGCTTTATCTCTGCTCTCCCAACTCCTTGTCATCTCATTATTTATTTATTTACTTATTTATTTATTTGTTTTTTTTTGAGACAAGGTTTCTCTGTGTAGCCCTAGCTATCCTGGAACTCACTCTGTAGACCAGGCTGGCCTCGAACTCAGAAATCCACCTGCTTGTGCCTCCCAAGTGCTGAGATTAATGGTGTGTGCCACCACTGCCTGGCTCATTATTTATTTTTAATTACTATGGTTAAATACAAAAAATGTACAACTATCATCTGCTGAATTCATTTATTAGTTTATATTTATATATGCATCTAAAGCTGTCATTCAGCATAAAGATGTCTAGGGATTTTTAACATTTAGCATAATGCTTCATTTACTGTTTGCAATAGTAATAGTTATTGTCAAAAACTATTGGTAGTTTCCATTTACATAATATTCTATATATTTTTTCTTTACATTTTAAAAATTTATTTTATGTAGCTTTTATTTTAGATAGACTCATGAACTAGAATAGCCACCTAATATTTCTACTTCTATTACTCTATATTATATCCCATAGTACTTTTTGTTGCAAGATTAATATTTCATGGGACTGAAAAGCAAAGATTGACCTAGCACTTGCTTCTCTGGTTTAATCAGGGAAACTCACATGACCCAAGAAGCCTGTGCATCCTTCTAACTGCAGTGTTGTTCAACAGCTCTGGCAACTTTTCTTGGGTTCTTCCCACCCACTTCACAAACGTTGGTCTATACAATGGTTGTCATGACTTACTATGGAATAGAGCACTGAAATGCAAGGCTCAGATCCATGTTTCTCTTCCTCTGGGGTTCTTTCAGTAATTCTGTCATGTAAGAAGGAAATAATAGAGAGGATTATCAATGTATGTGCAGGTCCAACCTCGCACCCTTGACCATATGGGATGTGATGAAACATCAAGTAATAGTTATATTTCTCCACATGACTGAGAAAAAACCTGCAATTCTACAAAACATGACATATGACATGAAATGCATAAAGAATTAGTGTCACTAAAAATGTGTTCAAATGCATCCATGTTGACAAAGTGTGGATTAACCATCATTTTTCTTACTGTAATGGGATCTTTTTATGTAATATTCTACTTAGTATCTCTTTGAAGTATCTTGTGGAAATATATGATTTAGAGTTAACATAAAACATTGTTTTATGTTGTTAAGTAATAATTCAGTTATATACATTCATTCCTAGATAATGAGAGAGTACTGCTTATCAATTACTTCCTAACTTTCTTGCTAATTTAAATAACAAAATATATTAAAAATTTATATCTACTTAGATCATTTTTCTTATCTTTCCATACATGGAAGAATGATATAGTACTAGAATTATTACTAAAATAAAGTTTAATTGCATGTGATACAGTTATTGTATTTATTTAAAACTGTTAAAATGTTAAATAAGAGACCCTGAATGATATGAATTGCTCTAAACACACATTAATTATTACATTTATTAGCATATTTCTCACTAATATCAGAAAGAAAATCTGAATTTCCTTTAATAGCCTAAAACTGAGCTTCTGACTTTGAAAAGTAGCAGAAAGGAAAATAACTTCTCATGCCTTGAATATAGCAGAACCTAGTATGAGTGTGACCCATAGTTCTATACTATATATATATACATGACAGAATTACTGAAAGAACCCCAGAGGAAGAGAAACATGGATCTGAGCCTTGCATTTCAGTGCTCTATTCCATAGTAAGTCATGACAACCATTGTATAGACCAACGTTTGTATATATATATATATATATATATATATTATAAACTATGTAACTTTATTCAAGCTATAACTGCCCCCAGAAAACTAGTTCTAAACTATGTTATAGTTTAAATAAATTCTGAGTTTTGAAATTTATGCAAGAATATTGTTTTTATCCAGAAATTTCATTACAGACAAAATGCAGGCACATTTAGTTATACCTGATTAAATTATGTATTGAAAATTTCCAATTATTTTTGTCAAGTCCATATATCAATATTCTGACCTAAGGACATATTATAGAGGTGGCTAAAGTATGATAGTTACTGTGGGACTCTGAAGGACAATGACTAGCACTGGCTCATTTGTTTCAATACTTACTCCTAAATTGTTCTAGCTGATTGAGAAGGATTAGGAAATGTGGCTTTGTATAAGGGGGTGGCCAGAGGGTGTGGGCTTTGAGGGTTCAAATGTTTCTGTCCATTTCCAGGTCTTCTCTCTCCCTCCTACTCAGAGATTAAGATATGAGCTTCCAGCTGTTCCTGCTGCCATGTCTTTGCTCCACTATAAAAACCTAATCCCCTAAAACCATAATCCAATTAAGTACTTTCTTTTATAAATTTCATTGATCATGGTGTTTTGGCAATAGAAAGGATAAATAATGAAGAACATTATTTTAGTACTTTTATTACTTGTGTGTGTGCATCCACACAAATATATGTTTGCATTGGTGAGATGCCATAGCTCACATGAAGCATTGGTCTGATTTCTGTTTCTAACATGTCAGTTCCAATGATGGAACTTTGGTTATCACATGGAAAAGAAAGTGCTTTTACCTGTAGAGGCATCTCACTGGTCCAATGGTTAATTATTACTCTATTTATTAATATTTGCACCATCATATGTAGACATTCACATATACATCCAATTTTATTTGTTTATTATCACAGATGTCTTTTGAGCCTGCTTAAATAATCCTGAATCCATGAAATAAATGTAGCTGTGTAAATTGGCTAGTAATATTAGACAAGAAGATTCAGTTTGTTATTTAAGAAGTGTAATACTTTCATATTTCCTTTGTTCTCACAATTTATGTTTTCAGTTCTTTCTGTTTTTAAGAATGTATTTATCATTGGTCCATTTCAAAACTTTTAATAGTTTAGGTGTATCTAGAAATTGAGATTTCCAAAGAAAACCCATGGTGGGACTCATGGCTCTAGCTGCATTATATAGCAGAGGATGGCCTAGTCAGTCATCAATGGGAGGAGAGGCCCTAGGTCCTGTGAAGGTTCTATGCCCCAGTATAGGGGAATGCCAGGGTCAGGAAGTGGGAGTTGGTGGGTTGTTGAGCAGGGGAAAGGGGGAGAGGATAGAGGATTTCCAGAGGGGAAACTAGGAAAGGGGGTAACATTTGAAATGTAAATAAAGAAAATATCTAATAATAAATAAATAAATAAATAAATAATTACACATTTTTAAAAATGAGATTTCTTTTTGTAAATGGGGAAAATGAAAATGTGTGGCATAGTTCCCAATCAGCAATCATGTCTCTTTCTGATAAAAATGCATCTACTTAGATAGAAAAGAAAACTAAGCACACGCTGTACTTCTTTACACTCATAAGTTGTCTCAAACACTCACTTTTGCTGAATTATGTAACATACTTGCCTCCTAGTTTCATCTTTGTTGTGCTTAGAACAATAACAGGACCTATGCATGGCAAACATTGTTGTAAAGATTCAACTATTCAAAGATATGAGAATGGTCCCTAGCGTATAGCATGAAATAAAAATGTAAGCTCTGTTGTCCTTGATATAAAATTATATAAGTGTCAAAATATAGAAATGGTCTTTATGCATTTATAAATTTGCATCCAGTTTCATATGTATGGGCAAATTGCACACTGAGTAGATGTGGTGTCTTAATAGTATAGTATTTTCTCTTGTACTGTTTCTATCTTTATGTTTTTCTCTCTTTGCTCCTGCCCTTCTGTCTCTGTTTCCTTTTCTTTATCTCTCTCAATCTTTGTCTCTCTCTCTCTCTCTCTCTCTCTCTCTCTCTCTCACACACACACACACACACACACACACACACACACATACACACAATCTTTAACTCAGCCCAGGGTAATGAGTGGTTATGTATATTGTATGCCTTAATTGTACCACAGTAAGTAGTATGAAATAATCATCGATTGTGGAAAATAATCACTGATTGTTCAAATTTCTGTACTTTAGAGAACTCCCCAGTTTTATATCCATGTGAAAATTTACCTAATTGGAAAATAAAGTTTCACTTTTAATAGCAAATTCATTACACAACTGTTGAAAGGCATAAGTCTGTATAGTCACACCTATAAAACTACATGGGATGATTACTTCCTCTGAATTGAACCATTTCTTATAGGAGGGAGGAGAGAGGCCTTGCAACACTCAGAAAACTAGCTAAACATGTAATGATCCAAAAGATCACAAAATGTACTTGGCACAGAAGCTCAGAAACTCGCAAGATTTAAAAGGCCTTTCTTCAGGTTTGTAAAAACAAAACGAGTTTTTCTTGATATTAGCTCCTTCTGCTCCTTGAAAGGTTTTTTTTTTTCCCCTATGCTCACCCTAAAAAATGTTCATGTTGTTAACAAATTTATCTTTTTTATAAACTTTTAAGCTACAGGAAACCTACTCGGATCTTCCTCTCATGGACCATCCAGGTGAGTACACTTACCAATCAATAGCCTAAGTTCCTACCTGTCACCTCTTCCAGATTGCTCTCCTGTTTCTGGCTTTGGGACTTCCCTCACCGCAATCACCAAGACCTAAGGGCTTCAAATGTACATCTAAGAAAGCGATAAAATATGCACAAACTAGAATAAGGTATTCTCCAGAGGCTCTAACATTGCAGCACCTCTTTCCCAATGGTTGGTCTTGTTTTATTAGGCTTAAGTGGGAGGGTCTTGCTGGAGGAGGTAGCCAATGGAACAGTATTTGGGGTTTGAAGCACTTTGCTGTTCCTCGGTGGCTGCATTTCCTTGCAGTTAAGGTTGTAGTCATTCAGTTGGCCATCATGCCTTCCGGATATGATACCTTCTTGCCATGATGGAATTATAAATCCATATAAGTCCTTCTTTCTGTAACTGAATTGATCAAGATACTTTTGTCACAGAAAATTAAATATAGTGACAACTCGTAGACAAATTAGTCACACAGTTTGGACTATTCCTGTAGAACTTGACCTTGGCTCTTTTATTTTGCTTTGTCTTGTTTTGTTTCATTATATATTTATTTGTATGTTTTTTCTTCAGTTAAACTTTATAATTAATTGAATATCAAATTCATATAGTTACAAAGGAATAAAATTTATGAATGCTTAAAGTATGTTAAAATACTTTATATTACTCATAAAGAAATTTTACCTTTTTGTGGCATGTTTCCAATTTTTTTAATGAATTGTCAGGGGCTAACAAATTTCTAAAGCCATAACTGATTTGGTATTAAACATATCTTGATAAGTTTTGAGATCAGTTAATTTAATCCTGAGGTGCATTGTATTCTTTATCTATATTTAGGTAACATCTAAGAAGTTTCCCAATAAAGTGAATTAGAGAGGAATAATGTTTAACTAGTAATAAAGTGCATTAGTGATTTACAATACTAGTGCATTGCTTTTCAAATCAAAGCTCTTTGAAGCATATTCTATCAGAAGTTGATGACACAGTAATCCTGACATTTTCATGTTAGTGATCTGTGTTACTAATTGCCTGGATCTATACCTGCCTGAAGTCATTGATCTTCCATTAAAGCTCTTGTCAGTCTGTTCTGATGCAACTGTCCCACACATCTCCGCTAACTCACAAGGAGAGAAAGACTTCTATGAGCAGAATCAATTAAGAGGCTGTACAAGGTACAAATACAAATTGCCATCCAATCAAACATGTCCAGACATGAGTGAAAGAATGCCAGTCCATATCTGATGAGTATTGTATTTTAAACTGTTGATCCAGTAGTAGTATTCGTTTAAACAAAACAAAACAAAACAAAACAAAACAAAACAGAAGGACCAGAAGATATATAGATATATAATGTAAAAACCATACTTTATGCTCAAATTCAATTTCTTGATTTATATCACAGGCAAAATTTCCTAGCTTCTATTTAAGTACTCCATTTATAATGTTCTCTGTGAGACAACAGAAGAAAAAAGTTTGTGATTGTTTGTTTGACAAGAGGGAGATGTAGCATGAACATTTTCTGCAATTCTGGCAGGAACTGTCAATTCACTAAAAATGCTGACCTTCATTGCAAGTTGGACATGTAGGTAGTCTGTAGTTGGCATACAGCCAAGATGAACCATTGTAACAAAAGATGCACCAAAGAAAAAAATAGAGTCTGCAATGTAAGTGTCTCCTGAGAAATTTGATCAGGCAGGGATAGACACAGGTGAAGAGTCCCATGGCCAAGAGCAGGAGGAGCATAGAGAGTCTTGTGGAATACTGGGAGATGGAATTGAGTGAGCTAGAGTGTTCAAGGGTACCACAAGAAGATTTACAGAGTCAAATAACCTGGGTACATGGTGCCTCACAGAGACTGAAACACCAACCAAAGAGAATTCAGGAGCTAGACCTAGGTCTCCTACACATTTGTAGTAGATATGAAGCTCAGTCTGCATGTGATGTGGGCCCTCTACCAAGTGGAGTGGAGCTGTCTCTGTCTCTGCTCCTTGCCATTGAATTCCTTTCTTCTACCTGAACTGCCCGATCGGCTCTTAGTGGGAGGAGAGGTGCCTATACCTGATGGGACTAGATGCACCAAGGTAGGATCTTACCCAAGGGGACTTTCCCTTCTCTGAAAAAGAAGGTAATGGGTTTGTGTGTAGGGATTTGTAAGTCCGGGACTGGGACTAGAGGAGGGGAATAGGCTGCTATTGAGATGTAATGCCAATAAAAATATAAATTATGGAAGGAAAAAAAGAGCAAAAAATAAAGTCATGACCTGAACTCAATAAAACATGATTGAAACATTAAAGTAATGATCGAATGGATGCCAAGCCCCCAACAATTTAATCAGTGTTTGGCACCTGGAGCCATACTAAATTGCAAAGATGGAGGTGTGGTCATGAATGTGAGTTTACCATGTGACACTGTGTAGAACAGAATGACAACCAGGTTAGCTTTGAGAACTTTAGCTATGCTAAAAAATAAGTACTGTACCAGACTGATCAAATCAACTCAAGAAGGAAAATGTGGAAACAGAGATAAATATTTGTCATTTTAAACTCTGTGCACATTATTAGCATACTTCCACCAAGTTCTTTTATAAATTGTAATGTAATATCAATATATTATTTATCCTTTCAGTCTCCACTTCAGCTTCTTCCAAGATTACTGCAAGGGCAGAGCTATGTCATGGCCAGCACCATACCTACTGAGATAAACATTGAATCATCTGTGACCACATAGGTCCTCACTTTCCATAGATTCCCAGGGTTTGAAGGACTAGCTCTGTGGTTAAGGGCCCTTACTGTTCTTGCAGAGCACCAGGGTTAAGTTCCTATACACACAGCATTCTCTGTATGACTGCCAGTACCTCCAGTTCCAGGGAACTCAGTATCTTTTCCTGGCTTACATGGATTCCTAGGCAAGAAAACTTAACATGGTCAGAACATGATGTTCTGATGAGATAAATTTTAGCAATGAAATATACTGATACAAAAGAAGGTAAGACTTCTTCTAACATCTACATAGATAGTTGTTGTAATACTTCCATATGAGAGATATGCTGGGCTGTGTAGTTAAATGTCCATTTTCTTGGCCCTGGCATTCCCTTGTACTGGGGCATATAAAGTTTGCAATACCAATGGGCCTCTCTTTCCAGTGATGGACGACAAGGCCATCTTCTGCTACATATGCAGCTAGAGACACGAGCTCTGGGGATACAGGTTAGTTCATATTTTTGTTCCACCTAGAGGGTTGCAGAACCCTTCAGCTCCTTGGGTGCTTTCTCTAGATTCTCCATTGGGGGCCCTGTGTTCCATCTTATAGATGACTGTGAGCTGGTGGGTAGGGGAGCAGGGCAGGGGTAGGGTATAGGGAACTTTTGGGATAGCATTTGAAATCTATATAAAGAAAATATCTAATAAAAATAAATAAATAAAAATGAAAAACAAAAGAAGAGATCAGTATCACTAAGGTGAAAAATATGCTTTTTCTTTTAAATTGACAGTAAACACAAACTTACACTTCCTTGTCTCTTTATTTTCTGAATCCCTCATACTTTTTCTTTTTGTGTCATTGCCCACATATATATGACTTCCCTCTTTGTTCCCAGAGAGCCATATCACAGTAGCCAGGATATTGAGAGGATTTTTGTTAAAATAACTGGCTATTACTTTTGTTCCTATCAATGACCCCTGAGAACATGATTATAGAAATTTGCTTCTACTAGTCTGAAGTAACTAGAGCTACATTTTGTGGTTAATTAAGGTGAGTGACAATTCCTGCTGCCACCACTATTATATATCATGTGGTTTTTAGTAATGTTTATTTAGAAAAAAAATTATACGAGAGAGGGAACTCAGAATGTCGTTATATTTAATGAATATTGAAGCAATAATACACACAAAAAATGTTATCCTGGGTCTGATGCTGACAGACTTAGTTATCTTGCACACTGCCAGCAAATACAATAATGAGAATGACAAATCTTTCCTAAATGTAAACAAATTGTGCAAAACACTGAAGACCTAATGCCGGATTTGTATGGCTCATTTTATTTAAAATGTGATTAATTTTTGAACATTTCTTTGTTTGTTTATGTGTATGGGTTTGTTGATTTCCTGGAGATGCAGTCAATGTTATTTGTGAGCCATTCATTGTGTAAAACTCTGGTCCTCAAGAGAAATAAAAAACAATCTTAACTACTGTCTTAGTCAGGGTTTCTATTCCTGCACAAACATCATGACCAAGAAGCAAGTTGGGGAGGAAAGGGTTTATTCAACTTATACTTCCATACTGCTTTTCATCACCAAGGAAGTCAGGACTGGAACTCAAGAAGGTCAGAAAGCAGGAGCTGATGCAGAGGCCATGGAGGGATGTTCTTTGCTGGCTTACTTCCCTTGGCTTGCTCAGCCTGCTCTCTTATAGAACCAAGAACTACCCACCCAGGGCTGGTATCACCCACAAGGTGCCCTCCCCTCTTGATCACTCATTGAGAAAATGCCCCACAGCTGGATCTCATGGAGGCACGTCCCCAATTGAAGCTCCTTTCTCTATGATAACTCCAGCCTGTGTCAAGTTGACACCCAAAACTAGCCAGTATAACTACTGAGGGAAGTCTCTAGACCCACAGTTTTATTTTTATTCAACAAGATTTTTACTTATGTATGAGGTGCAAAGCAATGTTTCAAAACACATGTATTAATTGTGTTAATTAAAGCTTCACCTCACACACTTATTCTTTTGGAAGGCACGTTGAAAATATATTCTGTTCATAGTTTTTTAATCATTGCAACTGTAAGAGTGTGATAATTAGTGATTAAGCCCAGGATATGATTCTGAATTTTAAAAATGATATTGAAGACAGAATTCACAGTCCTGAAAATTCTTGAGAGGTGAAAGGAGACACACAACCTTTGTGATCTTAAATAGAAACCTATTCTATGCAGATAGGAGTCTAGCACAACTGTCCTCTGTGAAGCTCCACCCAACACTCTCACTTGTATATTTGAGATGGAAGGAAAAAATTCAAAAGGAAGATTAAGCTCAACCTGTTTCCTATATGCCACACACTTGTATTAAAGTGGCATAGCAGGTTATAATCCATGTTGGCTGCCAGGCCTTTGTACTCTCCCTATCTTTCGGTGTAAATGACTACAAGCTTTTTAGGGGGAAAATATCTTCAATGTCAACAAGGTGGAAGAATTTTCACTGACAGCAAGCCATATCAAGAACTGTGAATCCTGGCAACTCACTGGTGGAATCTGTCTGGAATTGAATTATTGAATTCAATTAAAACGGAAATTAATCGTGTTCTTTCTTATAAAGAAAGAAAGTGTTCTGGAAATAGAACCAATATTGAAATATGGTGAAATTCAAGTTAAAAATCACATTGCTCTTCACAGCAGATATGCAAGGGGAAACTTGGTACAATTCAAATGTTACATTGCAAAATGTATCTTTCTCAACATTTATAATTAGTTCACTCCATAATGAATAACTTTGTTTTTGAGCAGTTCACACAGTATTCGTATTTATTAAAGTGTGTGGTAGCAGATTATATGAAAAAATGCATAATATTTAGGACACAGCAACTCTCTGTCAAGCTCTGTGCAATATGATTAACATGTATCATTTTACTTAATTTCTACAAAAGAACTGAAAGAGTACCTATCCTGATCTCATTTTACAGGTGAAAAGATGTAATAGAAATTACAAACACACACACACACACACATATGTATAAATATATATGTATATATATTTATATACATATAACACATATTAGAAATTACATATATAAGTAATAGAAAATATATGTATATGTGTATATTAAAATAATAAACTTATATGTAACCCATATACATCTGATAATGGGTTATAATTACATTCATCATTCATGCCTTGTAGCTTAAAACAAAAAACAAGCCCTTCCGCTCGACTCGAGACTCGAGCCCCGGGCTACCCTGCCAGCAGAGTCTTGCCCAACACCCGCAAGGGCCCACACGGGACTCCCCACGGGACCCTAAGACCTCTGGTGAGTGGACCACAGTGCCTGCCCCAATCCAATCACGCGGAACTTGAGACTGCGGTACATAGGGAAGCAGGCTACCCGGGCCTGATCTGGGGCACAAGTCCCTTCTGCTCGACTCGAGACTCGAGCCCCGGGCTACCTTGCCAGCAGAGTCTTGCCCAACACCCGCAAGGGCCCACACGGGACTCCCCACGGGACCCTAAGACCTCTGGTGAGTGGACCACAGTGCCTGCCCCAATCCAATCGCGCGGAACTTGAGACTGCGGTACATAGGGAAGCAGGCTACCCGGGCCTGATCTGGGGCACAAGTCCCTTCTGCTCGACTCGAGACTCGAGCCCCGGGCTACCCTGCCAGCAGAGTCTTGCCCAACACCCGCAAGGGCCCACACGGGACTCCCCACGGGACCCTAAGACCTCTGGTGAGTGGATCACAGTGCCTGCCCCAATCCAATCCAATCGCAAGAAATGGAAGAGAGAATCTCAGGTGCAGAAGATTCCATAGAGAACATCGACACAACAGTCAAAGAAAATACAAAATGCAAAAGGATCCTAACTCAAAACATCCAGGTAATCCAGGACACAATGAGAAGACCAAACCTACGGATAATAGGAATTGATGAGAATGAAGATTTTCAACTTAAAGGGCCAGCTAATATCTTCAACAAAATAATAGAAGAAAACTTCCCAAACATAAAAAAAGAGATGCCCATGATCATACAAGAAGCATACAGAACTCCAAATAGACTGGACCAGAAAAGAAATTCCTCCCTACACATAATAATCAGAACAACAAATGCACTAAATAAAGATAGAATATTAAAAGCAGTAAGGGAGAAAGGTCAAGTAACATATAAAGGAAGGCCTATCAGAATTACACCAGACTTTTCACCAGAGACTATGAAAGCCAGAAGAGCCTGGACAGATGTTATACAGACACTAAGAGAACACAAATGCCAGCCCAGGCTACTATACCCGGCCAAACTCTCAATTACCATAGATGGAGAAACCAAAGTATTCCACGACAAAACCAAGTTCACACAATATCTTTCCACGAATCCAGCCCTTCAAAGGATAATAACAGAAAAGAAGCAATACAAGGACGGAAATCACGCCCTAGAACAACCAAGAAAGTAATTATTCAACAAACCAAAAAGAAGACAGCCACAAGAACAGAATGCCAACTCTAACAACAAAAATAAAAGGGAGCAACAATTACTTTTCCTTAATATCTCTTAATATCAATGGACTCAATTCCCCAATAAAAAGACATAGACTAACAGACTGGCTACACAAACAGGACCCAACATTCTGCTGCTTACAGGAAACCCATCTCAGGGAAAAAGACAGACACTACCTCAGAGTGAAAGGCTGGAAAACAATTTTCCAAGCAAATGGACTGAAGAAACAAGCTGGAGTAGCCATTTTAATATCGGATAAAATCGACTTCCAACCCAAAGTTATCAAAAAAGACAAGGAGGGACACTTCATACTCATCAAAGGTAAAATCCTCCAAGAGGAACTCTCAATTCTGAATATCTACGCACCAAATGCAAGGGCAGCCACATTCATTAGAGACACTTTAGTAAAGCTCAAAGCATACATTGCACCTCACACAATAATAGTGGGAGACTTCAACACACCACTTTCTTCAAAGGACAGATCGTGGAAACAGAAACTAAACAGGGACACAGTGAAACTAACAGAAGTTATGAAACAAATGGCCCTGACAGATATCTACAGAACATTTTATCCTAAAACAAAAGGATATACCTTCTTCTCAGCACCTCACGGGACCTTCTCCAAAATTGACCATATAATTGGTCACAAAACAGGCCTCAATAGATACAAAAATATTGAAATTGTCCCATGTATCCTATCAGACCACCATGGCCTAAGACTGATCTTCAATAACAACATAAATAATGGAAAGCCAACATTCACGTGGAAACTGAATAACACTCTTCTCAATGATACCTTGGTCAAGGAAGGAATAAAGAAAGAAATTAAAGACTTTTTAGAGTTTAATGAAAATTAAGCCACAACGTACCCAAACCTATGGGACACAATGAAAGCATTTCTAAGAGGGAAACTCATAGCGCTGAGTGCCTCCAAGAAGAAACGGGAGACAGCACATACTAGCAGCTCGACAACACATCTAAAAGCCCTAGAAAAAAAGGAAGCAAATTCACCCAAGAGGAGTAGACGGCAGGAAATAATCAAACTCAGGGGTGAAATCAACCAAGTGGAAACAAGAAGAACTATTCAAAGAATTAACCAAACGAGGAGTTGGTTCTTTGAGAAAATCAACAAGATAGATAAACCCTTAGCTAGACTCACTAAAGGGCACAGGGACAAAATCCTAATTAACAAAATCAGAAATGAAAAGGGAGACATAACAACAGATCCTGAAGAAATCCAAAACACCATCAGATCCTTCTACAAAAGGCTATACTCAACAAAACTGGAAAACCTGGAAGAAATGGACAAATACCTGGACAGATACCAGGTACCAAAGTTGAATCAGGATCAAGTTGACCATCTAAACAGTCCCATATCACCTAAAGAAATAGAAGCAATTATTAATAGTCTCCCAACCAAAAAAAGCCCAGGACCAGATGGGTTTAGTGCAGAGTTCTATCAGACCTTCAAAGAAGATCTAATTCCAATTCTGCACAAACTATTTCACAAAATAGAAGTAGAAGGTACTCTACCCAACTCATTTTATGAAGCCACTATTACTCTGATACCTAAACCACAGAAAGATCCAACAAAGATAGAGAACTTCAGACCAATTTCTCTTATGAATATCGATGCAAAAATCCTCAATAAAATTCTCGCTAACCGAATCCAAGAACACATTAAAGCAATCATCCATCCTGACCAAGTAGGTTTTATTCCAGGGATGCAGGGATGGTTTAATATACGAAAATCCATCAATGTAATCCATTATATAAACAAACTCAAAGACAAAAACCACATGATCATCTCGTTAGATGCAGAAAAAGCATTTGACAAGATCCAACACCCATTCATGATAAAAGTTTTGGAAAGATCAGGAATTCAAGGCCCATACCTAAACATGATAAAAGCAATCTACAGCAAACCAGTAGCCAACATCAAAGTAAATGGAGAGAAGCTAGAAGCAATCCCACTAAAATCAGGGACTAGACAAGGCTGCCCACTTTCTCCCTACCTTTTCAACATAGTACTTGAAGTATTAGCCAGAGCAATTCGACAACAAAAGGAGATCAAGGGGATACAAATTGGAAAAGAGGAAGTCAAAATATCACTTTTTGCAGATGATATGATAGTATATATAAGTGACCCTAAAAATTCTACCAGAGAACTCCTAAACCTGATAAACAGCTTCGGTGAAGTAGCTGGATATAAAATAAACTCAAACAAGTCAATGGCCTTTCTCTATACAAAGAATAAACAGGCTGAGAAAGAAATTAGGGAAACAACACCCTTCTCAATAGTCACAAATAATATAAAATAACTTGGCGTGACTCTAACTAAGGAGGTGAAAGATCTGTATGATAAAAACTTCAAATCTCTGAAGAAAGAAATTAAAGAAGATCTCAGAAGATGGAAAGATCTCCCATGCTCATGGATTGGCAGGATCAACATTGTAAAAATGGCTATCTTGCCAAAAGCAATCTACAGATTCAATGCAATCCCCATCAAAATTCCAACTCAATTCTTCAACGAATTGGAAGGAGCAATTTGCAAATTTGTCTGGAATAACAAAAAACCTAGGATAGCAAAAGTTCTTCTCAAGGATAAAAGAACTTCTGGCGGAATCACCATGCCAGACCTAAAGCTTTACTACAGAGCAATTGTGATAAAAACTGCATGGTACTGGTATAGAGACAGACAAGTAGACCAATGGAATAGAATTGAAGATCCAGAAATGAACCCACACACCTATGGTCACTTGATCTTCGACAAGGGAGCTAAAACCATCCAGTGGAAGAAAGACAGCATTTTCAACAATTGGTGCTGGCACAACTGGTTGTTATCGTGTAGAAGAATGCGAATCGATCCATACTTATCTCCTTGTACTAAGGTCAAATCTAAGTGGATCAAGGAACTTCACATAAAACCAGAGACACTGAAACTTATAGAGGAGAAAGTGGGGAAAAGCCTTGAAGATATGGGCACAGGGGAAAAATTCCTGAACAGAACAGCAAAGGCTTGTGCTGTAAGATCGAGAATCGACAAATGGGACCTAATGAAACTCCAAAGTTTCTGCAAGGCAAAAGACACCGTCAATAAGACAAAAAGACCACCAACAGATTGGGAAAGGATCTTTACCTATCCTAAATCAGATAGGGGACTAATATCCA
Organism: Mus musculus; assembly: GCF_000001635.26. Lineage (NCBI taxonomy): Eukaryota > Metazoa > Chordata > Mammalia > Rodentia > Muridae > Mus > Mus musculus. Next base: position 112,392,273 of record NC_000080.6, on the reverse strand, counting down.
ACATATATAAAGAACTCAAGAAGGTGGACTTCAGAAAATCAAATAACCCCATTAAAAAATGGGGCTCAGAACTGAACAAAGAATTCTCACCTGAGGAATACCGAATGGCAGAGAAGCACTTGAAAAAATGTTCAACATCCTTAATCATCAGGGAAATGCAAATCAAAGCAACCCTGAGATTCCACCTCACACCAGTCAGAATGGCTAAGATCAAAAATTCAGGTGACAGCAGATGCTGGCGAGGATGTGGAGAAAGAGGAACACTCCTCCATTGTTGGTGGGAGTGCAGGCTTGTACAACCACTCTGGAAATCAGTCTGGCGGTTCCTCAGAAAACTGGACATAGTACTACCGGAGGATCCAGCAATACCTCTCCTGAGCATATATCCAGAAGATGCCCCAACAGGTAAGAAGGACACATGCTCCACTATGTTCATAGCAGCCTTATTTATAATAGCCAGAAGCTGGAAAGAACCTAGATGCCCCTCAACAGAGGAATGGATACAGAAAATGTGGTACATCTACACAATGGAGTACTACTCAGCTATTAAAAAGAATGAATTTATGAAATTCCTAGCCAAATGGATGGACCTGGAGGGCATCATCCTGAGTGAGGTAACACATTCACAAAGAAACTCACACAATATGTATTCACTGATAAGTGGATATTAGCCCCAAACCTAGGATACCCAAGATATAAGATATAATTTGCTAAACACATGAAACTCAAGGAGAATGAAGACTGAAGTGTGGACACTATGCCCCTCCTTAGATTTGGGAACAAAACACCCATGGAAGGAGTTACAGAGACGGAGTTTGGAGCTGAGATGAAAGGATGGACCATGTAGAGACTGCCATAGCCAGGGATCCACCCCATAATCAGCATCCAAACGCTGACACCATTGCATACACTAGCAAGATTTTATTGAAAGGACGCAGATGTAGCTGTCTCTTGTGAGACTATGCCGGGGCCCAGCAAACACAGAAGTGGATGCTCACAGTCAGCTAATGGATGGATCATAGGGCTCCCAATGGAGGAGCTAGAGAAAGTACCCAAGGAGCTAAAGGGATCTGCAACCCTATAGGTGGAACAACATTATGAGCTAACCAGTACCCCGGAGCTCTTGACTCTAGCTGCATATATATCAAAAGATGGCCTAGTCGGCCATCACTGGAAAGAGAGGCCCATTGGACTTGCAAACTTTATATGCCCCAGTACAGGGGAATACCAGGGCCAAAAAGGGGGAGTGGGTGGGCAGGGGAGTGGGGGTGGGTGGATATGGGGGACTTTTGGTATAGCATTGGAAATGTAAATGAGTTAAATACCTAATAAAAAATGGAAAAAAAAATAAAAAAAAACAAACAAAAAAAAAAAAACAAAAAACAAACCTGATGTCCTTCAAGCGAAGAATTGTACACTGAAAATGTGGTTCACATACACAATGGAGTACTACTCAGCTATTAAAAAGAAGGACATCAAGAAGTTTACAGCCAAATGGATGGAACTAGAAGATTACATCCTGAGTGAGGTAACCCAGACTCAAAAGAACATGCATGGTATACACTTACTTATAATTGGGTATTAGCCATAAAGTATAAGATACACCCCGTAGACACAAAGAAGCTAAAGAAAAAGGAAGGCACAAAGGAAGATGCTTGAATATCACTGAGAAGGGAGGATAAAATAGTCACATGAGGCAAATGGAGCAAGGGAACAGGTTGCAAAAGAGGATGGGGAGTCAATTAGGTGTAGGGAGAGAGAGGAGAGAAGGCCAGAGGGTCAGGAAAAATCAATGTAAATCTGTAATTGGAAGGGTTGGATGTGAGGTAGGGGTCCTTTCTAGGAAGTGCCGGCGACCTGGGATGGGGGAGTTTCCTAGGATTCAATGCGAGTGACCTAAGCTGAGAGCCATATAGTGGACAAATGGAGCCTGAAGAAGCCCTCACCAGTAACCAGGCAGGACAATCAATGGAGGGATAAAGACTCCTACCCACCTACAAAATTTACAACCCAAAGTATGTTCTGTCTACAAGAAATGCAGGGACAGAAGTGGAGCAGAGACTGAGGTAATGGCCAACCAATGACCAGCCAAGCTTGTACAAGCACAAGTCCATGACAGTATTAATGATACTGCTAAGTTTATAAATCGTAGCCATTCTTGGCAAAGCCCCTACCAGCAGCTGACTGAAACAAATGCAGAGAACACGCAGACATACATTGGATGGAGCTCGGGGACTCTTATGGAAGAGCTGAGGAAAGGATTGAGGGCCACAAAGGGGAGAGGAACCCAATAAGAAGACCAACAGGGCTGACTAACACGGTCCCCTGTGGGCTCTCAGAGTCTGAACAACCAACCAAAGAGCCTACATAAACTGGGTTTTTGCTCCTGGATCATAGGTAGCAGATGTACAGCTCAGTCTTCATGTGCGTCCCCCAACAACTGCAGCAGTGACTTTCCCTTAAGCTGTTGCATGTTTATGGCGGTACAGACTTCTCTTCCCTACAGGTATTTATTGCAGCTACATAAGTTCTCTACAAAGCTTGGAAACAATAACAAACTGCTGTGTCTCTTCCGAATGTTTTTGACCACAAAGGAAAAGGGTCTACAAAGAAAAACACACAAACAAAAAACAGCATAGACATAGTGGACATAGAAAAGTGTGTGTGTGTGTGTGTGTGTGTCTGTGTGTGTGTGTGGTGTGTGTGTGTGTGTGTGTGTGCGTGTGCGTGTGTGTGTGTGTGCGTGTGTGCGTGTGTGCGTGTGTGTGTGTGTGTGTGTGTGTGCGTGTGTGTGTGTGTGTGTGTGCGCGCGCATGTGTGTGTGTGTGCGCGCGCATGTGTGTGTGAGTTGTATGTGTGCGTTTCTGTGTTTATGTATATGCATGATGCATGTGTATATCTATATGGTGTTCTTGTTTATCTCTGTGTATGTGTGTGCATGGTACATGTGAGTCTCTCCCTGTTTCTGTATGAGTGTATGTTCCTGTGTGTGTGGCATGAGTGTATTGGATGTGTGTATCTTTGTGCATGTGTATCTGTAAGATCTAATGAGTTACTTGATGTGTGTAGTGTATATGTCTGTGATGTCATTTATGTGATATATGTTTCTATCTGTGTGTGTGCACAATTTATGTATGTATCTATATATCTCTATGTATGCTTATGATATGATTTTTTAAATAGAAACATATATTGAAATAGAAAACATCCAATTGCAAAGACAGTTTGAAAATGATATGGTATTATTTATATGTTTTATTTCTTTTCTATTTATTTCTTAAAATATAATTACATTATTTTGCCCCTCTCCTTCTGCTTTTATGTCCTGTCTTCCCCAAACACATGATTCCCTCTCAGACTGCTGGCCTAATTTTCTTTTTATTCATTATTAATGTCAGTATATATTAAAGTGAGATAGTTTTCAATTTTTAAGTTGTTTTCTTTTAGATTAAATTGTTGTAAGAAGGCATTGATATCTAGTAGTCCTGCTTTGCACAGGGCACACGTAACCTAACACTTACAGTAGGGTTTACCCAAATCACAAGAATGAAGTGTGATCTAAATTAACAACACTCATACTAACTGCTTATTATCTGCCTAGAGACATTACATAATATTTCATAGGGGACTAGTATTTTTTTTCGTATAGTAGGCAAGCTCTTTTACCCTGCAATCCCTAAATTAAGAAAGGGTGGGAAGTGTGAATGCATAATACATTGTTACATAAATGACATTCAAGTTTCCAGTTAGTGCCCACTTACTTTTCTCTCCCTCAATCCTATCCTTCAATGAGCTTTCTGCGTCCAAGTCAAGCAGCCCTTTGCTTACAAAAGCTTGCTCTTATACCAATCTACATACCCATTCAGGTTGTCACATTCTCTGCTTTGCTTCATCAATAAGTCCTCTGATCCATTTTGCGAATTCTAACAATGACTTTAAATTTGCCATCTCCTCAGATGCACTTTTACCTGTTATGAAATAATACTGGTTAACTGCTGTTCTATTGATTCCATCTGACTGGAAAATGGACATTCTGTAACAAACATCAACTTGGATTTTCATTTTGCTCAGGAAATAATGTTGAGGATGTTTATGTCTTTAAATTTAAAATATCAATTGTCTAGTTACAATTTTAGCAAGCTAGAGAGCACTTTGATCTCTTTGCAGCAGACTTTCAGGTTAGCTGCGGAAGTGTAAATTTACCATTTTTAATCCTTCCAAGAGAAGAGATGGCAGAGCAAATAAGAACAACGAATGAATAGAACTGTACTTTTAAATTAAAAAGATAATGATCTGAATTTTGTGTTTCCAAAATAATCAAAGGCAGAAGCCATTAACAGTACTGACAGAATGCAGAAGATAGCTCATCAGGTAATGCTTCTTTCTGCAAACCCTGCCAACATGAATTCTGTTCCCAGAACCCACATGGCAAAAGGAGAGAAGGAACTTGTCTCCCTATGGCCATTCCCTCTTATCTACATAGGCAACACCTTCCAAACGCACCCGCATACTTACAAAGACACGCATGCGCATTAGGTATATGTTACAGAATTGACACTATTGAGCGGAGGTTTGCTACCATTCTACTTTAGGATTTTCAGCAGATTTGAGACAGCGTTTTATGAGTTTATGGTAACATTTCTTTGCATGAACATGAAGAGTGGAAGAATTCTGAGGCATTTAGTTAAAGGAAATAAAGATGAAAATGGAATATTTCCTTTAACAACCCTGACATACGCTAGTGGGGGTCCAGTGAACTGTCTTATTTGGTCAAAGTGCTGAACATGTAAGACTGAACATATGCCATTCGGTCTCTAGAAAACAGGATGGGAGATTCAGGACAGCATGTGAAAAGTGAAAATGATAAGAATTCACCCTGACCCAAAATAAGTGCAAGGCCATCCAACTGACTTATGGAAGTGGTGTTCTGATTCTGAACGTGTGCTGGAGAGCTACACACCTGTATGCGAGCACACACAGATAAAGAGCGTCTGGAGAAGATGATAGATGGGATCTAACAATAATATAAATAAAAAATAAATTACTCTAGCTCATCCTATACAAAACAAAATATCAGATATCATTTGAAAGACAAAGAGCAGCTACTTACTTACAAAATAAAAATGTATTCAAATAAAAAGTAATAAAAGGAAGGAAAATAATTTTATATATTAAAATGCAATCTGGACTAGCAATTTTAACATCCAAATGAATAGTTTATAACAAGTGGTATTATGAGTATTATATAATGATAAGACATGTATTGTCTAGTGAAATATTCAAGAGCTGTACATGGCCCAACGCAGAGACATACCAGAACACAGTGGAGACGTACACAAAGCCATGAAAGTACTTAGAAATTTTTGTAGCCTCCTATGGATAATCAATATAACACATGGCCAAAAGTAAGATGCTTATGTATGCTCTGTGTATGTGTGATCTAAGACAACATTTTAAACACAAATTTATAAGATAAACACTTTTCTTAAGAATAGGTCTAGCTCCATTCAGTTGCTGTGATAAAACATTTTGTCTAAAAACAACTTGGAGAAGAAAGAGTCCATTGGCTTACAATCCCGTACTATAGTTTATCTATCATTGCAGAAAATCAGCACAAAATCTCAACAGGAAAGGGGAGGCAGAGTTGTCTGCTGTTCCATGTTGCAGTACCTGCCAGTAGCTGGGGCACTCACAATGGAGAAAGAAGTACAATAGAAACCATGGAAAACTACTATGGAGGGTTTACAGCTCCATGTTTAACTAGATTCCTTCTATAACTCTCAACTACTTGCACAGAGAATGGCAGCACCTACAATGGACTGGGCCCTCCTTCATCAATTAACAATCAAGGTGATCTCCAGTAGACATATTCTAGGGCAAATCCTACATGCTCAGTCCCTCATTAGAAACTGTGTTTTCTGGGGCCTCTAGGCAAGTTGGAGATGAGGTACAAGCCAAGATGAACGTGTAAGGTACCAAAACTGATATTATAATGCAGAGGTGTGTCAGGATTGCAGTATGAACTGCAAGGTTTTCTGTCATTTATGTAGAGTGTATAAGATTCCATCTGGGAAAGTGACTTTCAAAATATCATAGGGAAGTAAAGAAAGAAAAAAGAACAATGACATTTGAAGCAACTGTTACATGAACAGTAGCAGAACCATCAAAGTGTCACCAGGTAAATAGTATTTTCAGGGAACAGGAATTTAAGCTCATGTGGATGGTGAGCGAGAACATTCAGTAAATAGTGGGCTACTGGACCTCAGACTTAAGAGCTGGACAGTGAAGACTGGTAATACTGGACATTTAGACATGGTAGAATCTTTAGGCAATATAATACTGTCTACAACGCTAGGGTTTGTGTTAAATTGTTTCCTTTTATAACATTGGTTCCATTCATTGAAAATACTTATTTTCATTTTACTTTTTGATTATGGATGTTTTACCTTCATATATGAATGTACCACTTGCAAAACTGCTTCATGCAGAGACCAGAATGTGTTGAATCCCCCAGAACTAGAGATCTGAACAACAATAACAGGCTAGCAGGTAAGTGCCTGGTATCAAATCCAAAATCTCTGAAAGGCTAACCTGTGCTTTTATCATTAACCCATCTCTTCAACTCCTACAATATATTTCACTTATAAGTGTGATTTCATGTTACATAAAACTCTTTTCCCACATGTCTTATTATTTGTTGTATATTCTTGTCATGTAATAAATATTACTCGTATTTAATAACGTGTATGTGGTTTGAAATTCAAAGTTCTGTTCCAGGATTTAATAATTGTTAAGCATCATTAATATTGTATAAATATACTATGTGTAAGTATGAAAAGACTACTAGCATGATACAAACTGTAGGGACAATTAAAACATGTTCAAAAAAGGAGTGCAAAGATTTCTCATCTACCATGAAAACAGAACAGGCTTTTAAATTACAAGTGATACTTTTCCTTGCTTTATACATTCTCAATCTACCAATTTCGCTTAAAATCAACCATTTATAATATGATCTGATAAAGGTATCAGCCTTCGTATCTTTTCTGTGTCATTTTCTTGCATCTCTGTTTTTTACCTCCCATCTCATTTAAGCTTGCTCATATTTTAAACCTCTAAGATACAAGGATAAAATAACCTCTAGCTATGGTTCTCAAAGAGGCATTTTTCATCTGCTTTAACCATTTTTTTTTGAGAGAAGAGATATTTATCAGTTATAAGATTAAGCATCTTCTTTACTGGCTATCCCTTTAGTGTTGTGATTAGATAATATCTTTAGATCTAATTTTCATTTTTTTTCTTTCTCCCTTATCATTTTTTTTTCTTGCTGTTTTCTACACTTCTTGGCATAGCAGGTCTCATTGCTTTCTACCTCATGGGAGTTGTCTTCTAGGAGAAAAATAAATGCAACTCATCAGCAGGATTTCTGGAATTTTGTTTTTAAAAATCTTTGAGGGAAAGTAGAGTTTTTAGTATAAAGCAGGATATTGCCTAAGGGCAGTAGATCCAGCCAGCAATCAGCTAAATATTTCAGAACAGAAGAGCCATAAGAGGTTCATGCCTCTAACCTGCTCATTTTAGATTTCTCCCTATGTCCAAGAAAGACGTAAAGTATACTTTGGCAGTTTTAAAGACAAACAGGCCATATATTGAGATAATTGAATACTTAGACCCTAACTGGTGGTTCAGTTTGCCTTCAAAGGGAGGTCCAGCCTTGTTGTAGTAAATAAGTCACAGGGGCTTGCTTAGTTTGTGATTATGTACCCTTAACCTATTAGTTTGCTAGAAAAGGTACTTTGGAAATTCTCCTTTCTTCTATTTTACTTACATTATATGGGCAGATATTTTTCAAGGTTTAGCAAGTTTTAATTGGCTACCTGGTGCTTTAACGGGAGACTAAAAAGTAAGTTTCGGTGTCTGTACCTGATGACAATATTTCTGAGAGAGGGGAACACAAAATTAAAGGTGAGTTTCTACAGATTGATGGGATTAAAGGTAATTTATTCTACGAAAAACAAAAATTTCTTCATTTATTTTATTTACTGTCATACATATATATGTTGATCATAAGACCTGATTCAACAAGATGGGCTTAAATTTTGAAGATACTCTAAATAATGTTTTTTACCATGAAGAACAATGAATGATGCCACATGGATCAAGCAAGAAGGGCTGCGCAATTGCTCAGTGGTTCACGGCACCCAGACTCACTCCGCATCACTCCCACTATAACTCAGAAGCATCAATCCTCAAATTCCAGGATATCCAGCAACCTCTTAGGGCTTATACACACACGGGATATCCAAAAAGAACATGCATACAGGAAAACACAGGTCCAGTATACATAAAATAATACTATAAAAAATCTTATTTAAAAAAAAAAAAGAAATGTAACAAGTTGTTGAGCCAGGCATGTCAAATTCAATAATTCCATATCACCATACAAGCTTCTGAGAAGCTAGATTCATCTTAAAATTGCTACTTGGCAAACCTAGAGTGAGACATCATACTCATATGAACATAAATATTTACAATGGGGACTAGTAACAAGATGTTAATACTAATAAGTCATTGAAATATTTTAAGATATATGAGGAGTGGGGCAATGGCTCATTGGATAAAGTAATTGATATTTGTGAATGAGCTTTAGATTAACCTGGTAACATGATTTCAGTGCCATGTGAGCAGAGCATATTCAGGGCCCTGTTACCTCATATAATTAAGTGAGATGCTTTTCAGAAGGTTAATTGAGAGATTATATTTAAAAATAATGTGAATTATAGCACATTAGAAGAAGACATATGAAGGCCTCAAGTAATCTTCACATAATCATGTACAGTCAAGTCCTTGCAGTACATGGATATTTTATTCATACATGAATACATAAAAATATACAAAACATCAACAACAAACTCAAAGAAACATGGCATAATGAGCCTCCGATTGTCATAAAAGTTGAAGGTTGTTTTAGACAAATATAAATATTGACTCAGAGTATAAATAAATATATATTTAATGTGATTATTCATAGAAATTTTCTTTAAACAAATATATAATAAAACTGCATATATACACAATATACATATATTATAGTTTATATATTATTATGTATAATAATATATGCATATTATATATGCATGCACATTATAGTTTAGCTCTTTGATAAATCACTTGCCAGTAATTTATCACTCAAGAATCCCCCAAACTGCAATAAAACAATACAAAAACATGAAGGAAAAAGAAATAATATAAGATGGCCAAGTCTTTTCACATGAGTGATTTTGGAATTTTTTAATTATTCTACATCATACCTTATTAAATTTTAATTAATAAGTCACTATTGAGTATAATTGGTCTGTACTTTGAGTTGCAAAAGTAACCTTCTTACAGGCTTTACTGATAATTGGTCTTTATACAATTCATATAGCCTAAGTGAATATAGTGGAAATGAGCATTGAATTTGAATCAAGATCTGTATGCAGTATGTCTGGCCTTTCTTGTTTATAAACTAACGAGATTGATGATTTTAAATAAAGTGTACTGCAAAACCTACTTTTGCTGTCTCGTAAGATAACATGTCAAGGCCCATTTTAATGCCATTATTCTTTTAGTATGAAGAGGAAACAAGGTCTTATTAGACTAAGTAGATCTCAGCAGTAATCTTAGAGATTAAATCTATATTCTTGTCATAGATCTCTTTGTGCCACACAAGGTTGAGATGTTCTATTTTCTCACTAATCTAATTTCAGGGTTGGCTTCCTTTCCATTAATTTCTGGTGTTCGTGTTCATGGTAAATTGTGTCCTCTGGATCTCAGTTCTCTTGTATTTCCCTGGTATTCTACCATATCTTTAATAAAACTGCATTTTATGTAAGTATCTGCCTTTTATCACAATTAAACATTAGCCCTGACTTCAATGTGGCCCATAATTCTTAGGGAAAATATTTCTTCTTTCCAGAAAAATATTCCAGTTTGCTCTATGTTGCATATATGAATTTCTGCCTTATTAACCTTATACCTGCCATGAGTTTTGGGACTGATGTCAAATACTGTGTCTAGTTTTGTGCCCAGCTTAGATAATTTACAAATAGAATGGACCTCTTGAAGTTATTTGAATCCTTTCTGATTATACTCACCAATTACTCAATATTCATATTTTAAAGTTTTAAAAATTATGGTATTCATTAATGCTTTTCTTTCATAACATGCTTAATATAACTGTTTTAAAAAGATGCTCTGGTTTTGTTTGCAAAAAGCACCACCCCATCTTGGGATCCATCCCATGTGCAGACACCAAACCCAGACATTATTGCCAATGCCAAGAAGTGCTCCCAGACAGAAACCCAGGATGGCTGAACTGTGAAAGGCTCCACCAGCATCTGACTGACACAAATGCAGATACTCACAGCCAACCATTGAACTGAGCCTGGGACTCCAATGGAAGAGTTAAGGGAAGGACTAAAGGAACTGAAGGGAATTACAACCCCATAGGAAGTACAACAATATCAACTAACTGGACACCCCCCCCCCCCGAGCTCCCAGGGGCTAAACCACCCACCAAAGAATATACATGGAGGGGTATGGATCCAGCTGCATATGTAAAAGAGGATCTTATCTGACATCAATAAAAGCTGAGGTCTTTGGTCCTGTAGAGGCATCTTGCCTCAGCATAGGGGGAATACTAGAAGTGGGAGGTGGGAGTGGGTGGGTGGGTGGGTGAGGGAGCACCCATTTAGAGGCAGAATAGAACAGGATGGGATGGGGATGTTTGAGGAGGGGATACCTGGAAGGAGGACAATATTTAAAATTGTAAATAAATAAAATAACCAATTAAGGAAAAAAACAAAAAAAATTAAATAATAAAATTTATTATAATAACAAAAGAAAATGCGGCATAGAATGTAAGAATGTCATTTACCTACAAGTAATAAAATCCTTTCATTTGCAACAACAGCAGCAACATTAAAAAAAGAATTCAAGGCCAGAAACTACTGCAGCCCTGCAGAGGGGCTTCTCTGAAATGCTGCAGAGACAGAATGGCTATCAACGTCCTTTCCCTGTCAAGCTGAGGAGATGATTAGGGAGGATGTTCGTCTTCTCCATTTAACTTCTCCAGTGCAGTTCAATAATATCAACTGAGAGGGATGTTCTGTCCAACAACACATTGTCAAGGGGATAACAGAGGAAATAAAGCAAATTTGATATTAAAAAGAAAGAATGACTGGTCTTAAGGCAGCTACTAAAAGCCTACAATAGGGGTGCGATCACCAGCAATCTATCCTCTTGAAAGCATGTGAACAGTGCTTATAGTGAGGCCCCCAACAGAATCTTTAAGTACGATATCACAACTGAGAGGGATGTTTCCAGAATTTCGCCTAATAATCTGCCCGTTCTCTAAAGTATGAATGTATTTTACATGGACAAGCAATTAACATAAGTACCAAGAGTAATCAAGAAAAATAGCTTCATTAAAATACAGTTTTTACAGTAGGAGTATGTTGAAATCTTGCCCTGTCATTCTCTCCTAAGCAATTACTCTTTTGTATAATCTAAACCTACATCACAAGTTTGCATGAAAGATAATTTGGTTCCCATCCTAAGCCGCCCTCATTGCTCCCACTCAACAAACCACTCACTGTGCATAGTTAATATTCGGGAGCAACTTGATGTATCTGGGGGAATTTTAGGAATATCAAGTTAGGGTAAACAAAAGGATTTCTACTTTATTTTTAATTACTCTTAAACATATGTGTGTGTATGTATGTGTGTACATATATGTGTAAAAACATTACTATGAAGAAGGTATCCCATGGATGTTACTAAGTCTCTGATGTTTATTTTATAAATTAATATATAATATATAATATTAATATGTAAAACAGAAAACTTTTAGAAAATGGTTTTGCTTAAAGCAAATTATTTTTCTAACATCTCACACTGTGAAGTAGCAGCTCTATTATAGGTGAATAAGACAGTAGTCTTATAACTTGCACATAAAACTAAAGTTTATTTTGTGTATGTGTTACATGTGTGTGACTGTGCACATGCCACTTTTAATGGGAAGGGAGGTGAGCTGGTTCTATAGTACCAAATGAGTCATGGAGACTGATGTCAGAATTTCAAGCTGGGTTGCAGGCACTACTGCTGAGTAACCTCCTTGCCTGAAATATGGTATTCCTAAATTCATGAAAGGTTCATTTAATTAGAAGTAATGAACAGTCCCCTGAGAGGTTGTCTAAGTTCATTGCTATGTATGTATTTTGTGGTTTCTTTTTTGATTTGTTTTGTTTTCCATTGCTCTTCACTTGGGTCAAAACTGTCATGTTGCTGGGCAGTAGTAGCACACGCCTTTAATCCCAGCACTTGAGAGGCAGAGGCAGGTGGATTTCTGAGTTTGAGGCCAGCCTGGTCTTCAGAGTGAGTTCCAGGACAGCCAAGGCTACACAGAGAAACCCTGACTCGAAAAACAAAACAAAAACAAAACAAAACAAAACAAAACAAAACAAAACAAAACAAAACAAAACTCCAAAAAAACAAAAAACCTGTCATGTTATTTTGGAACGTATATTTTTATATATTCTTTTTAATACATTACATGTAACTCAGATATATTACACATTCTCTATGATCTATGTATCAGTCGGGATATATAACTATCACTTATTTTTTCATTTATCCAAGTTTGTTTTTTAGATAACTATAAACATCACTGTTTCTGGGTATTTTAAGCAGCACCAAATAAAATGAATTATTATCATCAACATTAAAATGAGTACTAATGTAAACAGCAGGACAAAAACTGCCTTAAGAGTGTTCCTCTCCTCCATTACTGGTGGGATTGCAAGCTAGTTCTCTGGAAATCAATTTGGCAGTTCCTCAGAAAATTGGATATTGGACTACCTGAGGACTCAACATTACCATTCCTGAGCATATACCCAGAAGATGCTTCAACATGTTATTATGGACACATGCTCCACTATGTTCATAGAAGCCTTATTTATAATAGCCAGAAGCTGGAAAGAACTCAGATGTCCTTCAACAGAGAAACGGATACAGAAATTGTGATGCATTTACACAATGGAGTACTACTCAGTTATTAGGAACAATGAATATATGAAATTCTTAGGCCAATGGATGGAACTAAAAAATATCATCCTGATTGAAGTAACCCAATCACAAAAGAATACACATGTTATGTACTCACTGATCAGTTGATATTAGCCCAGAAGCTCAGAATACACAAAATATAATTTACAGACCACATGAAGTTCAAGAAGAAGGAAGACCAAAGTGTGGAAACTTGGGTACTTCTTAGAAAGGGGAACAAAATACCCATGAGTGAGACACAGAGACAAAGTGTGGAGAAGAGACTGAAGGAAAGGCCATCCAGAGGCTGCCCCACCTGGGGATCCATTCCATATACAGTAACCAAACTATTATGGATGCTAATAAGTGCTTAATGACAGGAGTCTGATATAGCTATTTCCTGAGAGGCTCTGCCAGAGCCTGACAAGTACAGAGGTGGATCCTCACAGCCTGTTCATGTGCCTATGTTTGTGCCTGTTTGTGTGAGATCATGAATGTTATAATGCATATAGTGAATATACTTCTTTGTTTATTTAGATACCAGATTTGTAAATTATGCTGAATGTCTTGATATATCTGTGTTTCCTACTTGAGACAATCTCTTGCTAACAGAGAGTGATCAGGTGGCCAGTCAACCCAGGTAATCAGTGTGGTAACAGGCACTGGTCCAGACCCAGAATTTTACTTATGTGTTGGTCATTTTGAATTCACATCCTTTTGCTGGTGCGGCTATAACTTGCCTAGCTGTCAGGTTACTTTTCCCCTGAAAACTTTGATAGACATGTCATAAAGGTAACTTATCCTTCAATTATATACACTGCTTAAAAGCCACATTTTTCGATATTCATGTGCCAAAGACCAGCCTCAGCTTAGAGAAGGATTCTAAGAAAGAGGTGTCTGGTAGCAGCTAATGGGAATGACTCAAAGACAAACCAAAAGTCCAAACTGATAACCTTTTTTTTGCTTGATACAACTTAATTTTTCTTTTCTTTTCTTTTCTTTTCTTTTCTTTTCTTTTCTTTTCTTTTCTTTTCTTTTCTCTTCTCTTCTCTTCTCTTCTCTTCTCTTTTTTATTAGATATTTTCTTTATTTACATGTCAAATGTTAGCCCCTTTCCTTGTTTCCCCTCTGAAAACCTCCTATTCCCTCCCACTTCCCCCTGCTCACCAACCCACACACTCCAGCTTTTCCATTCTGCTGCTCTTTGTGTTCTGCTTTCTCTCTAGAGATTCTCTGCCCATATTCTGTTTGCTAGTTATTCTAAAAGATCTCTCTGCCCATATCTTTCTTGTTGTGTCAGTTCTCCAAGCAGTTCTCTCTTTTTATTCTAAACATTCATTTGTTGAATAGCCCATCTCCTGCAAAACACAGGTCCAGTTTTTATTTTACATATCAATCCAGTTATTTACTCCAGGTTTCCCTTTGATTATCTTATAGATCAGCGTCCTGTGACCCCACCACTTTGATTCTTCTGAGACAGCAAGAATAATTTTTTTTCTTTTCTTTTTCTTCTCTCTTACTCCTCTATCCTGAATTACTTCATTTTATTTATCAATCATTTTATTTGTTTACTTAATATTGCAAAAAAAATTCAGAGATCTGTCTGCCTTTGTTAAACACAGGCAATAAACTAGTTTGGTTGGACTCTGTTTTGAAATTACCATTTCCATCACACCTGTGCCTAACCTTGCTCTGTCCTAGGGATGACTCTGAACTCAGGAATCCATCTGTCTTTGCAGCATAAACAAAAAAATATAACTAGGTGGGATCTCCCTAAATCTCTTTATCTCCTTCCCTTGTAATTTTCTAACAGGTTAGCTCACAGCAGAGCTGTTTTTATTGCTATAGATTTGTGAAGCAACTCATATAATTCATATTGCATCCATATTTTTGGATAGTTGAGAAATTATATAATTATATTATTATATATTTTCTAAATCATGAATTTAGAATTCTTTAATCTTAAGGGTTGTCCTAAAGGTCCCAGCTTTTAAAATCTTGCTGAGTCACTAGCCACACATTTGCCTCTTGGATTCTTGATGCTTCTGTTTATCTAAGGAGTCATTAATGTAACATAGAAGGTATTCCTCACAGGAACGTGGCAATATGTACATTATTATACAAACAAGACTTGTGTCCATGGCAGCTATTGGCCCTTACCCAAACTGAGTCCCTGCTCCAGGGACAGGAACCATGTCACTCTGTCCCCACCAAGGCCACATTGGACTCAGGATTTCTGTACTTAAAACACTACCTCTTATAAAACATCATGGTGGTGGCAACCAAAGTTACATTTTTCTTAACTATGATTACACTTAGCTTCCAAATTAATAATATTGTGTGGCGTTGGCATATTTTCTTTTGGATTTCTTGAATTTGTAAATAAATGTCTGTCATACAATATTTTTTGTTTCTTCATTCTCTTTAGAACATCACCCCAAATACATTGTTAGAAGCTACAATATTAATTTTACATTTGCTATCAATAATTATAATCATCTTTGTGCATGTAAAATTAATAGAATACAGATAGAAAGACTTATAATTAATCAAATCTGAAATATTTTAAAAATTACACTGTTAAATAACAAAAGTAAATGGCAAAAAGGAAACACAATTACAAACGGATTCATTATGAAAAATAAAGATTCTACCTAAGAGCTTGGAAATCATCAACTGCAATAATTATGTAACAAGGACATATACTCCACCTTCTTCATAGCACCCTTATTTGTGATAGCCAGAAGTGGGGAAAACCCTGATGTCTCTCAACTTAAGAATGGGTACAGAAAATTTGGTTCATTTGCACAATGGAATATTTATTCAACTTTTAAAAACAAGGACATCATGAAACTTGCAAGCAAATGGATGGAACTAGAAAATATTATCCAAAGTGAGGTAAGTCAGACCCAAAATGGCATACATGGTATATACTCACAGATAAGTGGATATTAGCCAAAAAGCACAGAATACCTAAGATACAACCTACAGAACTTGAGAAGTATAACAAGCAGATGCCCAAGTAAGGTGGTTTCAACTCCACCTAGAAGGAGGAAGAAAATGATCATGGGGGACACAGGGAGAGACCTGAATGGGGGGGGGGGAGGGGAGGGGGGAAGGGGAACAGGATCATATATGGCAGTGGCATGAGGGGGGGGCAGAAGAGAAGCTCAGAGGATCAAAACAATAAATGAAAATAAGCAGCCTTGGGGAGTGGGAGATTAGGGAACCCTTTAGACAGTACCTGAGACTCACGAGGTGAGACACTCTCAATACTCATTGGGGGTGACCTTAGACAAAATGCCCAATACAGTGGAAAGAGAAATCAAGGAGTCTACCTTCTATAGATAGACAGGGCCTCAAGTGGAGGGACAGGGTTACTAACCTACAATCAAAATTCCTGATGCAGATTTGTTTATGTCTAAAAGTTCTCCATGGACAAAAATGGAGAAGATTCTGAAGGAAAGGTGGTCCAATGACTGGCCCAACTTGGGAACCATCTCATGGGAGATGCCAAGGCTACTATGCTACGATGTGTTTACAGATGGGGCCTCACATGGTGGTTGTCAGAGGGGCCCTACAAGCAGCTGACTGAGACAGAAGCAGATACTTACATCCAGACATTGAACTGAAGTCAGGCACCCTTCTGTTTGAATTAGGCAGGAAAATTGAAGAAGCTGAAAAGGAGAATAACCCAAAAGGAAGACCAGCAGTCTCAACTAACTCGGATCCCAGGGACTTCTCAGAGACTGAGCCACCAACCAGGAGCATACATCGGCTGGTCTGAGGCCCTTGGCACATATGTAGCAGAGGTCTACCTTGTCTGACCTCAGTGTGAAAAGGTGTTCTTAATCCTTGAGAGCATTGAGGCCCAGGGAAGGGAGAGGCCTGGTGGAAGGGAGAGCTCCAAGGCAGCGGGGAGGAGGAATGGGATGAGGAACTGTGGGAGGGGGCACTGAGGAGGACAATGACTGGAGTCTAAATAAATAAATTAAGTTAAATTGAAAAAAATGAACAAAGAAAGAAAAATAAACACTTCATAGCTGAGATATGCAAGCTATAAAAGACTGACATTTTTCTATTCTAGAAAACTGTGACTTGATCTTTCCTCAGTCCAAATTAAACTCATGGTAAAAGCCAGACCTATTTAAAATAAGGAAGCAGTATATTTTAAATGATATGAAGTAACCCTTAAAATATACCAATTCTGTTTTAAGTTAAACTTTGAATTTGTGAGACTATTGTTTCTACTGGTACAGCTTGGTTGTTAACTGTGAGGTCACACAACAGTCAGTTGGCTTTGCTGAATTCCTTGAAGAACAAGTACTACAACAGGAAACCGACACAGTCACACTAATATGTACACAATTTACATGTTCTTTGCGATTCCTGTTACAGTTTAAAAGAGATCTGAACCTAAATAATCTTTGAGAAGTTTTCTATTTGCTCTCAGTGATTTCCTTA
The DNA here is from genome assembly GCF_000001635.26 of Mus musculus. NCBI lineage: Eukaryota > Metazoa > Chordata > Mammalia > Rodentia > Muridae > Mus > Mus musculus. The sequence goes on along the minus strand of NC_000080.6, from coordinate 112,374,723 downwards.
GAAGCATAATCCAAGAATTGCCTTGTATATATTTTGTGTGCATGTGATATTGATACAGCAGTGAACAACTACAAAGATATTATGAGTTCCAGTTCCTGTGTAATTCATATGTGCATAATACCCTGGCTTCATTTTTGAGGTCCAGTGTATTACTACATTGTTTGATTTTGTCCAGACTTTATTAAATTTTCCTGAATTACACTGATACATATCATTCTACAGACTCAAGCCTTTGCTTGAATTGCTATACCATTTCCTGTAGTTTATTGTGTCATACTTTGCTTCCTTATTTACGCCTATCCATTACTCTTATCTAAAATTTTGATTTTTAATACTTTCGTGTATTCCTCCTTCATACATTAATCCTAACTGCAGTTTTCCTTCCCTCCACCCTTCCTCGGTACCCCTCTCTTCCAGGTATGCTCGTCATCCACTTACCTCAAGAAAATAGCAGGGTTTCCAGGGATAACAACCAAGCATGGCCTAACAAGCTGCAATTAGACTAGGCACAAAGTGCTTTTCTTGCATTGCTCTTTTGTATTATAATTTTTCAATAAATTTTCCTTATTTTTCTTCTGTGTTCTGTATAGCTATATCTTGTTTTCAAGCACAACTTATTTTCATTTGCTTAAATTATGTACATTGTCCTATCCTATACATATTCATAAGGTTCATAATTATAACACTTATTATAACTAATTTACTCATATTTCTTTACATTTCAAATACACAGATATCTTGGGTATTCTAAGTTTCAAATACACAGATAAAGAAATATGTGACTAGCTATTCAATATCGAGATTGAAGTTCTAGCTAGAGCAATTACACAACCTAATACGATCAAGGGAATACAAAATCAAAAGGAAGAAGTAAAGGTATTGCTATTTACAAAAGATCTGTTAGTATATATAACTGAAAATCTAAATTCAATATGGAATAACTACAGCTGAAAAACACTGTCAGCAAAGTTCCTAGACACAAAATTAACTAAAACAAATCTGTAACCTTCCTTTATACAAATGAAAAATAGGCTAAGAAAAGAAAATAGGGAAATAACACCCTTCACAATAGCCACCAATAAGATCAATTTGTTGGTGTAAGTCAAATTAAGCAAGTGAAAGACCTGTATGACAAAACTTCAAGCCTCTGAAGAATGAAATTGAGGAAGGTTTCAGATATCATGGATCAGTAGGTTTAACTTAGTTAACATGGCCACATTGTTAAAAGTTATCTACAATTTCCATGCAATGACCACCTGCTGGAAGCGGGTGTGGCCACATGGGCCAAGATGGTTACTGCCATGCCAGAGCATTCACAGTGAGGCTGCATGCGTGGGATGCCTGCCAGCCTGGACCTCATGATCTGGACCTGTCAGCCTATCAGTGACTGACCTGAGCTCATGCCTGGAGTGTGTGTTAATTCTGATTGGATGAGGTGGGGTGGAGCTAGATGAGGTCAGTTGGCTTGAGGATAGGAGGAGTAGAGCCCTTGCTGCAAGAGGAGGTAGAAGAAGAAACTGCAAGAAGGAGGTAATAGAAGAAGCTGCTGGGGAAGAGGGCTGTAAAGGAAAAAAGCCACAAGTAAGCCTTTGCGTGAACCCGACTTGGTGTCTGTGTCATTCGTGTTGCTGCCGGTTCCAAAGACCTGCCACAACCACCAAAATTCCAACACAATTATTTATAGTCTTAAAAGAACAGTTCTCAGCTTCATATGAAACAATGTAAATACTCATGATAGCTAAAACAATTATGTACAATAAAAGAAATCTGGAAATATTACTATCCCTGATTTCAAGCTGTAGTACAGAGCAATAGTAATAAAACCTGCATAGTATTGTTAAACAAACAAATGGAAGGTCACATACGAAAAGTATGTCAATGGAAACAAATTAAAGACTTAGAAATAAACCCACAAATCTACAGTCACTTATTTTTGACCATTAAATGGAACAAAGAAAGCATCTTCCACAATGGTGCTAGGCAAATAGATTCATATGACCCTGCACAAAACTCAGGTCCTCATGGATTGAAGACTTCAACATAAAGCCAGATCCACTAAATCTAATATAAGAAATAGTGGAGAATAGCCTTGAATGTATTGCTACCACAGACAACTTCCTGAACAGAACACCAATAGGCCAGGCAATAAGATCAACAAGTAATAAATAGGATCTCTTGACAATGAAAGGCTTCACTAGGACCAAAAAAAACAACCGAAAAAGGACAAAATGACAGCATACAGAATGGAAAAATTCTTCACCAATGCTACATCCAACAGATGGCTAATATCCAAAACATATAAAGAACTCAAGAAATTAAACATGAACCAACCAAATAACCCAAATAAAAAATGGGGTACAGATCTAAACAGAGAGTTCTGAACAGATGAATTTCTGATGGCCAAGAAGCTCTTAAATGTCCAATATTTTTAGTCATCAGAAACATGCAAATAAAAACCACTCCAAGATTCCATCTCACATCTATCAGAATGACTAGGGTTAGATATTTAAGTGAAAGTACACACTGGTGAGGATGTGTAGAAAGGGATTCATTCCTCCATTGCATCTGGGAGTTTTGAATATATATTTTTATTTAACTTGCTGTCACAATATATTGCTTAAAATCTCTACTTTGGAAATTTTGAGTGTGTATTACACTTTTGTTTGAAAATGAAGTTATTTTTTCACAAAATGAAAATGTAATCACTCATTGTTTTATTTACTCATTTTCTCTGAGTCTAGTATAGCCAATAACTTTTTTTGTTGGATTAACATCTTCTGAGGTATAAGTATTGTTTAACTCTTACAAATATGAAATTAATATATAATTAAAATTTAGTGATAGGAAAGGACATTCAAATTCTAATCTCTGGTTTCTTGACTTGAAACAAATTCTTTTTACTCCATCAGCTTTTGTGGATTATTTTATACATTTGTCAAGAATATGAATGATTTAAAATCCTCTTTCCTTGATGTTTTCTACTGGGTTGACTTTTTTGGACATTTTCTCTTCCTATTTTTATTTGAACCTGTCTTAAATCATCTGTAATATGATCTGTAGTCTCCCCTCCCCCAGCCTGAAACCTGCTTGCTCGGGGTGGAGCTTCCTGCTCATTCGTTCTGCCACGCCCACTGCTGGAACCTGAGGAGCCACACACATGCACCTTTCTACTGGACCAGAGATTATTCGGCGGGAATCGGGTCCCCTCCCCCTTCCTTCATAACTGGTGTCGCAACAATAAAATTTGAGCCTTGATCAGAGTAACTGTCTTGGCTACATTTCTTCTTTTGCCCCGTCTAGATTCCTCTCTTACAGCTCGAGCGGCCTTCTCAGTCGAACCGTTCACGTTGCGAGCTGCTGGCGGCCGCAACATTTTGGCGCCAGAACTGGGACCTGAAGAATGGCAGAGAGATGCTAAGAGGAACGCTGCATTGGAGCTCCACAGGAAAGGATCTTCGTATCGGACATCGGAGCAACGGACAAGTACACATGCTAGCGCTAGCTTAAAATTTCAGTTTTGTAAAGTGTTGCTGAGGATGCGGTAGGATACGAATTAAGCTTGAATCAGTGCTAACCCAACGCTGGTTCTGCTTGGGTCAGCAGCGTGTTAATCGGAACTAGAAACGGAAACAGGCAGGTTAGCCGCAGCTTTTTAGGAAGCTGCTTAGGTGGAAGAAGAAAGGGTTTAAAGTCATGGATCAGGCGGTAGGCCGTAGCTCTCCGAAGCTACATGAGGTGTGAGAAAAGAAAGGGTTTATTAAAAGGAATAGGCGTATTGCCCCAGTTAATAAAAAATGCATCATAAGGGAGGAAAATGTCCCAAAAAGCAGAGAGAAATATCTCTCTGGGCCTTATAGCAGGAGTACTCTGTTACCTTTTGTGTCTTGTCTAATGTCCGGTGCACCAATCTGTTCTCGTGTTCGATTCATGTATGTTCGTGTCCAGTCTGTATGAATGAATGTTCTATGTTTTGTGTTGGATAATAAAGATGGTATAAAAAACTTTATCTGCAAAGCCGAGAGCTGCCACGTGTTTCAGCCAGGAATCAGACACGTGGCAAGAGGGCCCCTGCTGAAAAAACTGTTCGTTTTAGGAAATAAGGGCGAGTGCACAGCCTCTAAGTTTCAGAGTAAAAAAGCTAATAAATGGTTCATGATTAATGTGTTTGACAATGGTAAAGTGTTTTTTATTTTATGATTGTAGCTACAAAAATTATTATTCTCTGATTGGTCTAAATGTAACTGCTTCATTTGGTTCTTTTTTATTGGTAATGTGCTCTAAGTGTTTTCACAATCAGCTCATAAGTTGTTGGTTAAGATTAATAATTGTTACATTGCTACAGATGGTTAGTGTTAAATTTGATAACTCAAGTTTAGAGTCCTTCCGACACATGGCATAAGGCAGCCCAAGAGGCTGGGTCTCTAAAGATATTTCTAGTTTAGGTAATAATTAATATGGTTCGTATCCTAAATAGTAAAATTTAAAATAAGATTTAAAGCAATGTCTCTTTATTAAAGCATTAAAGCTTGCTTTAATAGGTATTCATAGGTATTAATTGACATCCAAACTTCGTAATATGATAGTAATGCTTCTAATATTGATTTTAAAGATAATAAATTGTTTTAAACTTGGGTTTTACTTTCCCAAGGTTATAGGTATTATCCTAACCTTGCACAAAAAACTTAAAAATTATGGTTAAAACTGCTATTGTTCCATTGACTGCAGCTTGCAGTTTGATTTCAAATTTAAGATCTTTAATTCACCTGTATACTGTAATTAAGATAATTACAAGAGTAATCATCTTATGAGAGCGCTCATACAGCTCACTTCATACAAAACTGTGACAGAGTTATCTAGTTATGTTTGTCTTTGTGAATAGATTAGACAAACAGTTTGGTTATAGTTGCTGCCTGGCAGGAAACTGTAGTACAGGCAATTTTTTCACAACACTAAAGTTGTGAAGAACGTTTTAACTGTAAGTCATCTTAAGAAAGAGTATCAAAATTTAGAGGCGTAGACAGTTATATTGTTTCTCTAAAATCGGTCCTTATTACAGGAGGGCCAGGATGCTCAGATTAAAAAGTATTTTACGTTTGAGTCAATGCAGGGCTCTGGGCAGCCCCAGAGCGGCTTGTGGCCTTTCTTTTGTTTTGCAAACAGTGCCTGAGAAAGATTTTTTCCCTGTGTTCAAGAGAAATTCTTTTTAACAGTGTTACAGATCTATTCAGATGTTTAAAATAATGCTTAAATTCAAAGAGTTTTGCTTCTAGTGAACTGTAATCACTAGAAAATTTTGCCTCTAGGTATAGCTAATGTAACTTTACCTTACGTAAGAAAAATTTTATTGTTTCTGCTTCTATACAAGAAGCCAAGAGTTTTAATCTTTCAGTGTATATTGTTTCCTAAGTGAAAAGTATTTTATTAACTAATGCTTCTTAAAGTTTACCTTAAATCCTTGCTCTCACCCAAAAGATTCAGAGACAATATCCTTTTATTACTTAGGGTTTTAGTTTACTACAAAAGTTTCTACAAAAAATAAAGCTTTTATAATTGTTATTAATTGGTAATTAAAAATTGGTTGTGCCCAAAACAATTCTTTGGCCAAAAAGAAAACATTATTGTAAAGTCATTTTTCTCATCCTCCCAGCCAATCGTTGGCCCATGTGGGCCCAACTAGCTTCTGTGGGGCGGAGTCTTAAGACACAGTTTCCCCTGTTCCAGCACAGATGATCTAGTTGTGTGCTGTAGATGGTGTTTTAAAATGCTGAACAATCAAACCTTAATTTGTATATTAATAGTCAATGCCATATCTCTGAGCTCGCAATTGCTTAAATTGTTCATCCCTCAGATACTATTAATTCTCAAATTTACAATTGCTTATGCATATTTCTAGTTAATAAATAAATTATGCACATGTGACTCTTAATAACTTTACAAGCCTTCTAGTTACAACTGCTCCTTAAGAAAATTGATTAAAAGTGCAATTAGTCACTGCCCCTTTACAGCCAAGTATTTAAAATGTTTTGTCAACTAGTTATTAATTCAAAAGTTTAGGTATTGTAAAATTTTAAAACTTTAACTTCTTAAAAGACAAAAAAGAGAGAAATTGTATCCCCGTGCATGCTATTTAGTGCATTCCCATGCACACTATTAAAGTCTTACCTTTATTTTCAAAATCTAATATTTTAATGTCAAAGAGTTTAATAAATGCTTTATAGTATCTTAAAGGGATCTACTTATTGGCTTATAGATTAATCCTAAAACAGCTACCTTATTAGAAAAGGGAAAAACAGGTTTTCTCCACAGAACGCTACAGAAGCATATTAGTAAATTCGTGTGACGAGCTGGTAGGTAAGTTGACTCATGTCCTGATTGAATTGACTAAAAAACTAAATTAAATTCATGTTTTAGATCCATCCTTACTTGTCATTTTTCCAGTTTAGACTAGCTTCTAGCCTTTTAACTTTATGACAATAGTACATCAGAGACTGTATATTCAGACTTAGTAAAATTAGTCATTTAATAGAGTCATAATGATTTTTCTCCTTTCTTCAGTGTGACCAGCCATTCTAACTCAATCTTAGACTGGTCCTAATATTCAGTCCAATGTTAGAGATTCCTATATTCTAAATTACCTAGCAAGTTAATTAAAGAGCAATTGGTCACTTAATACCCCCTGACTAACAAATGGAAGGGTCCAGATCCAGTTCTAATTTGGGGTAGGGACTCAGTTTGTGTTTTTTCACGAGATGAAGATGGAGCGCGGTGGCTGCCAGAGAGATTAATTCGTCAGATGAACACAGATTCTGACTCTTCTGGTAAGTATCATTCTAAAGACTAAAATTCCTTTTGTGCTTAAAATTCAGCTGAGAGCAACAGCTCTCAAAGCTGTTTGTGTCTCCAGCTACTCTCTGAACCAGCTCCCGACAGGAGGCAGGAGACTAGCCTCAGATTTACAATTTGCATTTGAATAAAGTACCTAGACTTCCCCGAAAGAAGTTCTGCTTTCCTACTTTCTCACTGTCTTTCAAGATTTTGTCTTTCAAGCAGGTAAATCAACATTCCCGAGGCGGACCAGTGGATGTGCATCCCTGCCCCCCTAGAGCACACAGGTGGCAGCTGTTACCCCCAGTCTCAGGACATTTCCATCATGTGGCTTTCAGTCTGAGTTAAAAATTTAGGTTTACCTAGAGGGCTAGAAGAGTAGATTTTTCTATATTAATAAAGATTGGTTTTTATTTTGATAGACAGGCTTAGCCCCTTAGCTGACCTCTGGCTTTTCACCCTTGCTGTTACCGCAAGGTGTCCTTAGCTCAATAGGCTGTGGAAAAAACAGGGATGAGGAGGAACGACTTCCAGCTCCTATTTTACCCACAAATCGTGGTGTTATTAACGACATAATTCTTGCTTAGGCTTTGCTAATTCTGCGGTTGATAATTCTCCTTTAGGAGCTGCACAGCACTCAGAACTGTGCATACTGGTTTGTGATTGTACAAATTCAGTATGGGCACCGCTTGGTGCAGAGATACTTACTGCAAGGGAAGGTCCGGCTTGACCATTTCTGAGTTTCCTGTGAGATAAACCCGGTTTGAAAGAGGTTGGTACCAAATTTTGGTTAAAAATAAAAAATATTCTCCGGCTCTACCTCGCCTCCCCAAAAGGTACCAAGAGCCACATGTGTGGGTTTTACCCACGGGAGGAATCGGGTCCATGTCCACCCAAGCCAAGGTTAAAAGCCCACTCATCTACGGATGAGAAAATCATTTGATCACCTCAGTTAAGCGTTGCCTTATTTAACTTAATTAATAGGGGGGAGAGAGATTGGAGACGTACTATTGAAAGGGCAAGCCCTTCACTGCCTCCCACCCAAATAAAAAAGCCAATTGGCCTTGTACTACAAGAGCCGGTCACTCCTTCTCCCTGTTTCCCACCTATCTTCCAAAAATGCTAAGGAATTCAACTTAGTGTTATTTTCACATCGTTCAGTCAAACTTAGCCAGAGTTCCAAACGCCCTACTTAAAATTCAACTAGAAAGTTACCTACCAAGTACTAATTAGCATTATAAAGTCAGAGTCTGCAGCTCCAGGCCTTTCAGTTGTTTACTAGAAAGGACAGTCTTAAGCCAGATACAGTTTACCATAAGAAAGGTTATAGAATCCCAGTGAAGCAAGTTTTTTCTTTAGCCCTAGATTCCAGGCAGAACTATTGAGCATAGATAATTTTCCCCCCTCAGGCCAGCTTTTTCTTTTTTTTTTATTTTGTTAATAATAGGGAGGAGATGTAGTCTCCCCTCCCCCAGCCTGAAACCTGCTTGCTCGGGGTGGAGCTTCCTGCTCATTCGTTCTGCCACGCCCACTGCTGGAACCTGAGGAGCCACACACGTGCACCTTTCTACTGGACCAGAGATTATTCGGCGGGAATCGGGTCCCCTCCCCCTTCCTTCATAACTGGTGTCGCAACAATAAAATTTGAGCCTTGATCAGAGTAACTGTCTTGGCTACATTTCTTCTTTTGCCCCGTCTAGATTCCTCTCTTACAGCTCGAGCGGCCTTCTCAGTCGAACCGTTCACGTTGCGAGCTGCTGGCGGCCGCAACAGTGATGCCTCGACTTTTGTGTCCTGTTTTGCACATGATATATATGTTCTCATACAGCTATCAATCAGACTTGAATGATGCTGATGTGTAACTCAGTGCTGCATTCACTCCAGGAGTGACTTGCATTACAGGTTTAGAAACATGGAAGCAGTCCTGAGGCAGAGTTTCAAGGAAACTTAGCCTCCTGGAACCTTGGCATTCCCATAACTAGAATGCCCCAGATTTGTCCCTGCAATATTGTGGAGAGTCTTGCATGCTTTCTTACAGTATTTTACTGGATAAGAGTTAGAAATCTCAAGGCAAGCTTAGCAAAGTATACCTAGAATCTTCATTACAGCCAAGTATAGCAGACTACTTTGCACATTAGAAGCAAATTGTTTTTTTTTATTGTTTTTTATTAGATATTTTCTTTACATACATTTCAAATGCTATTCCGAAAGTACCATATACCCTCCCTCCGCCCTGCTCCCTACTGACCCACTCCCATTTCTTGGCCCTGGTATTTCCCTGTACTGGGACATATAAAGTGTGCAAGACCAAGGGGCCTCTTTTCCCAGTGATGTCCGACTAGGCCATCTTCTGCTACATATTCAGCTAGAGATATGACCTCTGGGGGTACTGGTTAGTTCATATTGTTGTTCTACCTATAGAGTTGCAGACCCCTTCAGCTCCTTGGGTGCTTTCTCTAGCTTCTCCATTGGGGGCCCTATGTTCCATCTTATATATGACTGTGAGCATCCACTTCTGTATTTGCCAGAAGTGGATGCTCACAGTCCTCACAGGCATAGCCTCATACAAGACAACTATAACAGGGTCCCTTCAGCAAATTCTTTCTGGCATATACAATAGTGTCTGAATTTGGAGGCTGATTATGGGATGGATCCCTGGGTGGGGTAGTCTCTAGATAGTCCATCCTTTTGTCTTAGCTCCAAACTTTGTCTCTGTAACTCCATGAGTATTTTGTTCCCTATTCTAAGGAGGAATGAAGTACCCACCCTTTAGTCTTCCCTCTTCTTGATTTTCTTGTGTTTTGCAAATTGTATCTTGGGTGTTCTATGTTTCTGAGCTAATATCCCTTTATCAGTGAGTGGATATCAAATGACTTCTTTTGTGATTGGGTTACTCACTAAGGATGATATCCTCCAGATACATCCATTTGTCCAAAAATTTCATACATCCATTGTTTTTAATAGCTGAGTAGTACTCCATTGTGTAAATGTACCACATTTTCTGTATCTATTCTTCTGTTTAAGGACATCTGGGTTCTTTCCACCTTCTAGCAATTATAAATAAGGCTGCTATGAACATAGTGGAGCATATCTGCTTATTACCAGTTGGAACTTCTTCTGGGATTATGTTCAGGAGAGGTATTGGAAATTGGTGAATTCTTCTGACAAATGGAGATTCCCCACAGATACTTAAAAGAACAGCCAAGTTACACTCATATGCAAGAATTTATCAAGGCCTAGGAAATAGGGGGGGTGGTGTGGTATTGCCTTATTCATTAGAAGGTTTACTAGAGCAGAACCTCCTGGTGCTAGCTTTCACAAGGCTCAAAGGAGTAGCACAAATTGTGAAATCCTCACCAGTGATTAGCTGACTCTAGGCAGGGCTGTTTTATCTTTACTGTAAACATTACCTGGTTCCTGTAAGACCTTTTGAAGTCATTCCTCTGTTTTGTGTAAGATAATTTCAATGTACTTTGTCTGCTGTGACATCCTACCCCTTTGTTTTCTGTATTATATAAGACTGGTGTTTGCTTTGTGACAATACATTCAGATCCAACACACTCTCTCGTGTCTGCGTCTGTCTGTCTATTCTTGCTGTCTCTATGCTCACCTGTCTGAGACCCTGATTCCCATGGATTGAGGGGTGGGGGACTGTGCCAGGTCCATGGCAACTCAGCACTTTAACCTTAGTATTACTTTGATGTACTGAATACCCTTTCTAAGTTGAAACCTGAGCCAATTCTGTTTGAACCAAAGAATAAGATATGGCAGCTACTGAGCAATAAATATTCTTGTAGCAAAATTAGGTAAATGAACAACAACTGTGGAGAAAATACATATGGTGATTGCCAGATTCAGGAGGAAAAGCACATTATTTGTGTTACACATATCACAATCATGGGAAAATTGCAATTATAGATACATCAGAACCAAGACTAAACAATTAAGTCTTAGATTAATGCCAATAAAACTGATCACCCAAATTGCCTCATTTTAATACAGTGTTTTAACTGTAAACATAATAAGATGAAACTTGGCAAAAACGTAAGATTTTTGTTTCCAGACGTCTAAAAATGCACCCATTTAGATCCAACATAAAATATTATATATGTGCTAATATATAGTAATACTGATGGCCAACAGCTAATAGAATTTAATAGCAAAAAATGCCTACAATATAAGAATTTTATTTTTATTTTCCTAGCAGAAGCCAAAACTGTTTTTGGAAAAAATTATCATAAGCATCAGAGTTCTTTACAAGCAAAAATAGTGCTGGAGGCATGAGAATCTAATATAACAGTATAAAATGTGTTATATGTAATTAGATCTGGATACAGAGCACAGGTTCACCATATCAATGAAGATAACATCAGTGAAGGCAAGTTGTGCAGAAGACTCACACAATTAAATTTGCCTCCACAGTGATTGCATTTTAAGGGTTATTTGTTTTCTTATTGCAAATATCCACAAAAGAATGTTATTTAATTCCCATTTATCATTTCGGTATCCCTGCTTGCACATCAAACACTTTATTTATTAAATTGTAAAATCAAAAAATATGGAAATGCTTATTCAGTTAATCTTTTGAGATGTGTTTACTCTTATGTTACATTTTTTTTTTTTTAGAAGACACAAGTTTTGGTTAGTTAGTTCTCTGGACATATCTATAAACAGTATGTTGATCTGGAGGACATTTATTTGAGTTCTTATGTATGATTGTTCATATAATATAGTATTTATTGGAAACAAATACTTCCTCGCACACATGAAAAAATAAAAAGAAGTGTTAAATACAAGGCAGAAATAAAATGATATCTAGTATCTTAGCTAACAGCTTAGGCAGAGAATATGATAATTAATATAATAAAAGGAGAATATATGGCTTATATTCTACAAGGATAAATTAGAACTAAAATACACTGATTCATCAGTTATAAGGCATATTATATCAATAATTTTTAAACAAAAGAGTAGGAACCTTGTAACTGTCAACTTTCAACAACAGAAAGCATCTCGTACTGTATGAAGAATACTAAGAGGAAAAAGATAAAGGTGTGCAACATAATATAATTAAAAATGGTTCCAATCTTTTCCAGATAAAATAAGAACTCTATCAAAGAAAGAGAGTCAGGATGTGAAGACAGGTTTGGCTGTTCTAATGGAATGGTGAGAATTAGTGGCCCCAATGGCAGCCTTATCACCTTTCACATGACACCTAGGACTGTGATATGTCTTTAAGACACACAAGAGAGGTTCAAGAAAGTGTTCGAATGGCATTTCAAGAAGTTGTTCTGTGATTTAAATCCATACTCAGAGGAGGATCAAGAAGAGATCTTTCAAACCCTGAGCCACCAACCAGGCAGCATACACTAGCTAATAAGATATCCTCAACACTTACAAAAGAGAAAGCTGCCAGGTCTGGACTCAGTGAGAGAAGATGCAGCTAACTCTTGGAGTCTTGAGGCCCCAGGGGATGGGGAGGTCTGGTGGTGGTGGAGATGGGGACTTCTTTTAGAGACATTCACTCCAACTTCCTACTTTTTTTCTCATTTATGAAACAGATTTTTCTATTAATTTAAAGGAAACCGACTCACCTCTTGGAGTGGTGAGTGCCTGAACAGTCTTCAAAACATCTCCATTACATTGTGATATTACCACCAGTGACACATGGAAATAATTTTCATCAAGATGGTCTATGCATGGCACTTAAGTGAATTTTTTAAAAGTCTGCTTATTGATAAATATTTCATAAATAGTTACTCTTAAACGATTTCATAATATGATGTTAGCATAGTGATATATCAAAAACACTTTGCACTAGGCATGAAGAAATATTGTCCTGAAGCCAAATCAAATGGAGAATTCAGTAGTAACTTCCTATATGCTTTTAATAATTATGAACTCAATATATCAAAAATTTGAGACACAATTTCTTTTTCTCTTATCTTATGCTACATTGGCATCCCACTTTATGGTCAATCAAGCAAATCAAGGTTAGACTGGATATTCCTATTTTGCTCAGCCATTCCTGGGAGATATTCCTTAGGCATTTGATGCAATTGAATGTGAGATTCAATCTAAAAGTGCTACTACCATCGCAAAACACAGTACTTCAGGTTGGAAAATTATTCTGGCATAGGTACATAAAAGATGATTCTTCGCTTCAAAGTAGTATTCTTACTTCTATCTTTCTGTCAGGCTTAATATTATTTTAAATTATTCTATGAGTATAACAATTTGCTAAAAATAGTAAAGTTATATTTATAGTAAATTAATAAACTATTAGGCAATAAAATAATTATGAAACACTTTGTAGGATTTTTGAAGCGATCTCTACTGAATTGTTACCTTCATTACATTAAGAAGAGATTGTGTTTAACAGAATGAGGGTCTCATGTAAAATTATTTTTTCATATGTAAAGACCAAGTTTATTACTGCTATTATTGCCCATGAAAAAATGAATGAATAATAAAAATTTGTTATATAACATACATTTGAATAAAATGCAACTCTAAAGAAAAGATTATGTTAAAAACCTGGAGGAAAATATAAAGGACATATAATATATAGTACTAATGAGGCTACACAATCTCAAAAAGAAAAACTTGCATGTTTACTCTGATATATGGAGTCTATCTAAATGTATATTTATATAAATATGTTAGTAAATATGCATATGAGTACTGAACACATAGAAAAAGAACAAAAGTGATAAATATAAAGAGATGAGGAGATATTGAATGCCAGTGATGGTAACAAAATGGAATATAAGATAATTGCTAATTATAATTCTACCATTTTTTTTGTTTTGTGCACTGAATATATTTTATATGGAGATAATTAAATAAATGTGATGTACCACATACTATCTTTCAAATGTCTTTCATAAATGTGTAGAAGTTCATTTTCTTGTGTGTTCTTTGAATATGGTTAATATTGTGTGATTTTTTTACTAATTTGAAGTTTTTTAAGTAATAAAGTTTATAAAATGTTATACATTTTAAACCAATTTAAGAAAATTTAAATAAGTAATCAAAAACAATTTTTAAATTTTAAAAAACACAATAAAATCTGGAAATTATCAGTTTATCAAGCGTATGCTCATTTTAATGGACAAATATTATAACTAGTTAACTTCTCACAGAAGGAGATCTCTCTTGTTTCCTATAGGGTGAGCAATAAAGACAATGGCCATTTTATTTATCTAGCCAACTTTAACAAGCATTTAGCTCAATCAAGGATTAAGTGATATAAAATTAAATTAGTAACAAGTTCTATTTTATAAGTACTCATTCTAGGTGAAAAGTATAAACAGTGGCTGCATCCTTTTTGTTGTCTACATAAAACATACCTCTTCTTCAAGGATGCATATTACCTCAGAGTGGGTAGATGGATAAAATGTGACCTCCCACTCCTCCCATAATGGGGACAGGTAAAAAGTGAGTATCTCCAATTAATATCTGAAAAATAGACTTCAAGCCCCAGTTAATATTAACAGATAACAAATGTCACTTCAATTTTGTCATGGGAACAATCCTACAAAAAGACATTACAATTATAAGATGAATGTGTCAAACTCAAGTGCACTCAATTTCATAAAACAAACACTACCAGGCATTGAAACACAGTTTAACTTTAAAACACTAATAATAGCTGGCTTCAGCTTTCTGGCTTACATAAAAAACAGACCATCAAGACAAAGACCTAAAATAAAAATGTGGAAATTAACATTATAATGGAACTGGACCTAGGAGACATCTACAAACCGCTTAAAATTCTTCTCAGCAGCCCATGGAATTTATCCTAAAATAGATCTAGTAATAGATGAAAATAGTCTCCCTACATTTTATCTGAAAACAATATAAAAATACAAATTAAAAATAAACTAAACTCTAGAAAATAGAAATTATTGTGGAGATTTAGAAAAGAGATCATTAAAGAAATGTCATTGAAGACCAAAGTGTGGACACTTTACCCTTTCTTTGAAATGGGAACAAAACACCCATGGAAGGAGTTAGAGAGACAAAATTTGGAGCTGTGACGAAAGGATGGACCATCTAGTGATTGCCATATGCAGGGATCCATCTCATAATCAGCTTCCAAATGCTGACACCATTGCATACACTAGCAAGATTTTGCTGAAAGGACCCAGATATAGCTCTCTCTTGTGAGACTATGCCGGGGCCTAGCAAACACAGAAGTGGGTGATCACAGTCAGCTATTGGATGGGTCACACAGCCCCCAACGGAGGAGCTAGAGAAATTACCCAAGGAGCTAAAGGGAACTGCAACCCTATAGGTGAAACAACAATATGAACTAACCAGTACCCGGGAGCTCTTGTCTTTAGCTGCATGTGTATCAAAAGATGGCCTAGTTGGCCATCACTGCAAAGAGAGGCCCATTGGACTTGCAAACTTTATATGCCCCAGTACAGGGGAACGCCAGGAACAAAAAGGGGGAGTGGGTGGGTAGGGGATTGGGGGAGTGGGTATGGGGGACCTTTGGGATAGCATTGAAAATGTAAACGAGGAAAATACCTAATAATAAAAAAAAAGAAAAAAAAAGAAATGTCATTGAAAAAAAATCAAGAATTCAGTAATCATGTTAAGCAACGATGAAAGCATAGAATTTCAAAACCTATGGGCTTCAATGAAAAGAGTCTGAAAATGGAAATTTATAGCTCTAATTTCCTATATAACAAGATGAGAGGTAACTAAAACTAATAGCATCACAATATACTTCAACACACTGGAAAAACAAGTAGAACATGGATTCATGAAGTAGTAATCTATAAAAAGAAATGATGAAATTCTGAATAGTTTCTTTGAAAATGTAAATAAAATTGTCAAACCTTTAGCTAAATTAACCATAACAGAAAGGACAAAAAACTTAGTAGTAGCAGAGATTAAAAAAAAAAAAAAAAAAAAAAAAAAAGGAAAATGTTTACCATTTCTGAAAGTCTTAGAAACAACTTCCAGAAGTCTTAAGATTCTGTTTTAAAATCTACATGCAAAAAAATTAGAAAAAATATGTGGTTTAGTTTCTTGATTCATGTTATATAATGGAATCAATGGTTAATGTTTTCCCCAAAATAGAAATTCCAATCCAGGAAGAAAAACTGTAAAATTCTGGCACATGTTTAAATAAAAATGAACTCAAGTTTTAGGTATTCTGCACAGGGAAAGAAATGACTATATGAGTTAGAAGATAGAAGAACTGTCTAAAAGCCATCTTGTAGATAATGCACAGCCTTGGCAACCTTGATCTCTCAACTACAATGTCTGTCTAAGGCTTTATGTCCACAAGAACTGGAACCTCAACAGCCAGAGAAAGATAGCAAAGTGACACATTTTGCCTCAAAATCCACTGTTGAATTGCTTATAGACAGATTAGTGTGTATAGAATTTTGATTTCTTCAGTTTTACGTTCATTGGTTAGCCTATAAGACTCAGGAGATAGGCCTAATTCAATGGTCTCACAGATGGCCCTGATTAAACCAAATATGTCAGTGAGCAAAACCAAAAGGAATCAGTCTGGGAAAGGAGCAGGTAGGTAGAGCAGAGAGTTAATAGGAATGGAACACAGACTAAAGAGTTTAGGGAAGTTAACAATAAGAATGCAATATATACATTGATGAAATTGTCCTTAAAATGAAATGAAAAAATGAAAATTCATCAGCTGAATTTAAAGAGATCTCAAAGAAAGAGAGAGAGAAAGACAGAGACAAAGAGACAGGCAGAAAGATAGACAGCAAGGGACCAAAAGAAACCTAGAGCACCAGAACAAATGAAATATGCAGCTGTGTGTATGTGTGTGTGTGTGTGTGTGTGTGTGTGTGTGTGTGTGTTAGGGGAGGACATCTAGAAAATCCTAGAAACCTGGAAAATGAGAGGTTCGTAGGACTCAAAGTGTATGATCTTAGCTGAAATGCCCAACAGTGGGGAGATGGACCCTGATGAGACCACCTCAAGTAGATAGACAGGGCCCCCAGGGTAGCGATGGAGTCACCAACCTACCTCCAAAAAAAACTGACCCAGAATTGCCCCTGTCTAAAAGATGCAGGCACAAATATGGAGCAGAGACAGATGGAATGACCATCCAATTACTGGCCCAATTTGGAATCTATCCCATGGGCAGGCACCAAAGTCTGCCATGTTGCACCTGCAGATAGGAGCTTAGCATGGCTGTCCTCTCAGAGGCTCTACCAGCTGCTGAATGAGACATATTCAGAGACTTACAGCCAACCATTAGAGTTCTGGTCAGGGACCCATACTGAAGAGTTAGGAAAGAGATTGAAGGAGTTGAAGGGGATTGTAACCCTAAAGGAAGACCAATAGTAGCAACTAACCCTTGGGTGCCCCCAGATTGAGCCAGTAACCAAAGAGCATATATATATATATATATATATATATATATATATATATATATATATATATATATATTGCTCCATGGTTCCTGGCACATATGTAGCAGAGAATGCCTTGTCCTTCCTCAGTGGGAGAGGATAGGCCTAATCTTGTAGAGACTTGATACCACAGGGAACTAGAAGACCAGAAGGTGGAGTAATGTGAGTTGTGGTGGGTGATGTGACGTGGTAGGGGGTATAGTGGATGGTGGGGCAATATAGATATTGGGAGAGTGGGGGTGGGAGCCAGGGTATAGGGTTGCAGGAATATCTCTCAGCAACAAAGGGGTAGGGGTGGGAGGTGAAGACTCTTCAAGTGGGACCTAGAAGTGGGGCAACATTTGGAATGTAATTAAATAAATTAATTAAAAAAATAAGAAAGATGAGGGGTAGGAGCACTTGTCCTTCTATTCTAGCTGATTTCACGGGCAATAATGTGCTTTTGATTCATCTCTGTAATGTGAAAATTTCTTATTGTAGACACATCCCACATACAATTGATATTCAATGGAATGCACTCAAAAGGGTGAAGGATATGAATAAAATTGTCCAAGACCTGAAGATGGAATGGAAAACAGTAAACAAAACACAACATGAGGCACTCCTGGAGATGAAAAACCGAGGAAAGAGAACAAGAACTATCAAAGTAAATATCACTAACACAATTCAAGACATGCAAGAGAAAATCTCAGGTATAGAAGATACAATAGAAGAAATCATTATGTCATTGGAAGATCCGTCATCTTTTCTGTATACAAGAAACACCTCTCAGCAACAAAGACAGTCATTACCTCAAGATAAAGTGCTAGGAAAAGGTTTCCTAAGCAAAAGGACCCAAGAAACAAGCTTGAGTAACCATTCTAATATCTAATAAAGTAGACTTCATCTAAAAGTAATCAAAAGAGACAAGGAAGAACACTCCAAACTCACCAAAGGAAAAGTCCAACAAGAGGATATCACAATTCTGAATGTAGATGCCTCAAATTAAGGCACCAATGTTCAGAAAAAGAAGCATTCCTGGAGCTTAAGTCATACATTGAACCCCATATATTAATAGTAAGAGAACTCAATACTCTACACTCACAAATCGACAGAACATTGAGAAAGAAACTAAACCAAGAAATAATGAAACTAACATAAGTTAGTTATTGAAATGGCTTTAACCACAAATAATATATCTTTTTAGCATCTTATGGGTCATTCTCTAAAATTGACTATAATCAGTCACAAAGCAAACCTCAACAGATATAAGAAGATTGAAATAAATTCATACATCTTATCAGATCACTATGGATTTAATCTGGACTTCAACAACAGAACAGAAAACCGACATGTTCTCAGAAACTGGAAAACTCCTTACTTAGTGATCATTGGTCAGTGAAGATACCTAACCACACAAAAGACTCAACAAAGAAAGAGAATTTCAGACCAATTCCCCTATGAACATTGAGGCAAAAATACTCAATAAAATGCTCACAAATAGAAGCCAGGAACACATCAAAGACATCATCCAATGTGATCAAGTAGACTTCATTCTTAGGTTTAGGGTTGGCTCAATATATGAAAACCCATCAACTTAATCCATGATATAAAAAAAAAAAGAGAAAGAAAAAAACACATAATTATCTCACTAGATGCCAAAAAAGTATCTGACAAAATCTCACACCCCTTCATAGAGAGAGAGCAGAGATATATGGGATACACCTAAACAAAATAAAGGCAATATATATCAAACCAATAGCCAACATAAAATTAAATGGAGAGAAACTTAAAACATTCCCACTAAACTCGGGGACAAGAAAAATATGTCCACTCTCTCCTTAGCTCTTCAATATAGTACTTGAAGTTCTAGAGCAACTAAAGGAGACTGATGGAATACAAATTGGAAATGAAGAATTCAAAGTATAGCTACTCTCAGGTGATAGCATACTATTTATAATAGTATAAATAAGTGACTCCAAAAATTCTACCAGGGAACTCCTAAACTACTCAGCAAAGTGGTCTGATGAAATAAAATCAACTTGAAATTAGGAGCCTTCCTCTACACAAGAAATAGTTGGGCTGAAAGAGAAGTTAAGAAAACAATACCCTTCATAATAGCCACAGATAACATAAAATGCCTTGGTGTAACTCTAACCAAACACAAGAAAGACCAGTAGGACAAAAACTTTAAGTCTCTGAAGAAAGAATTTGAGAAATGTATCAGAGGATGAAAAAGCCACCCTTGCTCATGGATCATTGGTTTAACACAGTGAAAATGGCCATCTACAAAAACCAATCAAAGCAACCCTCATCAAATTTTCAACACAATTTGGCACATACCTTGAAAGGATAATTCTCACCTTCATATAAAAAAATAAAAGCCCCGGGGTTTCCAAAATGATCCTGAACATTAAAGAACTTCCAGAGGTATTGCTATCCCTGACCTAAAGCTGTGCTACAGTGTAATAGTAATGAAAACTGCATGGTAATCATATAGAAAGAGACTGATGGATCAATTGAATCAAATCTAAGAGCTAAAAATAAACCCCCGTATATATTGAAGTTACTTTTTTGACAAAGTAGCCCAAACAACACAACAGGACCAGGAAGAGCATCTTCAACAAGTGCTGATAGTCTAACTGGATGGTTGCATGTAGAAGAATGCAAATATAGCCATATTTATCATCCCACACAAAACACAAGTTCAAATGGATTAAAGTTCTCAGTGTAAAACCAGACACACTGAATCTAATAGAAGCAAAAGTATGAAACAGTTTTGAACTCATGGGCACAGGAGAAAATTTCCTGAACAGAACACCAGGAATTTAGTGCTCATGTACTAATGTCAAGAATTAATAAAAGAAACCTCATAAACTGAAATGTTTTTGTAAAGCAAAGGACACTGTCAAAAGGAAAAAAAGGCAAGATACAGATAGAGAAAAGATCTTCATTATCCCTTCACCTGATAGAGAGATAACATCCAGCATATATAAAGAAATCAAGAAGTTATGAAGAAGAAGAAGAAGAAGAAGAAGAAGAAGAAGAAGAAGAAGAAGAAGAAGAAGAAGAAGAAGAAGAAGGAGGAGGAGGAGGAGAAGGAGGAGGAGGAGGAGGAGGAGGAGGAGGAGGAGGAGGAAGAGGAGGAGGAGGAGGACGAGGATGAGGACGAGGAGCAGGGAAGAAAGAGAAGGAAGGAAGGAATAACTCAATAATATAATAATAATATTAATAATAATAATAATAAAGCAGTACAGAACTAAATAGAATTCTCCACAGAGGAATCTCAAATGACTGTGACACACTTAAAGAAATGTTCAGCATCTGCAGTCATCAGGGAAATGCAAATCAAAATTAACTTGAGATTTAACCTTATATCAATCATAACGGCTAAGATAAAAATCTCAGGTGACAGCACATGCTGGTGAGGATGTGGAGATAGAGGAACACTCCTCCATTGCTGGTGGGACTGTAAACTTGTAAAACCATTCAGGAAATAAATCTGGCAGTTTCCCAGAAAATTGGAAAGACCCAGCTATACGGCACCTAGACCTATATCCAAAAGATTCTCCACCATACTCCAATAATGTGCTCCAATAGACAGAAACTAGAAGCAACCAGATGTCCCTCGGGTGAAGAGTGGATACAAAGAAGGTGGTAGATTTATACAATGGAATATTATTCAGCCATTAAAAATGAGGATATCGTGAATTTTGCAGGCAAATGGATAAAACTATAAAATGTCATCCTGAATGAGGTAACTCAGACCCCAAAAGACATGTGTGGTCTGTACTCACTGATAAGTGAATATTAGGCAGAAAGTTCAGAATATCCATGATAGAACCGACAGGTCCAAAGAGGTTAAAGGAGATATAAGGCCCAAGTGAGAATGATTGTTTCCCACTTAGAAGGGGAAACAAAATAGTCGTGGGAGACAGAGGGACCTGGTAGGAGAGGGGAAGGCACTGGGATAAGAGGCAGGGTCATACATGCAAAGAGGGAAGAGTCAGTCCAGAAGGGACAGGAGAATAAATGCAAATATGCAGCTTCAGGGGATAGGGAGATGCTCTAGTAAGTCCCAGAGACCCAGGATGAGGGAGGCTCCCAAGAGTTAATGCAGGTGACCTTAGCCTAAATGCCAGATGGTGGTGACACAGAACCTGAAGAGACCACCTCCAGTAGGATACCCAGTAGAGGGATGGAGATACCATACCACCTACAACTCTTTTTGACACAAAATTGTGTTGTCTGAAAGAAGTTTAGGGACAAAGATGAAGCAGAGACAGATGGCTGGCCAGTGACCAGCCCATTTTGAGACATGTACCATGGGCAGACACTGATTCCTCAAGTACTGACGATGTTATATTGTTCTGACAGGAACCTAGCATAGCAGCCCTCTGAGCGGTCTACCTGGCAGCTGATCGACACAGATGCAAATATCTACAGATAAACTTTGGTCAGAGGTTGGGAAGCCTGTGGAAGTTAGAGGATGGATTGAAATCCCTCAAGGAGCTGGCAACCCCATAGGAAGACAAACATTGTCAACTAACCATGACACCTGGGGGTTCCCAGAGACTGAGAAACCAACCAGAGAGCATACACAGACTGGACAAAGGTTCCCAGAATATCTGTAGCAGAGGGTTAGCTTGTCTGGCTTCAGTGGGAGAGGATGCACCTATTCCTGCAAAGATTTTCTGTACCAGGCGCAGGAAATATGGGGGGGAGGGGGGGGAATTGCCCTCTCAGAGGCAAAGGGAAGGCGGGGAGGGCAGGGAATCTACAAGAGGCGATGAGGGCAGCATTTGGGATGTAAAAAGATAAATAATAAATAAACAAATATTAGAAAAAGGAAATATAGTCATATTTGTAGAAGTAAAAAGTGGTGGTGCATATAGCTAAAGATATGTCAGGAGCTAGCTCCAGGCTTGGTCCTCTGTGAAGCAGCTGAGTGGAAAGACCTTGGTCTTATGAAAGAGTAGAGTTGTTTTCTATAAGAACTTACTTTTATCTAGACATTAAGTTACTCTGAGGCCAGAAACTGCAGGCCTCTGGATTCACTGACACTTGATGCTAAGAGCTGGTGGCTAGATAAAATATTTGTTGCTATCACTCACTTCTCTATCCAGGCAGCCAGAATTAACTCATTTAGAAACAGAGAGGAATAAAAGGAAAATAATTAAAATACTTTATAAAGCCAAATTACACAGACACATATACATTTATACATATATTTACATTTTCATTGGCATCCTTATTTACAAGTTTATATATTTATTGGGTCCAAACATTGGTCTCATATACTCCACAGTTATTCATATATGTTTACATACATTTCTTTAGGCGCTTCTTGGCCATTTGATATTCCTCAGTTGAGAATACTTTGTTTAGCTCTGTACCCCATTTTTAATAGGGTCATTTGATTCTCTGTAGTCTAACTTATTGAATATTTTTGAATATATTTGATATTAGCAATCTATTGGATATAAGATTGATAAAGATATTTTCCAAATCTATTAGTTGCTGATTTGTTCTATTGACAGTGTCTTTTGCCTTATAGAAGCTTTGCAATTTTGTGAGGCCCCATTTGTCTATTGTTGATATTAGAGCATAAGCCATTGGTGATCTGCAGGATATTTTCCCCTGTGCAGATGTGTTTCAGTGTATCAGGCTCTTTCCCACTTTTTTTTTTTTCTATTAGATTCAGTACATCTGGTTTTATGTCAAGGTCCTTCATCCACTTGTACGTGAGCTTTATACAAGGAGATAAGAATGGGTTGATTTGCATTCTTCTACAAACTGACTTCCAGTTGAAACAGCACCATTTGTTGAAAGTGCTGTCTTTTTTTCACTGGATGGTTTTAGATCCATTGTCAAAGATCAAGTGACCATAGGTGGGTGGGTTCATTTCTGGGTTTTCAATTCTATTCCATTCGTCTACTTATATCTGTACCAATACCATGCAGGGTTTTTTTGTTTTGTTTTGTTGTTGTTGTTGTTTTGTTTTGTTTTGTTTTGTTTTGTTTTTTAATCACTATAGCTTGAGGTCTGGGTTGGTGATTCCCCCAGAAGTTCTCTTTTTGTTGGGAATAGTGTTTGTTATCCTGGATTTTTTGTTATTCTAAATGAATTAGCTCTTTCTAACTAAATGAAGAATTGAGTTGGAATTTTGATGGGGATTGCATTGTATCAGTAGACTGCTTCTGGCAAGATGGTCATTTTTACTATATTAATCCTGCCAATCCATGAGCATGGGAGATCATTTCATCTTCTGAGATCTTTGATTTCTTTCTTCAGAGACTTGAAGTTCTTGTCACATACAGATTTTACACTTGTTTGGTTAGAGTCACACCAAGGTATTTTATATTATTTGTGACTATTGTGAAGGGTGTCATTTCCCTAATTTCTTACTCAGCCTCTTTATCCTTTGAGTAGAAGAAGGCCACTGAATTGTTTGAGGTAATTTTATATCAGCCACTTTGCTAAAGTTATCAGGTTTAGGAGTTCTCTGGTGGAAATTTTGGAGTCACTTAAGTATACTAACATATCATCTGCAAATAGTGATATTTTGACTTCTTTCTTTCCAACTTGCATCCCTTTGACCCCTTTGTTGTCTAATTGCTCTGGTTAGGACTTCCAGTACTATATTGAATAGGTAGGGAGAGAGTGGGAAGCCTTGTCTAGTCTCTGATTTTAGTGGGATTGCCTTTTCAACTTTCTCTCCATTTAGTTTGATGTTGTCTGCTGGTTTGCTGTATATTGCTTTTACTATGTTTAGGTATGGGCCTTGAATTTCTGATATTTCCAAGGCTTATATCATAAAGGAGTGTTGAATTTTGTCAAATGATTTCTCAGGTTCTAATGAGATGATCATTTTTTTTTTACTTGAGTTTGCTTATATAGTGGATTATGTTAATGGATTTCCATATATTGAACCATCCCTGAATCCCTGGGTTGAAGCCTAATTTTTCATGATAGATGATCATTTTTATGTGTTCTTGGATTCAGTTTCTGAGAATTTTTTTCTTCTTTTTTTAAAATATTTTTATTAGGTATTTTCCTCATTTACATTTACAATGCTATCCCAAAAGTCCACCATACCCTTCCCCCCACTACCCTACCTACACACTCCCACCTTTTCTCCCTGGAATTCCCCTATACTGGGGCATATAAAGTTTGTAAATTTCTTCTTTTTTTTCTCTCTCTTTTTTTTATTAGGTATTTTCCTCATTTACATTTCCAATGCTATCCCAAAAGTCCCCCATACCCTCCCCCCCCAGTCCCCTTGCCACCGACTCCCCCTTTTTGGCCCTGGCATTCCCCTGTACTGGGGCATATAAAGTTTGCAAGTCCAAAGGGCCTCTCTTTCCAGTGACGGCCGACTAGGCCATCTTTTGATACATATACAGCTAGAGTCAAGAGCTCTGGGGTACTGGTTAGTTCATAATGTTGTTCCATCTATAGGGTTGCAGTTCCCTTTAGCTCCTTGGGTACTTTCTCTAGCTCCTCCATTGGGGGCCATGTGACCCATCCAATAGCTGACTGTGAGCATCCACTTCTGTGTTTGCTAGGCCCCGGCATAGTCTCACAAGAGACAGCTATATCTGGGTCCTTACAGCAAAATCTTGCTAGTGTATGCAATGGTGTCAGCGTTTGGAAGCTGATTATGGGATGGATCCCTGGATATGGCAATCACTAGATGGTCTATCCTTTCGTCACAGCTCCAAACATTGTCTCTGTAACTCCTTCCATGGGTGTTTTGTTCCCATTTCTAAGAAGGGGCAAAGTGTCCACACTTTGGTCTTTGTTCTTCTTGAGTTTCATGCGTTTAGCAAATTGTATCTTATATCTTGGGTATCCTAAGTTTCTGGGCTAATATCTGCTTATTAGTGAGTATATATTGTGAGAGTTCCTTTGTGATTGGGTTACCTCACTCAGGATGATGCCCTCCAGGTCCATCCATTTGCTTAGGAATTTCATAAATTCATTCTTTTTAATAGCTGAGTAGTACTCCATTGTGTAAATGTACCACATTTTCTGTATCCATTCCTCTGTTGAGGGGCATCTGGGTTCTTTCCAGCTTCTGGTTATTATAAATAAGGCTGCTATGAACATAGTGGAGCATATGTCCTTCTTAAAAGTTGGGGCTGAGTACTGCCAGACTGATTTCCAGAGTGGTTGTACAAGCTTGCAATCCCACCAACATTGGAGGAGTGTTCCTCTTTCTCCACATCCTAGCCAGCATCTGCTGTCACCTGAATTTTTGATCTTAGCCATTCTGACTGGTGTTACTTGGAATCTCAGGGTTGTTTTGATTTGCATTTCCCTGATGATTAAGGATGTTGAACATTTTCTCAGGTGCTTCTCAGCCATTCGGTATTCCTCAGGTGAGAATTCTTTGTTCAGCTCTGAGCCCCATTTTTTAATGGGGTTATTTGATTTTCTGGAGTCCACCTTCTTGAGTTCTTTATATATATTGGATATTAGTCCCCTATCCGATTTGGGATAGGTAAAGATCCTTTCCCAATCTGTTGGTGGTCTTTTTGTCTTATTGACGGTGTCTTTTGCCTTGCAGAAGCTTTGCAATTTTATGAGGTCCCATTTATCAATTCTCGACCATACAGCACAAGCCATTGCTGTTCTATTCAGGAATTTTCCCCCTGTACCCATATCTTCGAGGCTTTTCCCTATTTTCTCCTCTATAAGTTTTAGTGTCTCTGGTTTTATGTGAAGTTCCTTAATCCACTTAGATTTGACCTTAGTACAAGGAGATAGAAATGGATCAATTCGCATTCTTCTACATGATAACCACCAGTTGTGCCAGCACCATTTGTTGAAAATGCTGTCTTTTTTCCACTGGATGGCTTTAGCTCCCTTGTCAAAGATCAAGTGACCATATGTGTGTGGGTTCATCTCTGGTTCTTCAATTCTGTTCCAGTGGTCTACTTGTCTGTCACTATACCAGTACCATGCAGTTTTTATCACAATTGCTCTGTAGTACAGCTTTAGGTCAGGCATGGTGATTCCACCAGAGGTTCTTTTATCCTTGAGAAGAGTTTTTGCTATCCTAGGATTTTGTTATTTTATATGAATTTGCAGATTGCCCTTTCTAATTCGTTGAAGAATTGAGTTGGAATTTTGATGGGGATTGCATTGAATCTGTAGATTGCTTTTGGCAAGATAGCCATTTTTACAATATTGTTCCTGCCAATCCATGAGCATGGGAGATCTTTCCATCTTCTGAGATCTTTAATTTCTTTCTTCAGAGACTTGAAGTTCTTATCATAAAGATCTTTCACTTTCTTAGTTAGAGTCACACCAAGGTATTTTATATTATTTGTGACTATTGAGAAGGCTGTTGTTTCCCTAATTTCTTTCTCAGCCTGTTTATCCTTTGTGTGGAGAAATGCCATTGACATGTTTGAGTAAATTTTATATCCAGCTACTTCATTGAAGCTGTTTATCAGGCTTAGGAGATCTCTGGTGGAATTTTTAGGGTCACATATATATATTATCATATCATTGGCAAAAAGTGATATTTTGACTTCTTCCTTTCCAATTTGTATCCCCTTGATCTCCTTTTGTTGTCTAATTGCTCTAGCTAAGTCTTCAAGTACAATGTGGAATAGGTAGGGAGAGAGTAGACAGCCTTGTCTAGTCCCTGATTTTATTGGGTTTGCTTCCAGCTTCTCACCATTTACTTTGATGTTGGCTAGTGGTTTGCTGTAGATTGCTTTTATCATGTTTAGGTATGGGCTTTGAATTCCTGATCTTTCCAGGACTTTCATCATGAATGGGTGTTGGATTTTGTCAAATGCTTTCTCAGCATCTAATGAGATTGTCATGTGGTTTTTGTCTTTGAGTTTGTTTATATACTGGATTACATTGATGGATTTCCATATAATGAACCATCCCTGCATCCCTGGGATGAAACCTACTTGGTCAGGATGGATGATTGTTTAGATGTGTTCTTGAATTTGGTTAGCAAGAACTTTATTGAGGATTTTTGCATCGATATTCATAAGGGAAATTGGTCTGAAGTTCTCTATCTTTATTGGGTCATTTTGTGGTTTAGGTATCAGAGTAATTGTGGCTACATAGAATCAGTTCGGTAGAGTACCTTCTGTTTCTATTTTATGGAATATTTTGTGAAGAACTGTGATTAGATCTTCTTTGAAGGTCTGATAGAACTCTGTACTAAACCCAACTGGTCCTGGGCTTTTTTTGGTTGGGAGACTATTAATGACTGCTTCTATTTCTTTAGGGGATATAGGATTGTTTAGATTATTAACCTGATCTTGATTTAACTTTGGTACCTGGTATCTGTCTAGAAACTTGTCCATTTCATCCAGGTTTTCCAGTTTTGTTGAGTTTAGCCTTTTGTAGAAGGATCTGATGGTGTTATGGATTTCTTCAGGATTTGCTGTTATGTTTTCCTTTTCATTTCTGATTTTGTTAATTAGGATGCTTTCCCTGTGGCCTCTAGTGAGTCTGGGTAAGGGTTTATCTATCTTGTTGATTTTCTCAAAGAACCAGCTCCTGATTGGTTGATTCTTTGAATAGTTCTTCTTGTTTCCACTTGGTTGATTTTACCCCTGAGTTTGATTATTTCCTGCCGTCTACTCCTCTTGAGTGAATTTGCTTCCTTTTGTTCTAGAGCTTTTAGGTGTTGTCAAGCTGCTAATGTTTTCCCTCTCTAGTTTCTTTTTGGAGGCACTCAGAGCTATGAGATTTCCTCTTAGAAATGCTTTCATTGTGTCCCATAAGTTTGGGTATGTTGTGGCTTCATTTTCATTAAACTTCAAAAAGTCCTTAATTTCTTTCATTATTCTTCCTTGACCGAGGTATCATTGAGAAGAGTGTTGTTCAGTTTCCACGTGAATGTTGGCTTTCTATTATTTATTTTGTTATTGAAGATCAGCCTTAGTCCATGGTGACCTGATAGGATGCATGGGACAATTTCAACATTTTTGTATATGTTGAGGCTTGTTTTGTGACCAATTATGTGGTCAATTTTGGAGAAGGTACCATGAGGTGCTGAGAAGAAGTTATATCCTTTTATTTTAGGATAAAATGATCTGTAGATATCTGTTAAGTCCATTTGTTTCATCACTTCTGTTAGTTTCACTGTGTCCCTGTTTAGTTTCTGTTTCCATGATCTGTCCATTGGTGAAAGTGGTATTTTGAAGTCTCCCAGTATTATTGTGTGAGGTGCAATGTGTGCTTTGAGCTTTACTAAAGTTTCTTTAATGAATGTGGCTCCCCTTGTATTTGGAGCATAGATATTCAGAATTGAGAGTTCCTCTTGGAAGATTTTACCTTTGATGAGTATGAAGTGCCCCCTCCTTTTCTTTTTTGATTACTTTGGGTTGAAAGTCGATTTTGTTAGATATTAGAATGGCTACTCCAGCTTGTTTCTTCACAACATTTGCTTGGAAAATTGTTTTCCAGCCTTTCATTCTGAGGTAGTGTCTATCTTTTTCTCTGAGATGAGTTTCCTGTAGGCAGCAAAATGTTGGGTCTTGTTTGTGTAGCCAGTTTGTTAGTCTATATCTTTTTATTGTGGAGTTGAGTCCTTTGATATTAAGAGATATTAAAGAAAAGAAATTGTTGCTTCCTGTTATTTTTGTTGTTAAAGTTGGCATTTTGTTCTTGTGGCTGTCTTCTTTTAGGTTTGTTGAGGAATTATCTTCTTGCTTTTTCTAGGGCATGGTTTCCGTCCTTGTATTGGTTTTTTTCTGTTATTATCCTTTGAAGGGCTGGATTCGTAGAAAGATAATGTGTGAATTTGGTTTTGTCGTGTCATAGTGTGGTTTCTCCATTTATGGTAATTAAGAGTTTGGCTGGGTATAGTAGCCTGGGCTGGAATTTGTGTTCTCTTAGTATCTGTATAACATATGTCCAGGCTCTTCTGGCTTTCATAATCTCTGGTGAAAAATCTGGTGTAATTCTGATAGGCTTGCCTTTATATGTTACTTGACCTTTTTCCCTTACTGCTTTTTAGTATTCTATCTTTATTTAGTGCATTTGTTGTTCTGATTATTATGTGTTGGGAGGAATTTCTTTTCTTGTCCAGTCTATTTGGAGTTCTGTAGGCTTCTTGTATGTTCATGGGCATCTCTTTCTTTAGATTTGGGAAGTTTTCTTCTATAATTTTGTTGAAGATATTTGCTGGCCCTTTGAGTTGATTATCTTCATTCTCATCTACTCCTATTATCCTTAGGTTTGGTCTTCTCATTGTGTCCTTGATTTCCTGGATGTTTTGAGTTAGGATCTTTTTGCCTTTTGTATTATCTTTGATTATTGTGCCGATGTTCTCTATGGAATCTTCTGCACCTGAGATTCTCTCTTCCGTCTCTTTTATTCTATTGCTGATGCTCCCATTTATGGTTCCAGATTTCTTTCCTACGGTTTCTATCTCCAGCGTTGCCTCACTTTGGGTTTTCTTTATTGTGTCTATTTCCCATTTTAGGTCTTGGATGGTTTTATTCAATTCCATCACCTGTTTGGTTGTGTTTTCCTGCAATTCTTTAAGCAATTTTTGTACTTTCTCTTTAATGTCTTCTACCTGTTTAGCAGTGTTCTCCTGTATTTCTTTAAGTGAGTTATTTACATCCTTCTTGATGTCCTCTACCATCTTCATGAGATATGCATTTAAATCCAGGTCTAACTTTTCGGGTGTTGGGGTGCCCTGGACTGGGCGAAGTGGGAGTGCTGGGTTCTGATGATGGTAAGTGGTCCTGGTTTCTGTTAGTAAGATTCTTACATTTACCTTTTGCCATCTGGTAATCTCTGGCGTTAGTTGTTATAGTTGTCTCTGTTTAGAGATTGTTCCTCTGGTGATTTTGTAACCCTCTATCAGCAGACCTGGGAGACTAGATCTCTCCTCTGAGTTTCAGTGGTCAGAGCAGTCTCTGCAGGTAAGCTCTCCTCTTTGAGGGAAGGTGCACAGTTATCTGGCATTTGGACCTCCTCCTGGCCGAAATGAAGGCCCAAAACAGGATCTTTCCCAGAAGCTGTGTTGCTTTGCCCTGTCACAGAAGCGGTTCTTTCAGTAGTCCACACTCTCACCTGTGTAGACTACTTTCCCTGGAGTCCTGGAACCAAGATGGATCCTGAGTCAAAGGCCTCCCAGGCTGGGTGAACACCTGTCCTCTGGCCAGGAAGGTGGCTGGATGTCTGGAGCCTGAGAACGGCGCTGCCCCAGAAGCTCTGTGGCCCTCGTGTGTCCCAGAAGCTGCTAGCCTCTGTAGTCCACACTCTCACCTGTGCAGACTGTCCTCTGCAGAGTCCTGGTACCAAGATGGCTACCGCGGAACTGGAGGCAGAAGCGTCCCGGGCCAGGCGGACACCTGTCCTCTGGCCAGGAAGGTTGCTGGTTGTCTGGAGCCGAAAATGGCGCCACCTTAGAAGCTCTGTGGCTCTTGCCTCGAGAATTTTATTGAGTATTTTTGCATTGATATTCATAAGGGAAAATGTTCTGACGTTTTCATTCTTTGTTGGATCTTGGTTTTTAGGCATAAGTATAACTGTGGCTTCATAGAATGAATTGGATTGTGATCCTTATGTTTCTATTTTGTGGAATAGTTTGAAGCATATTTGTATGAGGTCTTCTTTGAAGTTCTGATAGAATGCTGCACTAAACCCACCTGGCACTAGGCTATTTTATGTTGGGAGACTTTCATTAAAAGTCTCCCAACATATGAGACTGTTTAGATGGTTTATCTGATGCTGATTTAACTTTTGCACCTGGTATATGTCTAGATTCCATTTTGTCTGAATTTTCCAGTTTTGTTGAGCATAGGTTTTGTAGTAGGATCAGTTGTTTGTTTGTTTGTTTTAATTTCTTCAGTTTCTGTAGTAATGTCCCCATTTTCATTTCTGATTTGGCTAATCTGGATACTATCTGTGTGCCTGTTGGTTAAGGGTTTATCTATCTTACTGGTTTTCTCAAAGAACCAGCTCCTGGTTTTGTTGATTCTTTGTATTGTTCTCTTTGTATCTACTTGGTTGATTTCAGCCCTGAGATGGATTCATTTCTGCTCCCTACTTCTCTTGGGTGTATTTGCTTCATTTTGTTCTAGAGCTTTCAGATGTGTTCTCAAGCTTCTAGTGCATGCTCTCTACAGGTTTTCTTTCTTCCTTCCTTCCTTCCTTCCTTCCTTCCTTCCTTCCTTCCTTCCTTCCTTCCTGCCTTTCTTTCTTTCTTTCTTTCTTTCTTTCTTTCTTTCTTTCTTTCTTTCTTTCTTTCTTTCTTTCTTTTTTAATGAAAGCACTCAGAGCTATGAGTTTTCCTCTTAGTACTGCTTTTATTGTGTTCCATAAATTTGGGTATGTTGTCCCTTCATTTTCATTAATTTCTAAAACATCTTTAATTTCTTTCTTTATTTCTTCCTTGACCAAGTTATTATTGAGTAGAGTGTTGTTCAGCTTCCATGAGTATGTTTTCTGTTGTTGTTGCCTTTGTTGTTATTATTGAAGACCAGCTTTAGTCTATGGTGATCTAATAGGATGCATGGGATTATTTCAATCTTGTATCTCTTGAGGCCTTTTTTTGTGACCAATTATATGGTCAATTTTGGAGTAAGTACCATGGGGTGCTGAGAAGAAGGAATATTCTTTTGTTTTAAGATTAAATTTTGTATAGATATTTGTTAAATCCCTTTGGTCATAACTTTGGTTAATTTTACCTTGTTTAGTTTCTTTTCCATGATCTGTCTATTGATGAGAATCGGGTGTTGAATTTTACCACTACAATTGTGTGAGGAACAATGTGTGCTTCAAGTTTTGGTAAAGTTTCTTTTATGAATGTGGATGCCTTGAATTTGGAGTATACATGTTCAGAAATGAGAGTTAATCTTGGTAGATTTTCCCCTTGATGTGTATATATTGTCCTTCCTTATCTTTTTTGATATCTTTCAGTTAAAAGTCCATTTTATTCAATATTAGAATAGCTACTCAAGCATGTTTCTTGGGACTGTTTGCTTGGAAAAGTTTTCCAGCCTTTTACTCTGAGGTAGAGTCATCTTTGTCACTGTCACTGATATGTGCTTCTTGTGTGCAGCAAAAAGCTGGTTTCTGTTTAGATAATCAGTCTGTTAGTCTGTATCATTTTATTGGGGAATTGATTTCATTGATGTTAGGAGTTATTAAAGAAAAGTGATTGTTGCTTCCTGTTATTTTCATTGTTAGAAGTGGAATTGTGTGTGTGTGTGAGAGTGTGTATTTTCTTTTGCATTTGTTGAAAGAACATAAATTTCTTGGTTTTTCTAGGGTGTAGTTTCCCTCTTTGTGTTGGAGTTTTACATTTATTATTCTTTTTAGGGCTGGTTTTTTATAAAGAAATTGTGTAAATTTGTTTTTGTCTTGGAATATCTGCTTTTTCTATCTATGTTAATTGAGAATTTTGCTGAGTATAGTACCTTCAGCTGGCATTTATGTTCTCTTAGTGTCTGTATGACATCGTCCAGGATCTTCTGGCTTTTACAGTCTCTGATGAGAAGTCTGGTTTAATCCTGATAGATCTGCCTTTATATGATACTTGACGTTTTTCCCTTACTACATTTAATATTCTTGCTTTGTTTTGTGCATTTGATGTTTTGATTATATGTGACAGAAGGAGTTTCTTTTCTGGTTCAGTCTATTTGGAGTTTTGTATGCTTCTTATATGTTCATATGCAACTTTCTTTAGGTTAGGGATTTTTTTTTCTATAATTTTGTTGAAGATATTTAGTGATCCTTTAAGTTGGAAATCTTTATCCTCTTCTATACTTATTATTCTTAGGTATGGTCTTTTTGTGTCCTAGATTTCTGGATGGTGTGGGTTCGGAGCTTTTTGCATTTTCCATTTTCTTTGATTGTTTTCTTTGATTTCTATGAAATCTTCTGCACCCGAGATTCTCTCTTCTATCTCTTGCATTCTATTGGTGGTGCTTGCATCTATGATTTCTGATCTCTTTCCTAAGTTTTCTATTTTCAGGGTTGTCTCCCTTCGTGATTTCTTTATTTTTTCTATTTCTGTTTTTATATCTTGGATGGTTTAGTTCATTTCCTTTGTGTGTTTACCTGTGTTCTTTATTTCTATAAAAGAGTTATTTATATCCTTGTTAAAGTCCTCTATCATCATCATGAGAAGTGATTTTAAATTTGAATCATTGTTTTCCATTGTGTTGGGTTATCCAGGACTTGCTCTAGTGGGAGAACTTGGTTCTCATGATGTCATGCATGTCGCTTTGCTTTCTGTTGCTTATGCTCTTGTGCTTGCCTCTCAACATCTGGTTGTCTCTAATGATACCTGCCCTTCCTGTCTCTGACTGAGAGCCTGTCACTCCTGTGATCCTGGTTGTATCAGAACTCCTCAGAGTCCAACTGTCTGTGATCCTGTAATTCTGTGATCCTCTGATCCTGAGATCCTGGGTGTGTCAGAGCTCCTGGGAATCAAGCTTTCTCTGGGTGTTGCATGGGTATGTGTGGAGCCAGAGCCCTGGGTTTACTTCAGGCACAGGTGCATGCTGGAAAGAACCTGTACCTCTGGCTGGGTGGGCTTTTTCTTTACCTGGTTCCTGTTTGGGTCCCAGTTATGCTGGATGTTTGGAAAGATGTTGTGGCCTCAACTGTGACCTTGAATGAGTTTGAGCTCCACAGCTCCAGGGCATGTCAGATCTCCTGGGAGTCCATTTTTTCTTTCATCCTATGATCCTGTGAACCTGGGTATTTCAGGGAACCTGGGAGTCAGGCTCACTCTGGGTGTTTTAAAAATGGTACACAGCCAGCATCCTAGGTCGGCTCTGTGTGCAGGTTCAAACTAGAAGGAATCTATGCCACTAACCAGGCAGGAGTTTCTGTGTCCTTGAGACCCTGGGAGTCCCAGTTATTCTGGATATTGGGGCAGATGTTGTGGTCTCCTCACCTGTGATCCTGGACATATTAGACCACTTTGGAGTTGAGCTTCTTCTGGGTGTTGTGGGACTAGGTAAGGAGCCAGCATCCAAGATCTGCTCAGGGCACAGGTTCAGACCGAAAGAATCAATAGAAATGTTTCTTATCAGAGTTTTCCTCTGATGCTTTCTTCATATTGTAAAAAGATATTTTTAGATATAAAATAACTTTGTTTTATTTCCAGTTTATGAATGTTATAATGCAGTTTCAATGTAGCTATTTAAACCACTAGTACCTATTCAAATAAATGATGACTATACATTTAACAATTTTATATTAAAGACATTTATAAAATTATCTAATAAGAAACACTAGCAAATATTTAATGTACTCCTTTGCTTTAATAACATTTAGCATTTTTTAAAAGTCCAGATTATGCTTTACTACACATGGGAATATTTATGAACATTAAAGTTGATATTTATATACACATATAAACTCATATATGTGCATATATTTGTGATTCGTTCAATTTACATATGAAAGTCTCAAGAATAGAAGAAGCAAAATATTTGAATAAATGAACTGAAATTGACACACACACACACACACACAAATGTAATCAGGCACAAACATCTGTGTTATTTTATGCAATGCCAGTCATTACAGAAAAAAAAATATTTGGAAGTGTGGGAAGCCGCCCCCACATTCGCCGTCACAAGATGGCGCTGACATCCTGTGTTCTAAGTTGGTAAACAAATAATCTGCGCATGAGCCAAGGGTATTTACGACTACTTGTACTCTGTTTTTCCCGTGAACGTCAGCTCGGCCATGGGCTGCAGCCAATCAGGGAGTGATGCGTCCTAGGCAATTGTTGTTCTCTTTTAAATAGAAGGGGTTTCGTTTTTCTCGCTCTCTTGCTTCTTACACTCTGGCCCCAAAAAGATGTAAGCAATAAAGCTTTGCCGTAGAAGATTCTGGTTGTTGTGTTCTTCCTGGCCGGTCGTGAGAACGCGACGAATAACAATTGGTGCCGAATTCCGGGACGAGAAAAAACTCCGGACTGGCGCAGGAGGGATACTTCATTTCAGAACCAGAACTGCGGATCACGTTTATAAAGGTTCCCGTAACACAGACTGTTGAGAAGGATTCAACTGCCGAATTCAGAACTCATCAGCTGGGGAACGACGGTGATAAAGGTTCCCGTAAAGCAGACTGTTAAGAAGGATTCAACTGTATGAATTCAGAACTTTTCAGCTGGGGAACGAGAGTACCAGTGAGTATGTTTGGCCTTGAATTTTTTCTGGTGTTAGGAGCCCTTTTGTTCTTTTTCACATGCTATCAAGTGATTAAGATAGGGCTGAAAATTCTAGAGGAAATTCAGGACAATCTATCAGAAGTAAAGCGGGGAGAGAGAGTAGGAACAAAGAGGAAGTATGGTACACAAAATAAGTATACAGGCCTTTCCAAGGGTCTTGAACCCGAGGAAAAGTTAAGGTTAGGTAGGAATACCTGGAGAGAGATTAGAAGAAAAAGAGGAAAAAGGGAGGAGAAAAAAGATCGATTAGCGGAGGTCTCTAGGAGATACTCGTCACTAGATGAGCTCAGGAAGCCAGCTCTTAGTAGCTCTGAAGCAAGTGAAGAATCCTCCTCTGAGGAAACAGACTGGGAGGAAGAAGCAGCCCATTACCAGCCAGCTAATTGGTCAAGAAAAAAGCCAAAAGCGGCTGGCGAAAGTCAGCGTACTGTTCAACCTCCCGGCAGTCGGTTTCAAGGTCCGCCCTATGCGGAGCCCCCGCCCTGCGTAGTGCGTCAGCAATGCGCAGAGGGGCAATGCGCAGAGAGGTGCGCAGAGAGGCAATGCGCAGAGAGGTGCGCAGAGAGGCAGTGCGCAGAGAGGTGCGCAGAGAGGCAGTGCGCAGAGAGGCAGTGCGCAGACTCATTCATTCCCCGAGAGGAACAAAAGAAAATACAACAGGCATTTCCAGTCTTTGAAGGAGCCGAGGGTGGGCGTGTCCACGCTCCGGTAGAATACGTACAGATTAAGGAAATTGCCGAGTCGGTTCGTAAATACGGAACCAATGCTAATTTTACCTTGGCGCAGTTAGACAGGCTCGCTGGTATGGCACTAACGCCTGCTGATTGGCAGACGGTTGTAAAAGCCGCTCTCCCTAGTATGGGCAAATATATGGAATGGAAAGCGCTTTGGCACGAAGCTGCACAGGCGCAGGCCCGAGCAAACGCAGCTGCTTTGACTCCAGAGCAGAGAGATTGGACTTTTGACTTGTTAACGGGTCAGGGAGCTTATTCTGCTGATCAGACAAACTACCATTGGGGAGCTTATGCCCAGATTTCTTCCACGGCTATTAGGGCCTGGAAGGCGCTCTCTCGAGCAGGTGAAACCACTGGTCAGTTAACAAAGATAATCCAGGGACCTCAGGAATCTTTCTCAGATTTTGTGGCCAGAATGACAGAGGCAGCAGAGCGTATTTTTGGAGAGTCAGAGCAAGCTGCGCCTCTCATAGAACAGCTAATCTACGAGCAAGCCACAAAGGAGTGCCGAGCGGCCATAGCCCCAAGAAAGAACAAAGGCTTACAAGACTGGCTCAGGGTCTGTCGAGAGCTTGGGGGACCTCTCAGCAATGCAGGTTTAGCGGCTGCCATCCTTCAATCTCAGAACCGCTCCATGGGCAGAAATAATCAGAGGACATGTTTTAATTGCGGAAAGCCTGGGCATTTTAAGAAAGATTGCAGAGCTCCAGATAAACAGGGAGGGACTCTCACTCTTTGCTCTAAGTGTGGCAAGGGTTATCATAGAGCTGACCAGTGTCGCTCTGTGAGGGATATAAAGGGCAGAATTCTTCCCCCACCTGATAGTCAATCAACTGATGTGCCAAAAAACGGGTCATCGGGCCCTCGGTCCCAGGGCCCTCAAAGATATGGGAACCGGTTTGTCAGGACCCAGGAAGCAGTCAGAGAGGCGACCCAGGAAGACCCACAAGGGTGGACCTGCGTGCCGCCTCCGACTTCCTATTAATGCCTCAAATGAGTATTCAGCCGGTGCCGGTGGAGCCTATACCATCCTTGCCCCCGGGAACCATGGGCCTTATTCTCGGCCGAGGTTCACTCACCTTGCAGGGCTTAGTAGTCCACCCTGGAATTATGGATTGTCAACATTCCCCTGAAATACAGGTCCTGTGCTCAAGCCCTAAAGGCGTTTTTTCTATTAGTAAAGGAGATAGGATAGCTCAGCTGCTGCTCCTCCCTGATAATACCAGGGAGAAATCTGCAGGACCTGAGATAAAGAAAATGGGCTCCTCAGGAAATGATTCTGCCTATTTGGTTGTATCTTTAAATGATAGACCTAAGCTCCGCCTTAAGATTAATGGAAAAGAGTTTGAAGGCATCCTTGATACCGGAGCAGATAAAAGTATAATTTCTACACATTGGTGGCCCAAAGCATGGCCCACCACAGAGTCATCTCATTCATTACAGGGCCTAGGATATCAATCATGTCCCACTATAAGCTCCGTTGCCTTGACGTGGGAATCCTCTGAAGGGCAGCAAGGGAAATTCATACCTTATGTGCTCCCACTCCCGGTTAACCTCTGGGGAAGGGATATTATGCAGCATTTGGGCCTTATTTTGTCCAATGAAAACACCCCATCAGGAGGGTATTCAGCTAAAGCAAAAAATATCATGGCAAAGATGGGTTATAAAGAAGGAAAAGGGTTAGGACATCAAGAACAGGGAAGGATAGAGCCCATCTCACCTAATGGAAACCAAGACAGACAGGGTCTGGGTTTTCCTTAGCGGCCATTGGGGCAGCACGACCCATACCATGGAAAACAGGGGACCCAGTGTGGGTTCCTCAATGGCACCTATCCTCTGAAAAACTAGAAGCTGTGATTCAACTGGTAGAGGAACAATTAAAATTAGGCCATATTGAACCCTCTACCTCACCTTGGAATACTCCAATTTTTGTAATTAAGAAAAAGTCAGGAAAGTGGAGACTGCTCCATGACCTCAGAGCCATTAATGAGCAAATGAACTTATTTGGCCCAGTACAGAGGGGTCTCCCTGTACTTTCCGCCTTACCACGTGGCTGGAATTTAATCATTATAGATATTAAAGATTGTTTCTTTTCTATACCTTTGTGTCCAAGGGATAGGCCCAGATTTGCCTTTACCATCCCCTCTATTAATCACATGGAACCTGATAAGAGGTATCAATGGAAGGTCTTACCACAGGGAATGTCCAATAGTCCTACTATGTGTCAACTTTATGTACAAGAAGCTCTTTTGCCAGTGAGGAAACAATTCCCCTCTTTAATTTTGCTCCTTTACATGGATGACATCCTCCTGTGCCATAAAGACCTTACCATGCTACAAAAGGCATATCCTTTTCTACTTAAAACTTTAAGTCAGTGGGGTCTACAGATAGCCACAGAAAAGGTCCAAATTTCTGATACAGGACAATTCTTGGGCTCTGTGGTGTCCCCAGATAAGATTGTGCCCCAAAAGGTAGAGATAAGAAGAGATCACCTCCATACCTTAAATGATTTTCAAAAGCTGTTGGGAGATATTAATTGGCTCAGACCTTTTTTAAAGATTCCTTCCGCTGAGTTAAGGCCTTTGTTTAGTATTTTAGAAGGAGATCCTCATATCTCCTCCCCTAGGACTCTTACTCTAGCTGCTAACCAGGCCTTACAAAAGGTAGAAAAGGCCTTACAGAATGCACAATTACAACGTATTGAGGATTCGCAGCCTTTCAGTTTGTGTGTCTTTAAGACAGCACAATTGCCAACTGCAGTTTTGTGGCAGAATGGGCCATTGTTGTGGATCCATCCAAACGTATCCCCAGCTAAAATAATAGATTGGTATCCTGATGCAATTGCACAGCTTGCCCTTAAAGGCCTAAAAGCAGCAATCACCCACTTTGGGCAAAGTCCATATCTTTTAATTGTACCTTATACCGCTGCACAGGTTCAAACCTTGGCAGCCGCATCTAATGATTGGGCAGTTTTAGTTACCTCCTTTTCAGGAAAAATAGATAACCATTATCCAAAACATCCAATCTTACAGTTTGCCCAAAATCAATCTGTTGTGTTTCCACAAATAACAGTAAGAAACCCACTTAAAAATGGGATTGTGGTATATACTGATGGATCAAAAACTGGCATAGGTGCCTATGTGGCTAATGGTAAAGTGGTATCCAAACAATATAATGAAAATTCACCTCAAGTGGTAGAATGTTTAGTGGTCTTAGAAGTTTTAAAAACCTTTTTAGAACCCCTTAATATTGTGTCAGATTCCTGTTATGTGGTAAATGCAGTAAATCTTTTAGAAGTGGCTGGAGTGATTAAGCCTTCCAGTAGAGTTGCCAATATTTTTCAGCAGATACAATTAGTTTTGTTATCTAGAAGATCTCCTGTTTATATTACTCATGTTAGAGCCCATTCAGGCCTACCTGGCCCCATGGCTCTGGGAAATGATTTGGCAGATAAGGCCACTAAAGTGGTGGCTGCTGCCCTATCATCCCCGGTAGAGGCTGCAAGAAATTTTCATAATAATTTTCATGTGACGGCTGAAACATTACGCAGTCGTTTCTCCTTGACAAGAAAAGAAGCCCGTGACATTGTTACTCAATGTCAAAGCTGCTGTGAGTTCTTGCCAGTTCCTCATGTGGGAATTAACCCACGCGGTATTCGACCTCTACAGGTCTGGCAAATGGATGTTACACATGTTTCTTCCTTTGGAAAACTTCAATATCTCCATGTGTCTATTGACACATGTTCTGGCATCATGTTTGCTTCTCCGTTAACCGGAGAAAAAGCCTCACATGTGATTCAACATTGTCTTGAGGCATGGAGTGCTTGGGGGAAACCCAGACTCCTTAAGACTGATAATGGACCAGCTTACACGTCTCAAAAATTTCAGCAGTTCTGCCGTCAGATGGACGTAACCCACCTGACTGGACTTCCGTACAACCCTCAAGGACAGGGTATTGTTGAGCGTGCGCATCGCACCCTCAAAGCCTATCTTATAAAACAGAAGAGGGGAACTTTTGAGGAGACTGTACCCCGAGCACCAAGAGTGTCGGTGTCTTTGGCACTCTTTACACTCAATTTTTTAAATATTGATGCTCATGGCCATACTGCGGCTGAACGTCATTGTTCAGAGCCAGATAGGCCCAATGAGATGGTTAAATGGAAAAATGTCCTTGATAATAAATGGTATGGCCCGGATCCTATCTTGATAAGATCCAGGGGAGCTATCTGTGTTTTCCCACAGAATGAAGACAACCCATTTTGGGTACCGGAAAGACTCACCCGAAAAATCCAGACTGACCAAGGGAATACTAATGTCCCTCGTCTTGGTGATGTCCAGGGCGTCAATAATAAAGAGAGAGCAGCGTTGGGGGATAATGTCGACATTTCCACTCCCAATGACGGTGATGTATAATGCTCAAGTATTCTCCTGCTTTTTTACCACTAACTGGGAACTGGGTTTGGCCTTAATTCAGACAGCCTTGGTTCTGTCTGGACAGGTCCAGACAACTGACACCATTAACACTTTGTCAGCCTCAGTGACTACAGTCATAGATGAACAGGCCTCAGCTAATGTCAAGATACAGAGAGGTCTCATGCTGGTTAATCAACTCATAGATCTTGTCCAGAAACAACTAGATGTATTATGACAAATAACTCAGCAGGGATGTGAACAAAAGTTTCCGGGATTGTGTGTTATTTCCATTCAGTATGTTAAATTTACTAGGACAGCTAATTTGTCAAAAAGTCTTTTTCAGTATATGTTACAGAATTGGATGGCTGAATTTGAACAGATCCTTCGAGAATTGAGACTTCAGGTCAACTCCACGCGCTTGGACCTGTCGCTGACCAAAGGATTACCCAATTGGATCTCCTCAGCATTTTCTTTCTTTAAAAAATTGGGTGGGATTAATATTATTTGGAGATACACTTTGCTGTGGATTAGTGTTGCTTCTTTGATTGGTCTGTAAGCTTAAGGCCCAAACTAAGAGAGACAAGGTGGTTATTGCCCAGGCGCTTGCAGGACTAGAACATGGAGCTTCCCCTGATATATCTATGCTTAGGCAATAGGTCGCTGGCCACTCAGCTCTTATATCTCACGAGGCTAGTCTCATTGCACGAGATAGAGTGAGTGTGCTTCAGCAGCCCGAGAGAGTTGCAAGGCTAAGCACTGCAATGGAAAGGCTCTGCGGCATATATGAGCCTATTCTAGGGAGACATGTCATCTTTCATGAAGGTTCAGTGTCCTAGTTCCCTTCCCCCAGGCAAAACGACACGGGAGCAGGTCAGGGTTGCTCTGGGTAAAAGCCTGTAAGCCTAAGAGCTAATCCTGTACATGGCTCCTTTACCTACACACTGGGGATTTGACCTCTATCTCCACTCTCATTAATATGGGTGGCCTATTTGCTCTTATTAAAAGAAAAAGGGGGAACTGTGGGAAGCCGCCCCCACATTCGCCGTCACAAGATGGCGCTGACATCCTGTGTTCTAAGTTGGTAAACAAATAATCTGCGCATGAGCCAAGGGTATTTACGACTACTTGTACTCTGTTTTTCCCGTGAACGTCAGCTCGGCCATGGGCTGCAGCCAATCAGGGAGTGATGCGTCCTAGGCAATTGTTGTTCTCTTTTAAATAGAAGGGGTTTCGTTTTTCTCGCTCTCTTGCTTCTTACACTCTGGCCCCAAAAAGATGTAAGCAATAAAGCTTTGCCGTAGAAGATTCTGGTTGTTGTGTTCTTCCTGGCCGGTCGTGAGAACGCGACGAATAACAGGAAGAAAAAGGAAGTTATGTTGTATATGTACACATACAGAGGTATAAGTTTATTTCACCTCATAATTAGCATAATATATTTAGAGCTACACAGGAACAGGACAAAATTTAATTCTGTTATAAAAGATAAAAGTCATTGAACACATGTATACATATCTTAATTCTTTTACTTCCAAAGAAAGCCTTCAATCTCCAGCTGCTCTGTACTCTCTGCAATCACTCCTAACCAGACTATCTTCTGTCCCTCTTGGGCTCTATATTTCTACTCTCTGCCTGGCATGTAGAAGCCAGCAGGGAATTGGAGACCTATGGAACCCCCAATTCCTGACTCTCTCTCTCAGTATTATGTATAAGACACTCAGGTACCTACAGCACTTTAGGTACAATATCTTTTGCTGGAAGGAATGCTTAGGAAAGGAAGCTCATTGGCTGAATGCTCAGGCGGCTATCTAGATACCTCGTTAGCATGGAGAACTTCAGGTTCTCATGCTGTGTGACCCAGAGTCCATGGTCCAAGTTGTGTGGTGTGGTTATGTGTTCTAGAGCAGGTAGCGGCAAGTAGACAATGGCTCTACTCCTAATGTTCTTAATTCTGAGATTCCCAGGGTTTGAGTTTGTTCAACCTTACCATTTCGTATGCCAATCTGGTAACAAGATTCCACATGCCAACCAAGGCATGATGTCATTTTTTTTTCTTTATTAGAAGAGCACAAGGGTGAGAGGATGAACAGGCCTGGGAGAAATGGAAAGTGGGCATGATGAGCATGCATTGTATGAAACTCTCAAGGAAGCACTGCAAATATGTGGCTGGAAAGGAGAATTTCTTTTCAAGGAAAGGTGGAGGGAAGGCATCACATCACTATTTTCAGATATGTAACTGCACATAAGAGATCCCGAAAAGTTTGACACAAAACCCTACAGAAAACATTGTCAGCAAAGTGGCTGGGTACAAAATCAGAAAATTTGTAAAGCCCAGTAAGTTTTGCACACACAACCTAAAAACACACCTAAAATAGATGCATTGTCCTTTACAAAATCAAAGACAATAACATATCTAGAATAAACCTAATCTAGGAGGGGAAAAACCTATATGAGAAAAATTACAAATTGCTAAAGAAAGATTGAGTGTGACTATAGAAAAGTAAGATATTTGGTGCAAGTGTTTTTGAAGAGTAAATATTGTGAAAATGATCATCCTCCCAAAAGCAGTTTGAAGATTCCATGGATTCTCAATCAAAATACAACAGTCTTCACTGAAATAGAAGATATTTTAAAATTCATATAGAACCACAAAAGAATCCTGGATGGAAAAAGCTTCCTGTTGTAAAGAAACAATTCTGAAGTGGTTGCCATTCTAGATTTCAAGATACATTAAAGAACCATCAGTGTTAGGCAGTGGTGGTACATACCTTTATTCCCAGCATTCAGGAGGCAGACTCTGTGAGTCTGAAGAAAGCATGGCCTACAGAGTAAGTTCCAAAACAGCCAGAGATACAAAGAATAAAACCCTATCTCAAATTTTTCAAAAACTAAGGTAAAACATAGTAAGAAAATCAATATGGTACTTGCAAACAAGCATGGTTACCCATGTGTGCACGCACACACACACACACACACACACACACACACACATACACACACACACACAGCACCACTGCCACCACCACCACCAACAGCAACAACAAAAATACATGAATGAATATGAAATAAAATAGGAGACTCAGATATGTGTACACATAACTGCACCCATCAAATGTTTCACAAAGACCTTAAATAATGCATTGAAGAAAATTCAGAATTTCCAACAGATGGTACTGGGAAAGCTGGATGTCTACATGTAAAAGAACGAAATTAGACCCATATATATTGCCTTGTATAAAGGTTATCTACAAATTAATAAAAGATTTTAATTTTAAAGTTGAGACACTGAAATTGCTAGAAGAAAACATATGCAGACA
Organism: Mus musculus; assembly: GCF_000001635.26. Lineage (NCBI taxonomy): Eukaryota > Metazoa > Chordata > Mammalia > Rodentia > Muridae > Mus > Mus musculus. Next base: position 112,330,860 of record NC_000080.6, on the reverse strand, counting down.
GTACCCAACAAGATATAAGCTTAGAAAAGATATCTTATGTTCTTTTCTTATAAAATAAGATATTTTTTGTAATTTCTTTATAATTGGCATCATTGTATCTCCAGCAATGCAGAATAGAAAATGTGGCTTTTCTGTTCATTGGTCAATAATAATAATAATAATAATATCTCTAAAAGTTAAAGATATTCACTATTTTTAAACTAAATTTACTAGTTAGATTCTTGCTTGTATTTATGCCTGCTCTGTGACATATTTTATTATAAGACAGTTAAGTTCATCTTTTTGTAATATCCCTGAGCTTTGTTAGTTTTAGGTGCAAAACTGACATTTTCTGTCACATTATCCAAAGTTATCACTAATGATCCATGGTACATTAAATTTTGCTTTTCCCTCAAACATTGTTTTATGGATGTTAACATTGTAGAAATACTTGCATAATAATTCTTTTTCTTTCACTTCTCTCCAGAGAAAAATACTGCTGAAAATTTACCTTATCCTTAATTCAAGTAATACTCATAAAATTTCTTGAAGAATTTCCTGACTTAAATCCCCATTTGTAGTTATATAGCCCTTCTACTATTGCTGGAAAAAATTAATCCTAAAGTTGGAAAGTGATACACTTAAATAAAAAATAAATAAATTTTAGATGTGATATTCCAAGATTACAGAAAAAAAGTCATAAGCCTCTATTGAACCTTTTCACATATACTCTTAAGTCTTATTTTTTCTTGTTATCTTCTCTACCATTTTATATAATCACATCTAAATAGATGAAATATTTTGATAATTAATTCATGAGTAGTTTTATGGTGTTAAGAGATATATTCTTTCAATTCGTTGTTCTTATAATTGATAAATTACAAGCTATCAAATTTAGAGAAATAGTAAAAACTGTTCTCACACATTGAAGTTATTGCTTTAATTAGACCCTTGCATGTAACATTGTTGTAGCTCTAGGTGCAACAATCATCAATTACATACAGTTAATGCACAGACTATTTGTGACAATTGTATTATTTCTAGTGAACATGTTACATGTTTAATAGTATTTCTGAGATAATTTTTAGAATTCACTTCCATAAGGAACATGTAAATAACAGTTCTCAAAGGTAAGGAGAGTTTCTTTCCTAGTCCATTTACTATCCCAGACAACTTCATGAGAGATGTCAAGGGCTTTCAGCTCTATTTTAGAGAAACAACCATCCATAGAAAACAACTAGTTATGGGAGAGGGTAGGCAACCTGGTGTCACTCGGGTAAGACTAGTGATTTTGTAGCCTCAAGACCTGCCACACACATAAAGGACGCTACAGTAAATGTTTCCAACAGGCATCTACATATTTGGTTTTTGTTTGTTTTGTTTTGTTTTGTTTTGTTTTGTTTTGTTTTGGTTTGGTTTGGTTTGGTTTGTTTTGGTTTAGTTTGGTTTGGTTTGGTTTGGTTTGGTTTGGTTTGGTTTAAGATACTAAGAATTTAAATTTGTACTTACAGAATCATAGCCAGCATGCCAGCATTAATTGTTTTCATGACGACCTTAAAAATATTTAAAGGTCACAGATTATTAGGGAACTATAGATGTGAGTGGAGGTGAGTGGCCGCCAGAGCTGTGGACATTTTGCTGAGCCTGTCAGCAGTGCTGCTGGCCCAGAGTCCCTCCTGTGTCATGTCCCAATATCTATGCTTCACAATACATTTCTGTTCATCAGAAACCTGGCTGATGACCCCAGGTCTGAAGATTTAAGCCTGGAATTTGGTCATTATGGTCCAAAAGTAAGTGTTTATGTTCTACTTGATTTCTACACTCGGTGTCCAGGAGGATTTTGTATATGTTCAGTTTCAGGATGTTCGTGATGCTGAGGATGTTTTACCTAATTTGCACAGAAAATGGATTTGTGGGCATCAAATTGAAATACATTTAGAACAGGGGAAGAAACCCAATCAAATGAAAGCCAAGGATGGGAGGAATGTATAGAGCTCTTCACGATATGATGATGACTGATAGATGTTCAGGAAATACAAGTTATGAAGGGAGGAGATCAAGGAGTCGCTCCTTTGATTATAACCATAGGAGATCGCTCAGTCCTAGAAACAGTAGACCAACTGGAAGACCACAGGGTAGCCGAAGCCATTTCAGCAATGATAGATTCAAACACCAAAAGCAGACTCTTTCTTCCTTCCTTCCTTCCTTCCTTCCTTCCTTCCTTTCTTTCTTTCTTTTCTTTCTTTCTTTCTTTCTTTCCCTTTTAATAACATCATTTTAATGCATGAACCCAGGGCTTTATTTTGCGCAAAACAGCCCAGTTATCAAAGCGTAAGCACTTTGTGATTTATCTCATATGAGACATTAAAATCATTAGATCCAGAGAATCAGAGATTAGATTGGTAGGACCCAGGAAATGGAGGCAACAGGAATAGGGATTGCTTCTCAATGCATATTAAGTATATGCAAGATTTAAATCCAATTCAATATCATAGTCTAAGTCCCAGCTCAAGAAAGAAATGAAGGCTGGTGAGATGGCTCAGCGGTTAAGAGCACTGAATGCTCTTTCAAAGGTCCCGAGTTCAAATCCCAGCAACCACATGGTGGCTCACAACCACCCATAATGAGATCTGACTCACTCTTCTAGAGTGTCTGAAGACAGCTACAGTGTACTTACATATAATAATAAATAAATAAATCTTAAAAAAAAAGAAAGAAATGAAGGGTAAATCTTGTTCTAGGTCTTCATCTCACACCAAAACTAGAAGCACCTCTAAAACAGATTCCAAAACACATTATAAGTCTGGCTTGAGTATGAAAAGAAATCAAGGAAAAAACAACCATCTAGCTCCAAATCTCAGCCAAGATCACAGTCTAGGTCTAAATCATAATCTAGATCAAGGTCTTGGACTAGTCCCAAGTCCAGTGGCCACTGATAGTATAAATTATGGTGCTTCTAGGCAGGTATCATTCATTTACTCATAGTTTGGTATACTTAAATTATCAGGAATACAGTGTTGCAATGATGTGTTAAATTAAACTTGTTAGTTTTGCTTGTACTGGGCAATGGCTGTAATTAAAATGATAAGCTGTTGAGGAGCCAATCTTAAGAGTCCAGTTTGTTTAATAATATCGATAGCTACCATAATATTATATGTAATATTATGGCGTTTCTCTATATTTTTTTAAAAGATTCTCATTTTATGCTTAAAGTATTTGGTGAAAAGATGTTAGTTGACCATAATTTGCAACATTGCCTTATTAAAAATGTGTTTTCATATCCATGTTTGGTAGAACTGTTCACCTAGTAATATAGCTTGCTTATCAGATAGAATGACACAAAAGTGAAGTGGTAGCCACGTTATAACACTAACTGCTCAGAGCCATGTAGGTTCAGGGTGGATCTTTATGTCTTGTCAAGAGGTCCAAGCTTATGATCATTATTTATGACGCAATGTGGAATAGTTCTTTTGTTAACTCCACCGTCTGATCCCAGAAATCATTTTAAGAGGAAAAGACTGTTCTTAACACTCTTTCTCTAAAATATAACTATTGTTGATCGTTATTATTTAGAGGTTTTGTTTTGTTGTTTGCTTTTCCTGTTAGAAAAAAGTAAACTGATTGAAAGTACATTTTTGTTTCTTTACATGCATAGTGTAAAACAAATTGAATTTTGATGCTCACAGCACTTGCCATGTGTGTTTGTTTCAAAATCTGCCTGTTCTTCATAGGGGAGGCTTGCTCTTCACACCTCAGTTTATTAATGTGAGACCTGTTGAGAAGATGACTCTCCTAGGTGATTCTGTGGTGCTGTGAACTTTTGGGAAATGTTGAGTTTTAAGCAAAAGCCACATCAGTTACTTTTTTGTAATGTAGGACATGACTGAAAAATAACCAAATGATAACTCTCAAATAATTATAATTTCTAGTACTGCTCTCCGGGATTGTTTTCGAGGCAATAGAGTAACTTGGAATGTCTGGTGTCATTTCAGAATACAAAGGTAGCATCTTGTTTACAGATGTGAGTGAAGATACTGTGGGGAACGATCTTCCTAGAGGATAACCATATTTTTCTTTTAAATTTTGTTTTTAGAAATGTAGTGCTTGCTTGAAGACAACAAAACATGGTTTAAGAACTGTTTGTGGGACAAATTTGGAGGGTTAATTCTAGAACCTTTGTATATATAATGGTATTATTAACTTTTGTTTCTCTATTGTTTGCAGTTAATGTTCTTGTTCTGTTCTGCAAACGTTTATATGTCTGTTTCTTTAATTTTTTTCAAAAAGATTTTCCTGGATGTATAGTTTAAATAACAAAGTCTATTTAAAACTGTAGTGGTAGTTTGTAGTTCTAGCAAAGAGGAAAGTTGTGGGGTTAAACTTTGTATTTTCTTTCTTACAGAAGCTTCTAACAAGGTATTTTTTTTATGTTCTTTTAAACAAATACTGTGTACAACCTTTAAAGCATCAATGTTTGGATCAAAATAAGACCCAGCTTGTTTTCTACTTGCTGTAAATTAAGCAAAGATCTATAATAAAAGCACAATGAAGTAAAAAAGGAAACTATAGCTAGAAAAAACTTGACTGTGCCTGTCAACAGTGAATCATAGATGGAGAAGTGGTTTCTGAGGACTTCTTTTTCCCAGTTGACTTCTTTCTTGTTGATTGATGCCTGCAGGTAGTCATTGCCTTCTGGGTGGTTGGTTAATTTCTTTACTTATATAGCCACAGGTGAGTCCAATGTGTTCTAAAACAATGGTTATTTGGGCAGCCCTGGTTAAAAATCAGTTTTGTTGAGGCAGGCCAGCAGCTCACATGTCCAGGTTCGAGTCTGGAAGGCATCTTGGAATCTGGAAGAAAAGAGGGAGCCTAGGTGGGTTGAGAAACAATGGAACCAAGACATGCTAGTTTGTTCAAAGTTCAAATTCTAATGTCGGGGGAACACGCCTTATAAAGAAGGAGGCAGGGGAGGGGGGAGTCCATTCCTGCCAGTTCATCCTTGGAGCCTGGAACCAGCTGCAGGTGATGACATTCCAGACATTCCAGAATACCTGGGGGGGGGGGCTCTCAGCAGGTAGCAGTATCTTAAAGAGGAACCACAGCAGTGGAAGAACAATAGGGTGATCCAGGGAGTCAGGCTCCTCCCCAGGTGATCTTCTTAGTGGCAACAAGGTCAGGTTTTAGCTTAGCCTGTTTCAGGCTGTGGGGGATGTTACACAGTTTGTCAGAATACAAAAAAGAAATTGATAAAGAGCAGAATGACAGGTAAGAGGACACAGAGCATGGGGTGTGAAAGTAATCAGGATGGAACATATCAGTGAGGAAAATTGACAGAGAATAAATTTAATTAAAATAATTAAAATATCCACTTTGAAATGTTAAAAACAAAGCAAACCAAAAATCAAAACAAAAAACCCCAAACTTTTATAGGGGAACTCGGTATTTTTACACAAAATTGTTGGATGAGAAATTGAAATAGGGACAGGTGAGGGAGCCACCTTATGTCCTGGATCCCTCAGAGACTAGTTTGCACAGGTGAGAGTGTGGACTACAGAAGCTACACAGCTTCTGGGACAGGCAAAAGCAACACAGCTTCTGGGACAGACCCCTTTTCGGGCTCCAGACATCCAGGCACATTCCCTGCCAGAGGAGAGGTGTCTGCCTGGGAGGGCTCTGCCTGAGCAGGTTGGGGGAGCCATCTTGGGTCCGGGATTCCTGAGAGACTAGTCTGTGCAGGTGAGAGTGCAAACTATAGAAGCAACACAGCTTCTGGGAGAGGCAGAGGCTACACAGCTTCTTGGACAGACCCTGTTTCGGGCCTTCATCTTCAGCCAGACAGCAGGTCTGAATGCCAGATATCTGTGCACATTCCCTGCAAGAGGAGACCTTGCCTGCAGAGAGTTCTCTGGCCACTTAGACTCAGGAGAGAGTTAGACTCCCAGATCTGTTGACAGAGGCTAACAGAATCACAGGAGGAACAAGCTCCAACCAGAGACAACTATAACAACTAACTCCAGAGATTAACAGATGGCGGGTGAAAGGCAAACATAAGAATCTTACTATCAGAAACCAAGACCACTCACAATTATCAGAACCCAGCACTCCAACCTCAAGCAGTCCTGGATACCCCAACACACCCGAAAAGCAAGACTTGGATTTAAAATCTTATCTCATGATGCTGGTAGAGGACATCAAGAAGGACTTTAATAACTCACTTAAAGAAATACAGGAGAACACTGCTAAAGAGATAGAAGTCCTTAAAGAAATACAGGAAAACACAACCAAACAGTTGATGGAATTGAACAAAACCATCCAAAACCTAAAAAGGGAAGTAGACACACACACACACACACACACACACACACACACACACAAAAAAAAAAAAAAAAAAAAAAAAAAAAAAAAAAAACCAAAGTGAGATAACACTGGAGATAAAAACTATAGGAAAGAAAGCTGGAACCATAGAAGCGAGTATCAGCCACAGAATACAAAAGATGGAAGAGAGAATCTCAGGTACACAAGATTCCATAGAGAACATGGGCACAACAATCAAAGAAAATGCAAAATGATCCTAGCTCTAAACATCCAGGAAATCCAGGACAGAATGAGAAGACTAAACCTACGGTTAAGGAGTAGATGAGAATGAAGATTTTTAACTTAAAGGGCCAGCAAATATCTTCAACAAAATTATAGAAGAAAATTTCCCAAACCTAAAGAAAGAGATGTCCATGAACATACAAGAAGCCTACAGAATTCCAAATAGACTGGATGAGAAAAGAAATTCCTCCTGACACATAATAATGAGAACAACAAATGCACTAAGTAAAGATAGAATATTAAAAGGAGTAAGGGAAAAATGTCAAGTAACATATAGCAGGCCTATTAGAACTACACCAGAATTCTCACCAGAGATTATGAAAGCCAGAAGATCCTGGACAGATGTTATGCAGACCCTAAGAGAACACAAATGCCAGCCCAAGCTACTATACCCAGCAAAACTCTCAATTACCATAGATGGAGAAGCCAAAGTATTCCATGAAAAAAACAAATTAACACGAAATCTTTCCACGAATCTAGCCCTTCAAAGGATAATAAATGGAAAACGCCAACACAAGGACAGAAACTACACCCTAGAAAAAGCAAGAAAGTGATCCTTCAACAAACCTAAAAGAAGACAGCAAGAACAACAGAATCCCAACTTTAACAACAAAAATATCAGGAAGCAACAATTACATTTCTTTGATTTCTTTTAACATCAATGGAATCAATTCCCCAATAAAAAGACATAGACTAATAGACTCCCTACACAAAGAGGACCCAACATGTTGTTGCTTACAGGAAACCCACCTCAGGGAAAAGGACAGACACTACCTCAGAGTGAAAGGCTGGAAAACAATTTTCCAAGCAAATGGTCTGAAGATACCATCTGGAGTAGCCATTCTAATATCGAATAAAATTGACTTCCAACCCAAAGTTATCAAAAAAGACCAGGAGGGGCACTTCATACACATCAAAGGTAAAATCTACCAAGATGAACTCTCAAATATGAATATATATGCTCCAATTACAAGAGCAGCCACATTCATTCATTAAAGAAACTTTAGTAAAGCTCAAAGCACACATTGCACCTCACACAATAATAGTGGGAGACTTAAACACCCCACTCTCACCAATGGACAGATCCTGGAAACAGAAACTAAACAGAGACACATGGACACTAACAGATGTTATGAAACAAATGGATTTAATTGATATCTACAAAACATTTTATCCTAAAACAAAAGGATATACCTTGTTCTCAGTGCCACATGGTACCTCCTCCAAAATTGACCATATATTTATCCACGAAACAGCCCTCAACAGATAAAAAAATATTGAAATTATCCCAGGCATCTTACCTGATCACCACTGACTAAGGCTGATCTTCAATAACAACATAAATAATAGAAAGCCAACATTCACATGAAAGCTGAACAAGACGCTACTCAATGATTCCTTGGTTAAGGATGAAATAAAGAAAGCAATTAAAGACTTTTTAGAGATTAATGAAAATGAAGCTATGATATACCCAAACTAATAGGACACAATGAAGGCAGTCCTAAGAGGAAAACTCATAGCCCTTTGTGCCTCCAAAAGGAAACTAGAGAGATCATACACTAGCAGCCTGGCAGCACACTTAGAAGCTCTAGAACTAAAGGAAGCAAAATCACCCAAGAGGAGTAGATGGCAGGCAATAATCAAATTCGGGGCTGAAATCAACCAAGTGGAAACAAAAAGAACTATTCAAAGAATCAACCCAACCCAGAGCTGGTTCTTTGAGAAAATCAACAACATAGATAAACCCTTAGCCAAACTAACTAGAGGGCACAGGGACAGTATCCTAATTAACAAAATCAAAAATGAAAAAGGAGACATAACAACAGAACCTGAGGAAATGCAAAACATCATCAGATCCTACTACAAAAGTCTATACTCAACAAAACTAGAAAACCTGATGAAATAGACAACTTCCTAGACAGGTTCCAGGTACCAAAGTTAAATCAGGATCAAATTAAGGATCTAAACAGTCCCATATCCCCTAAAGAAAGCAGTCATCAATAGTCTCCCAACCAAAAAAGCCCAGGACTAGATGGGTTTAGTGCAGAGTTCTATCAGACCTTCAAAGAAGGCCTAATTCCAATTCTTCTCAAACTATTCCACAATAGGAACAGAAGGTACTCTACCCAATTCATTCTATGAAGCCACAATTACTCTGATACCAAAATCACACAAAGATCCAACAAAGAAAGAGTACTTCAGACCAATTTTCCTTATGAATATCAATGCAAAAATACTCAAATAAAATCCTCACAAACCGAATCCAAGAGCACATCAAAACGATCATCCAACATGACCAAGTATGCTTCATCTCAGGGATGCAGGGATGGTTTAATATAAGGAAATCCATCAAGGTAATCCACTATATAAACAAACTCAAAGAAAAAAACCACATGATCATCTTGTTAGATGCTGAGAAAGCATTTGACAAAATCCAACACCCCTTCATGATAAAAGTCTTGGAAAGATCTGGAATTCAAGGCCCATACCTAAACATAATAAAAGCAATCTATAGCAAACCAATAGCCAACATCAAACTAAATGGAGAGAAAATCGAAGCAATCCCACTAAAAACAGGCACTAGACAAGGCTGCCCACTTTCTACCTACTAATTCAAGATATATGATAGTATATATAAGTGACTCCAACAATTCCACCAGAGAACTCCTAAACCTGATAAACAGCTTCATTGCAGTAGCTGGATATAAAATTAACTCAAATAAATCAATGGCCTTTCTCTACACAAATGATAAACGGACTGAGAAAGAAATTAGGGAAACAATACCCTTCATAATATTCACAAATAATATAAAATACCTTAGTGTGACTCTAACTAAGGAAGTGAAAGATCTGAATGATAAGAACTTCAAGTCCCTGAAGAAAGAAATCGAAAATCTCAGAAGATGGAAAGATTTCCATTTTCCATGCTCATGGATTGACAGGATTAATATAGTAAAAATGGCAATCTTGCGGAGAGCGATCTAAAGATTTAATGCAATCCCCTTCAAAATTCCAACTCAATTATTCACTGAGATAGAAAGGGCAATTTGCAAATTCATCTGAAAAACAAAACAAAACAAAAACAAAAACCTAGGATAGCATAAACTATTCTCAACAATAAAAGAACCTCTGGTGGAATCACCATGCCTGACATTAAGCTATACTACAGAGCAATTGTGATAAAAATTTCATGGCACTGGTACAGTGACAGACAGGTAGATCAATGGAATAGAATTGAAAACCCAGAAATGAATCTACACACTTATGGTCAATTGATCATTGAAAGAGGAGCTAAATCTATCCAGTGGAAAAAGGACAGCATTTTCAACAAATGGTGTTGGCACAACTGGCAGTTATTATGTAGAAGAATGAAAATTGATCCATTCTTATCTCTTTGTAAAAAGCTCAAGTCTAAGTGGATCAAAGACCTCCACATAAGACCAAAGACACTGAAATTTATAGAGGAGAAAGTGGGGAAAATCCTCGAAGATATGGGCACAGGGGAAAACGTCCTAAACAGAACAGAAATGTCTTGTGTTGTAAGATCAAGAATTGACAAATGGGACCTCATACAATTGCAAAGCTTCTGTAAGGCAAAAGACACTGTCAATAAGACAAAAAGGCCACCAGCAGATTGGGTCAGGATTTTGTGGTTGTTGTTGTTCTTGTTGTTTTTCAAGACAGGGTTTCTCTGTATAGCCTTGGATGTCCTGGACCTTACTCTGTAGACCAGGCTGGCCTCATACTCAGAAATCCACCTGCCTCTGCCTCCTAAGTGCTGGGATTAAAGGCATATGCCACCACTGCCCAGCTTGGGTGAAGATTTTTACCAATCCTAAATCTGGTAGGTGACTAATATCCAATATATACAAAGAGCTCAAGAAGCTAGACTCCAGAAATTCAAATAACCCCATTAAAAAATGTGGTTCAGAGCTAAACAAAGAATTCTCAACTGTAGAATACCAAATATCTGAGAAGCACCTGAAAAAATGTTCAACATCCTTAATCATCAGGGAAATGCAAGTCAAAACAACCTTGAGATTACACCTCACACCAGTCAGAATGGCTAAGATCAAAAATTCATGTGACAGCAGATACTGGCAAGGATGTGGAGAAAGAGGAACACTCCTCCACTGCTGGTGGGATTGCAAGCTTGTACAACCACTCTGGAAGTTAGTGTGGAGTTTCCTCAGAAAATTGGACATAATACTACTGGAAGATCCAGCAATACTTCTCCTTGGCCTATACCCAGAAGAAGTTCCAACTGGTAATAAGAACACATGCTCCACTTTGTTCATAGCAGCCTTATTTATAATAGTCAGAAGCTGGAAAGAACCCAAATGTCCCTCAACAGAAGAATGGATACAGAATATGTGGTAATTTTACACAATGAAGTACTACTCAGCTAATAAAAACAATGGATCTATGAAATTCTTGGACAAATGGATGTATCTGGAGAATATAATCCTTAGTGAGGCAACCCAATCACAAAAGAAGTCATTAGATATGCACTCACTGATAAGTGGATATTAGCCCTGAAACATAGAACACCCAAGATACAATTTGCAAAACACAAGAAAATCAAGAAGAGGGAAGACCAATAGGTGGATACTTCATTTCCCCTTAGAATAGGGAACAAAATACCCATGGAAGGAGTAACAGAGACAGAGTTTGGAGCTAAGACAAAGGATGGATTATCCAGAGACTAACCCATCCAGACATCCATCCCATAATCAGCCACCAAACCTAGACACTATTGCATATGCCAGAAAGATTGTGCTGAAGAGACCCTGTTATAGCTGTCTTGTATGAGGCTATGCCAGTGCCTGGCAAATACAGAAGTGGATGCTCACAGTCATCTAGAAGATGGAACACAGGGCCCCCAATGGAGAAGCTAGAGAAAGCACCCAAGGAGCTGAAGGGGTCTGCAACCCTATAGGTGGAACAACAATATGAACTAACCAGTACCCACAGAGCTCATATCTCTAGCTGCATATATAGCAGAAGATGTCCTAGTCGGCCATCACTGAGAAGAGAGGCCCCTTTGTATTGCAAACTTTATATGCATCAGTACAGGGGAATGCCAGGGCCAAGAAGCGGGAGTGGGTGGATAGGGGAGCATGGAGGGGAGGGAGTGTATATGTAACTTTCGGAATAGCCTTTGAAATGTATATAAAGAAAATATCTATTAAAAAATCAATTAAAAAATAAAGAAATTGAAACAGAAATAATTTGTATTCTTCTTGTTATTACTTTATGCTTTTTAACACTGGATTTACTTGGAGAAAAAGTCTGTCTTAAAAGCTATGTGTAAATCAGGACTGGGAGAAGCAGTCTTTCATAGTAAATTATGCGTAGGCAATTTCAGCACTCTCTAGTCTACTTGTCAGTGATAATTTTAGGTAATCAGTCAGCCTTGGATACTTAAGAACACCATTAAGGGGAGAAAGCAGGCAGCTTCCCTGTCCTCCATTTTCGGAATAGATGATTTTTGTACCATTTTGTCCAAGCAAATAATTTTACCAGATCAAAGAATGAGTAAATCTTGTGTTTGATATAGGTGTTTTCAGTACAGGGATTCTCTGAGGTAACCAAATGTAGGGTTCTTAAATTTCTTAAGGCCATGCTAACCCATTTCACAATTAGAAGTAATGACGGTGACTCAATATGGTAATGGTGACTCAATATGGTAATGGTGACTCAATATGGTAATGGGTGTTTATGTGCCTCAAAAAGATGAGCTTCATAATTCTTGTGAAGGTTTGAATAAAAAAATGCCTGCCATAAACTTGTGTGTTTGAACAGTGGTCCCCATTTGTCACAGCTACTTGTGGGAAATTGTGGAATCTTTTATAGATACAAATTAATTGTCTTTTGGGACAAATTAAGGAATTCGAGTCAGGCTTTGAATGATATTAATGTCTACTCAATTTCTCATCACAATCTCTGGTTCTTATATATACAGAATGCATGATTATCCCTGCTTCTGCTGAAATGAAATACTCTCCCTACCATTATGGGCTTCAGCTCCCGGTAACCATAAGCCAAAAGAAACCTTTACTATAAGTTGCTCTAGGTTATTATCTTCCATCATAGCAAAAAACTCAGACTAATAATGTACACTGACTCTTTGATTGAAAGGTTATCAGAATCACGTGTGCTGATGTTTGAGCTTTATAACAAAATTATTTGCTAGGTTATCAAATGCTTGGTATTTATTCTTCTTTCTAGTGAAAGAATATGAATTAATTGGGCAAATTCTTGTCTACTATAATACTTATATGGAATTCTGTTTGCTAATTTTTCTTAGTTAATTCAACAACATATGACATTACATTAAAGAATAATTAGTTTCTATTTGAAGATTACATAGATGCTTCCCAAACATACAGTTAAATGGAATTCAGTTTTCTTGCTTTTTTCTTTGTTTTTTCATAACTTTTATTATTAATCAGTTTAATAATGAGGTATCATCATATCTCACACAATCCAACCACAGTGAATCTCTTGCTTCCTGTCAAAATCGTAGCCTCTTTTCTATTAATCATTAATGTTACGAAAACACACATATATATGTGTGTATTCTCATGCCTATACACACGTAGGAAAGAAGAGGATATATAAATAGTCATCTACAGAAATGAATAAATACATAAATACAACCTGCTGAGTCAGTTTCTAATTCAGTTTCACAGTAATAAACCATGAGAAACAAAGAAATTCTATAATTCCACACTCAGGCAAGTATTAGGCAATGCTTTATTTATATTAATTTGATTATAACATTTTAGAAAATAATTTTGTATGTATTAATTCAACTAGCTCAATTTATATGAAATCATTACAATATTATTTATAATTGCTGCAGGCATTTTCAGTGAATTTCTTTACTTTGTTTCTCTAGTTAAATATGTATTTGCATATATAAGTAGCTTCTGTTTATATCCAAATACTTTCAATTTGCCACAAAATTCCCAATGAACCAAAACTGTTTATAAAAGTTAGGAATGTATATATTCCAATATAGTTGAATAGATTTTTACTTAAATTTTCAGAATTAAAATTATAGGATTACACATAGGATGTTAATGTAAAATTGTTGATAAGAAACTGAATCCTCTATTTTCATTCACTCCTTATTACATTAATGTCAAACAGATTGGCTTTGATATTAAAATGTAAGCATAATGTCAACCACAGTCTAAGAAGGATAAGTATCATGGCAAAACAATAAGCTTTTGAGATATTGATGTTATCATTTTAATACATGATGTGTCTTGAAGCAATCAGCTTATAAATAAGAGTAGGAGCAATTAAAACCATCTTGTCTTCATGCTTTCCAAGATGTCTTCCTCATATGACGTTCTCTTTATCACTTACTACTTTAGTTTTGCCAAGATCTAGAATTCAGAGCATTTTAAATATATATATATTATAAATATATATATATTTATAAATAAATATATATATTATATATATAAAATATAATCATATATTATATTTTACACATACACATAATATGTTGAAGCTGTATTTCATCAAACTAAGTTTAAATTCAATCTTTCATAAGGAATGCCTTTATGTCTAACATTTTCCTGATGTGAATATCATGATCACATGATGCCTTTTGATATTAATGACTATACAGTGCTCTTATATAACTGATGTTCCTCAAGTTGATACTGACATTATTCATATTTTAACTTTTTTCTTTCTAAAAAAAATTTAAAAGCTTGCTTTTGTTATCAAAATTGATGTCTGTTATATTGAAAGCAGATTTTTATATAAGATATTCTGTTTACACTTTCTCCTCCTTAAATTCCTCCCAAGTTCTCTCATGTCCTATTCCACTTGGATCTACATACTTGCTCTCTATACTTAGAAAGCAAAGAGTTACCTAATAAACAATTCAATAAAATGAAATAAGATGAACTAAAACTAAAGAACAGATTAGGACAGAAGAAATAAAAGAGGGTGGGATATGGAACCTGAAATGTCCATCTCATGTGATCAGAAAAGGTGGCCAGTGGAGGGACTGAGTCACCAATCCAGCCACAACCCCTTAGACTCACAATTTCTCTTTTCTAAAAGATGTGCAGAGGTAAAAACCTGGAGCCTAGATTGAGTGAGATACTTTTAGTGATATTCTAATATACTTGCAGACAGGAGGCTAGCATAACTGTCATCTGAGAGGCTTTGCCCATTAACTGTTGGAGACCCAGAGCCAAGAATTAAGCAGTAGTTAAAGAAACTTACAGAAGAGGAGAAAGAAGCATTAGAGACTGTGAGGTGAAGGACAGCACAAGAAAACACTAGAAACAAACTAACCTTGTCATAGGGGTTTACCAAAACTTGTCACCAGCCAGAGAGCATGAACAGGATAGACTTTGGCCCTGTGCACATATGTAAGAGATGTACAGGTAGGTCTTCCTGTGTGATTCCTAACAGCAGGAACAGGGCTGTCTTTGCCTGACAAATCCTTTTCATCTAACTATGCTGAGTTTCCTAGCTACAATAGGAGATATGCCTAATCCTGCTGCAACTTGATATGCAAGCAGGTGGCAGGTTGATATCCATGGAGGGCCCCTACTTTCTGAAGAGTAAGAGAGGGCAGGGGCTAGGGAATTGGGAGGAGAGGAAGCAAGGGATGCTGCAATCAGGATGTAAAGTAAATAAACTAAGTGATTTTTTTTTAAAGAAGGAAAGAAGATACAGTGAAAATAATGAAAAGCACATGAACAACTTTGAATAATTTCAGAGAATTTCACCATTTTCCTGCTTAAAGAATCATAAATGTTGATAGCCCTCTGCTGTGTGAACTGTAAGTTTTCATTAATTAATTTATTCACTTTGCATCCTGATTGCACTTGCCCCATTTCCCCCCAGTTCACACCCTAGGATATCTAGTTACAGCAGGACTAAGCATAACCTCTCCTTTTGAAGCCCAACCAGGCAGTTCAGATAGGGAAAGAGGCAGACAACAGAGTCAGGGACAGACCCCTCTTCAATTGTTATGGGACACTCATGAAGACCATGCTGACCTCTTTGACTCCTTCAATCTTATTCCTCAACTCATCCTCAAGACTCCAAAGGTCTGTCTATTGTTTGGCTGTGGATCTATGCATCTGTTTCCATGAGCTGCTGAGTGGAAGCTCTCAGAGGACAGTTACTCTAGGTTCCTCGGTACAGGTATAGCAGAGCATCATTACTAGTGTCTGGGGTTGGCTCTCTCTCATGGGATGGGTCTCAAGTTGGGGAAGTCATTGGTTGGTCATTCTCATAATTTCTGGTCCATCTTTATCTCTGAGCATCTTGTATTTAGTGCTGTGTACAAAAGTATTCAAATTCATTAGAATGCTAACAGAATATGGGATGAACAACAACAATAACAACAAAAAAATCCCGGTTTTGGAAGTAAAAATTCCACTGAAGAAGTGATAGCAATCAGTAAATAGAATACACTTGAAAATGCATATGGGAAGGGGAACCCAAAGACAGACAGGATATAGGGAAAGGAATGAGCCCTGTCTACTGGAAGAGCTGAAAAGGACACTCTGGTGTTTAAATGAGAATGGCCTCCACAGTATCATATGTTTGAATACCTGATCCCCATTTGGTAGAACTGCTTAGGAAGAAATAGGCATGGCCTTTTTGGAAGTTGTGTGTCACTGGGAGTGGACTTTGAGCCTTGAAAAGATACAATTTTCAGTGTGTGCCCTCTCTCTTCTTCATTGTCAATGGAGATGTGAGCTCTCTACTCTTCTTTCACACTGCTATCATGGACTCTAACCCTCAGGAATATTAAGCACAACTAAATACTTTCTTTTTATGAATTGTCTTAACCAGTATCTTTTACCACAGATGAAAAAATCAGTAAGACAGACACAGGCTATACTTCAGAACTTCAAGCCTTTAAAGATACACAAACATTTTATTTCAGAGTAGACTGTGGACTTTTAAAGCAGCAAATTGTAAATTAATACTCATATTCTCTTCACCAAACCTTTCAAAACAGAACAGAACTTTTTTGTAACATGAGAAGTATATTACTGATTGTATCAAGCACCATTTTTTAAAACTAATATATAACATGTCTATAAACTTTATCATTCAAAACATAATAAAACCACGTATTTTATCCTAGAAGAAGGCAATAGTGCAGTGCCGTTAATCCTACTATCCTTATGGTATTTTAGGCTTTAATTGCAATGCTTACTTATGTTAACCCAAATAAGCTCTTTTTCTTCTTTATTTTCCTATTGGCATCATTTTAATCACAGCCACTAAGTTTGTTTATATTGACAAACTCACAAGCTTACTCACTGTCTCAGCTCACTAAAATTCCCTACAGATATACACTCTTCTGAAAAACTTCATCTCAGTTCTTCCCATGATGTTATTCTCTCCCAAGTGTTTTCATAAGGCAACAACCATGACTCACTTCAACCTGAAGCTTGTAGAAGTCTGTTAGGTACTTTCCAGTACTTCTGGAGCCGCAAACACTCAGGGCTTTAACTCTCAGAGCTCCTTGTTTCACTCAAACTCAGGCTGATCCTCTTGGGAGCACACCCACACAGACTTTAGCAAAGTGATATGCTTCTCATAACATAAAGCACATTGACATTAAAGACCCAAGTAATTTTACATTGCTCTCATTGTTCATAATTCTCAAGAACAGTTCACTACTGACATCTACTAGTATATTTGCAATTTCTTTATAAATTCTTCTGATAATCCTCTGTTAAGTGAAATTCCAAGTGAGGAGGATTATATTATAAACTTCCATTAAATAAAAGAAAACAAAGAACCCACAAAGACTTCTTTCTGTCACCCTGAGTTTGCCCGCCTATAAGCAGACTTCCCTCCTATGCTGTGTAGAAACATCTTTAAGTTCTTCACCTTCTTCGTCCTCTCTAGATTTGATTTTCTGTTTGACTCTTGAGTCACATGCCCCTTTTGCTCTCTCAGTGCTCCATCTTCTTGTTGTTCTCTTAGCTCTTGTTGAACTCGTATGCTTTAGTGATGAGAGAGAAATAGACAATAATAATAGCTACTAGGTATCAGGTAAATTTCACAAAATAATTTGATTTTGATAAAAACAGTATTAACTCCAAAAGTCTAAATAGTTAGGTAATGATGCAATTGTTTTGTATGATCTAATATAGTTATAACACAACTAATTCATAATATTTAGATTAAACCAAAAACTGTAAATATTTATATGTAAGTTGTATTTCCAGATGTTATTTCATCATTTGGAAACATCCTTAATATGCATTCATTATGATTCCATTTAATGAGCCAACTTCACTCTACAAACCAAGCAATTGAGTTTGGTAGATAGAAATAGCATTTTAAATACATAGTAGCAAATACATGACAGAAAAATCTACTCTACAACTTCAGATATAACTGATAAAAATTTCTAATATAATACATTACTATATTGACAAGTACATATAATAATAGATTTATGTGCATTATGGTTAAGTACTAAATTTAATAATACTATATTTCATTTTACATGAGAGGAAGATATAATTATCTTTATTTTGTTATAAGAATCCTTTGAAACATTAGTATAAACAAGTGAAGAAATATTTGCAATATTAAATGTTCCATTTTACTCACAAGAAACAAAAGCAAAATGATATTAATTACTTTATATCAAAATTTATGTGACTATAACATAACTTTGACCAAACCTTAGATGGATATAAATAAACATAAAATAAACAATATTTAGGAAGCATGTAAAATATTTTAAATAATATCATCTGATAACTATAGGTTATAGAACTAATGAGAAATTACTGCACACCTACAAGAAAGACCAAACTATAGACCACTGAAACATATGGCAAAACATAACTATTCTATTCTATTACAAATGAAAAAAATTACTGTAGAAGAAAGACTGGTAGCTTCTCAGAAAGCCAAATAGCCTTGCCATAGACCATAATATTCTTACTATCCAGCCAATGCTCTTGAAAACAAGCAAATGAACCAAAGTCTACACAAAGATGTTTATTAAATGTCATTTTTGTAATTTCCAAATGTGAAAAACAATCAAAATGTCTATCTTTGAATAGAAGAAGTGATTCAAGAATGTGGTACATATGAGAAAATAACCCTGCACTGAAATAACCTAAGTCACTAAGCCATGACAACCTAGGAAAAGCATTTAGCTAATATTATTAGGTGAAATAAGCCTGTTGAAAAGGCCACATGCTGTGTTATTTAAACAAGAGTGGTGTGGATATGATGAAAATCCACTCAGGGAAGTTCCCAAAGAGCTAATAAAATATTATTGCTAAGGAAAAACAATAAAACTTCTATGAACAGTCAAAATTATAAACATAGTAAGAAGACCAGTGGTGTACTACAGAAAAATTGGTCGAGCACAGAGGATAGAAAAGTCACGTAAAATCATCTGAACGGTGCTACAGTGGATGATGCACATGCTGGAGCATTTGGCAGGGATCATTCAATGCTCTACACCAAGCTCAAACCCTAACTCTACTGAGATGTTGGTAACAGGATGCCACTGTGTGTATCGGATCAGAGAGGAAACAGGAGTCCCTGAAATTTTCTTAACATTTTCTGTTAATATAAAGGCTTTTAAAAAAGTGAACTCTATCCCCCAAGAACAAACAAACAAACAAACAAACAAACAAACACCTGGCTCAGCTAGGTAAGGCCACTTGCTTTGCCTACAAACCTGACATCCTGACCTGATCCCTTGAATTTACACCATGGAAGGAAAGAACTGATATCTGCAAGATGTCCTTTGATTCCCACACACACACACACACACACACACACACACACACACACACACATACACACACACACACGCCATGGCATGCATAACTCTCTTCCCCACCCCCACCCCACCCCCACCCCACATACAATAAGTAAATGTAAAATTATTAATAAGATACAACTGACCTCGTTCTTGAATGATCTTCTTCTTGACTGTGGAGTTCCAAGTTCTACTTCTTTAGAGCTTTTACTAAAAGTAACATTGTTACTTTAAACTCTTTCTCTGATCTTTTGAGGTGAAATCATCTCCTTCTCTCTTACAAATTATATACACTACTTCTCTCATGTACTTGGGAACTATTGTTTTTGAAACTTGTCTAGAAAGATAACTGGAATTCCATCCCCAACAGGCACATAAAGAAGATAGAAGAGGTAGCACCAATGCCAGTGGTGCGAGGACTATAAAACGAGATGCAGAAGGATAGATTCCTGGACTACCCAACTGCTCTTTTAAATGAGTGACCGAAGGTTCTGCGAGAGTCTTGGACTCAAAAACTAAGGTAAGGAGAAATCAAGGCCACGGCATGCATGGACAACTATGTGCACCTATACTGACACTTAACACACACACATATCCAGACCCACACATGAAAACATTCATGTAGAGTCTTTGAGACTGGAGAGGTGATTTAGTGGTTAATGGTACCACTGTTGTCCAGATATCCTAATGTTCATCTTAGTACTCAAATCAGGTGTCTCAAAAAGACCTTCAATTCTGAGTCTGATAATGGACTCTGCTGGCATGTACATGCAAGTAAACACAACTCTACCTCTCTGAAACACACACATAGTTGAAAATAATATATTATATATTTGGTATGATTGAGTCCTTAGGATGGTTCCTTATTGCACAAGGAGACAGGGAAGCTAACTTATCTATGTTTGCTTCAGTTCGAAAAATACAGAAAGTTTCATCATCTTTACCAATTTGCCCTCTAATGACCTCTACTGATTTTCTGACAGCTTACTTCTGTGTCTGCAATCTCTAGCTCCTGTTGTTTGTTCAGAATTGAATCCAATCTTCCTTTCTCCAATTGTCTTGAATGGAGTTTTGCTTCTTCCTTTTAAGCTGTCCAGTCCAATTTTCCTTTGGAAGAGCCTTCCAGTGCTTGGAACACAGTTCTAATAGCTCTAGAAATGCATACATCCAATTTTTTGCATTAAAATGTTTGGTATACTAATATTGTATACATGCTCAGATATGAGATAGAGATGCACTAATTTTAAAAGGACAGCACATTAAATCTGATTATAATTGATCATAAATCAATCATAGCAGGCTAAAATAAGCTCAGTCTTATGAGAATAGCATAAATACATAAATGTGTATTGATACATATTTACTGAAGGCAATAAGTGGGTAAAAATAGCATCCATTTATAGTTTTTTGTTCATAATTACACACATAATTTATGTATATATACATACATGTCTATATATTCTTATTGTGAAATATGCATTTTAATGTCATGTAAAGTTGTATTAAAACATTTTATAAAATCATAATTAAGTACAGTCTTTAAAAAAAAATCCTGTCTTTCTTCAAATATTGAATAAAGGCTCTAGCTATTTGAAATTACCCAAAGCATATGAAGTTTTTCTTAAAAATGTTTCGCAACAGATATCTTTACCATCCTATGCTATTCCAGTATTCTACAACTTGTGTTTCCATTTCCACGTTATGTTTTTCATTCTGTCTTTGTTTTAATTGTGTAATCAGTCACCTTTTCTCTTTTCTTTTCCTTTTTTTTGTTTCCTTTTTTTTTTGTTTGCTTGTTTGTTTGTTTTTTGTTTGTTTTGAGACAGGGTTTCTCTGTGTAGCCCTGGCTGTCTTGGAACTCACTGTGTAGACCAGGCTGGCCTCGAACTCAGAAATCTGCCTGCCTCTGCTTCCTGAGTGCTGGGATTAAAGGCGTGTGCCATCACGCCCAGCCGGTCACCTTTTCAAGAAAGGATTTATCTCTTTCTTGGCTTGACACATGCTGTTTGTTCCCTCAAATGTCTGACCTATGAAATTCTCTGACAGCAAGTTATTGCTGTGCTATAAGGCTTCTCTTTGTGTTACTAATTTGCATAGTATGTTCAAGTAATCACTCAAGTAGCTGGAGGCTGGAATACTGCATAAACTGTCTTACATTGCACTTATCTTTCTCGCATCTAATTTGGTGAAGCAGGACCATGTTACAATTCATCCATTAGTATAACACAATAATTAAATCACCAAAGCTATCGTTTTGTTCTGGAGGGAAGGTCCTAAGTAAACCAATGAGGCTCCCAAGCCCTTCATCATTTCTTTCTATCAGAGTACCTGGGATGGTTTTTGATGCTTGTTTTACCTTCTCATTTCCACTCTTACAATCCATTCTCCACACAGCAGTTAGTGTGAAATCCAACCACACAAATCAGATTATGCTGGTCCCTTTCATCAAACCTCCAGTGGCTCTGTATTACCTTGAAATAAAATTCAGATGTTTTCCACAGTGTTTTAGTCAGTACAGTTGGATTCCCTGACTTACAATATCACTTCCCCTTCAATTCTCATCCTCAAACTCTAAACATCTTTGAACATGAGTGCTCATCAAGCAAACCAATGCTGAATCTGCTTTTATGCTTTTCATCTTTTGGGAGATCTTTTCTCCCAGAGGGGGAAAGGGTTATTTTTTTTCTCTATTATTTATCAATGACTAATTTCTTTGACCTTACTTGAATTTTTCATTGTAAGAAAGTTGGGTTGACATTGTTTATTTCTTTGTTGGGGTTCACAGTGTATTCATATAAAATTTCTCACTAGGCTACAAACCTAAACGTTCCCTACATTCTCACATTTCCTGATGCTGTCACCATCATTCTGAGCTGTGTTTTTCTTTGCAGTAAAACAGGTATTGATTACTTATATGTACAAAGAAATACTAGGTACAAAATTTTTAAAATAAGGTACAGAATTGCAATACCTCTATTCTGGATTTATGCTCTTGTACTACTTAAGAGAGAACAAAATTCAAACAAGATATGAGTATTAAAGTATAATAGTATTATAACATATTAAATGGTGTATAGAAATGTGATGGTCAGAAATTGACAGGGTTAAAATCATTTTATTTTTCTGTCATTTTATTTATTTTTTCTTGCAATTTTACTTAACATTTATTCATGTAAAATTAATTCCTTCAGTCCTTCTTAGAAGGGGGAACAAGGCAGGCAGTGGTGGCACATGCCTTTAATCCTAGCACTTGGGAGGCAGACAAATTTCTGAGTTCGAGGGCAGCCTGGACAGCCAGGGCTACACAGAGAAACCCTGTCTCAAAAAACCAAACCAAACAAACAAACAAACAAACAAACAAACAAAAAAACGGGGCAGGAGGGGCAAAATACTCATGGGAAGAAATATGGAGACAAAGTATAGAGTAGAGATTGAAAGAAAGGCCATCCAGAGACTGCCCCACCTAGGACTACATCTCACATACAGTCACCAAACATAGAAACTACTGTGGATGCCAGAGATAACTTCTATATGTGTAAGTATAGGTACTTATGTGATTGGGAAGGGAAATTGATATGATGAAGTGCTAGAGTTAGGATGTTATAGCATTTGCTGAATGAGACAGAATAGCAATGGTTTTCCAGTAAGACTGTCATTGTGTTCTTGTTCTCTACCTGAGTGATTAGCCTGTGATGACAGTGGTATTGTTTCAGGACAGCCAGTGCTTCAGGAAGAAACCCTGTCTTACAAACACCAATAATGATGATAATGATAATGATGATGATGATGATAATAAAAATAATAATAATAATAAATAATACTGTTAGCTGGCTGGAACTATTGAAACACAGGTATATATTATGGTATTATGGGTGTGTGTGTGTGTGTGTGTGTGTGTGTGTGTGTGTGTGTGTTTTCTCACAGAGGCATACCTGTTTGTGGATCAGCTGGCTTTGAAGGAATCTCTGCAGCTCCTGATCACTGGCTCATTAACATAACATTTTCACTGTATCCGTGCAAGTTTATTGACTGTAGACCCATTAAAGTATTTTCCCCTTCATCTGTAGTTTGGAAGGGGATACATTTAGGTTTCTCAGAGTGAGTGCAAAAACAAATATCTTCCCACCAAACATTCTTCTTTTTATCCATGACCAGATTACCCTATTGCTGAACATTATTGCCAAAATCCATAAAGCTGAAATTCAGCTGAATACTAGAAAGTGTTGAAAATATTTTCTGTAACCATTGAGATGTTTCAACTTTTCTTCTTGGATTTTTTTTTTTTTTGAAAATGTACATCAGTTTTCTGCATGAGGGAAACTACTAGAAATAGAAATGTTGATTTGAGCTGCATATTAATGATTATGAGGTAATAGGAAGTTTTCAAAATGTCATCCATCTGCCTCATCGTTTACAACAAAGCAACAGTTGCTAGTGATTAGTAGATAAAACTACTTCTGGATGAATTTGAGCATTAGATGAGGACAAAGTGAAACAGCTTTCTGCTTTCTATGATTAAGTGTGGTCATATAAATTAATGAGATTTTATCTTAATTTAATTGCTTTAATATTCAAATGTATATATCAATGGCATTGCTACTTGAAAAATGATGTCAACAATTTTCTTTATTTGTCTGTATATCATTTGATAAAGCAACCAAAATAAAGGTAAATCGAATTAGGCATGGAGACGTTACTGCACGGGTTACCGTAGGACCATTATTTCTCACAGAAATCTTACCACTACTGATATATAGCAGATAGAAGACATAAAGGGGTAAAATGATGTGCTAAAGCAGAGTAAAGAAAAATGATTTGAAACTCATTGGCTGTGTTTCTAGGACCCCCCTCCCCCCGCCATGCTGGTTTCTCACCACTAGGACATTTTACTGCCTTGCATTTCACCTACTAGGTATGTAGATAGCTATCTGCTAGGTGTGGTGTTTTAGGAGACATGATTTTTACTCTATTATTTCCCCTTTGAATCTGATATGCTTTCTTCATTGTTGTCTGCTGCTGTCAGGCACAGGCTATGATTTTCATAGATGTGAAATGTAAGTGCTATTCCTCCATGCAGCCACGTCCTTGGTTAAGCGATTTAGTTCTTCATCCATTTCAGACAGGAATATCAGAGTTTCTGCCCACCCTTCCCTTATCATATTTTAACTCAGGACAGTTATCCTTGCTTGCCTTTATCAGGGGTGACTGCAGTTGACATACTGCTTTGGAAATCACCAAGTACAATATCAATATGAGGTGAATTAGAGGAGGATAAAATGTAATATTTAGAAAGAGATTTTCATATGCCAGATAGCATTTGGAATGTCAATTTTCATATATTAGCATACAGTGCCCTCTTCATGATCTAACACCAGTTATCAGTATTAATTTTTTCTGTGCTCTGTGTCTCTCTGTCTCTGTCTGTCTTTCTGTCTCTCACTATATCTCTCTGTCTTTCTCTGTCTCTGTCTCTCTCTCTGTCCCTCTCTCTGTCCCTCTCTCTGTCTCTCTCTCTGTCTCTCTGTCTCTCTCCCTGTGTGTGTGTGTGTGTGTGGGGGGGGTGATGCTTGATATGAAACCAAAACTATGTCTCACTAAGTTAATACAAGATGTTAAACTTTCCACACATGGATGAGCTCAGGGGTTATGAGAGATGAGAATGGTACAAGGTTAATGAAACCTGTGGTTGCCTAAAAACATTAGACAGAAACTTAACCCTTTGCATGGGAATTAAAAAAAATAGGATATATAAAAAGAAAGAGGAGAGAATACTGCTACTAAAAGTCAGGAGTAAAATAACAAAATTTTCCTATCCAATGTGTCATACTGCAGGAGCTATTTTTCAAGGAAATACCAAAGTTTCCAAATCAATACAGGACTTCTTTTCCTTTCTTCTTCATTGTCTACAAGAACTAGATGAGAACATCTTGTTGCTGAAGTGATAAAGGACACTTGGCCACAAAGTATTAAAAACCAATCTGATACTGATCAGCAAACTTCTGTCTAGTGGGCAAGCAGAGCATTCAGAAGGCTGAGTGGATACTGTTGAGGGAGTAGGAAAGCCACATCCAGCAAGGTAATCAGTGATCTACAATATCAACCTGAACGCAATATTGTCCTACCTGCATCACAGTTGCATGACAATTTGACTTTTCAGTTTGAGTCCTGATACACAGGAGGGAATTGATATTTGGTACAGCAGTAAACTTATTTTAAAAATCACATAACTGAAGAGGTCTTAGGTCCTAGAAGGTACTTTATTCTGTTTAGGTAAAATTTAATGTGACAATGCTGTCCTATTAATATTCATGTGGATGAACACAGACAGATTTTCAGACTCAATCAGGAAAACATATCTTTGCAATGAATCAGATTTAGTAAAGATTCATAGTTGCTCCAGGTGCTGAGAATATGTGACCCAAAGAGTACACATGGAGTGACCCATAGCCATGGCTGCATATGTGGCAGAGGATGGCCTTGTTGGACATAGTGGGAGGAGACGACTTTGGTCTGATGGTGTTTGATGCCCCAATGTAGGGGAATGCCAGGGTGGGAAGGCAGGAGTAGGTGGGTAGGGGAGCATGCTCATAGAGGCAGGAGGAGGCAAGATGGGATAGAGGGTCTCTGAAAAGGAGACCCGGAAAGGGAAAAAAACATTTGAAATGTAAATAAAGAAAATATCCAATAAAAAGGGGGAGAAGAATTCCTAAAATTGTACTAGAAATTATTTTAAAAACAAACAAACAAACAAACCACAAAAACATTTGTACTGGACACCCTCCATAGATCACTATAGACTCATAGATCACTATGGAAGAAGAGGCTGAAAGATTTTAATGACCTAGAAGATCAGCAAAGATATTAGGAAACACCAGTTTTGGTGAAGTCACTACAGTCATGGATTCAAGGCCTTTTGCAACTCTATGTAATAGCTATAAGGCAAAGACTATCGGTGTCCACTAAGGTTTCATAAAGTACCTCCCAGGTCCTACGTTTCCCTGAGGTTTTGGTACTGATAGATATTAGTAGAAAAGTACTCATGTCTTCTATATAGGTTAGCTCCTATCTATTTAAGAAAAATGTTACCAGATACTCTTGCGGATGGTAAGAAGTGCTTGCTGGCAGGAGCCTGATATAGCTGTCTCCTGAGAGGCTCTGTCAGAGCCTGACAAATATAGAGGCAGATGCTTGCAGCCAACCATTGGCATGAGAACTGGGTCCCCAATGGAGAAGTTAGAGAAAGGACTGACAGGGTTTTGCAACACCACAGGAAGAACAACAATATCAACCAACCATATCCTCCGTACTGAACTCCCAGGGACTAAACCCCCAACCAAAGAGTTGGGATTCATGGCTCCAGCTACTTATGTAGCAGAGGATGGCCTTGTTGGCATCAATGAGAGGGGAGGCCCTTGGTCCTGATAAGGCTTGATGCACCAGTGTAGGGGAATGAGAGGGCAGGGAGATGGGAGTGGGGGAAGAACACAGTCATAGAAGTAGGAGAAGGACAATTGGGATAGTGGGTCTCCAGATGCAAAACCAGAAAAGGGGATGATATTTGAAATATATATATATATATAAATAAAATATCCAATGGAACAAAAAAAAAAAAAGAAAAAGAAAAGAAAAGAAAAGCCTAACCATGTCTTCTATGTTGGTTAGTTTCTATTTGGTTAAGGAAAATATATCTCAAAAATTGTTTTTGAAAAGAAATGGCAGACAAGTGAATGAGGTTAATAAAAACAGAAAGGATAATAAGATAGAAGAGGACTGCAGTAATGAGAATGCTCTTTATAAGTGCCTGGGATTGTGTAAAATATGGATATTTGAATATATGTTCAAAATATATGAATATCAAAAGTGAATACATGAAAAACATGAATATGAAGAAATTTAATAAGTATCAATGATACATTTTTTTGAAAATGTTAAGAATAATGACATTATCTAATTTAGAATGTCTTTAATCACCAAAATTCACCGGTAAGGGAACGCTTCTCCTTCGCAGCGTAACATGGAGTGTTTCAGAGTTTATTTTCGTTCTGCAGTTGGGTACCATGAGAATTAATTATAAAGGAAAGACTGATCAATGACATTGCCAGGCAAAGAAAAAGGGAGGAAAATAAAAGGGGCCCAAATGTTTTATGATTAACTTAAAAGATTTCTTAATACACTATTATTCATATATTTACTTATTATTTATTATTATCATGTACACAATATTCCAAGTTCATGTAATAATAAGATACATTCCAGAATTGTTTCACTAACAAAGCAAAATGAACAGAGGCCAATGAGAATTTCTCTTTCTGTTGATTATTTGCTTATTCTGAACTTTGCTAGCTGGGTTGAAACACACACATGAAGAGAGAGAGAGAGAGAGAGAGAGAGAGAGAGAGACAGAGAGAGAGAGAGACAGAGAGACACAGAGAGACACAGAGAGACACACAGAGAGAGAGACAGAGAGAGATTACCTTGAAGTCAAAATAGCTGAAATGGTAAAGGCTTGTTTCTTTTTCTTTTCAATAAATTACTAAACTGACATATTGGTGGTTAAATCCAAGACAGGAAAATTGCTTTTATTCTAATTACCTTTGTAAATCATAGTACATGTTAAGTAAGTTTAGTTGAATGTTGATAAGAACAATGTACTTGAATAGCTATGGTGACCTAACTAAAATACTAAGTAAAATAAAGCAAAATAACAAAGTAAAATATAATTATTGTAATATAACTAATATAATAAAGATTAAGAAAGGTATATTTCAAGTAAAAATGGTCTGAAACCCTAGGATAATAAAATGGTTTGAATCTATCTTTCTGAAATTCAGATTTTAGTATTTGAAATAGTTTAAAACTGATTTTGGTAGTAATTAAACCAGCTATCATGTTCTGAATTTTCTATCAAAATGGGTATTTGTGTCTTAAACATGAATATGTGTGATTATTTATGAATTCATCTCTGTTTATTGTTGTGGAATATTTGATATTTATAAAACCGTTATAATAATTTATTCCTGAGATTCTATTTTAGAACATAATTATTTGCAAGGTGTTAACTATGTGTTATGTCTGTGTTGTAATATTTATATAGAAAATGCAATTCTTACATAGCTGGAAAGAAAATATATGGGCATACATTAGTTTTTAAATTTATAGATTTTAATCATTTACAAGGAGAGCAAATGTTTATATTTGGTCTGTTAAATTGATATATCACATGCTAGGAATTTGATCCATTTTTCTGTTTATGAATATTTGGATTCCAAAGGGAATACTATTTTCTATTATATTGTTTCTCTGTACGCAAAGGAAACTGTGCCAAATATAGTTTGTAAATAAGTTAAGACATTGCATCTTATTTTTAATATATTTAATACCTTCTCTGTATAAAACACTAATGCTTTTATTATTCTGTTAATTTAAAACAAAAATATCACATATTAAAATAAAAGGAAAAGCAACATGATGGAAATATGATTGCTGTGCAGTTATAATAAAGTTCTCTTTCCCAGAAAACAAGCCAGCATGTATTATACCAGGTCATGTCCGGAAGAAAAGATTAAATATTGTAGTAACATTAAGGTTTACAATAGCTGCTCCCTTGATCCTTTATATCAAGGATGTGATTGACACATTTTATTAGCTATCTATATGCCTGTAGCTTTGTCATAGCAACTGCTAAATTAATTACAAACTACAGTCAAGTTGTTGAGTTTTATAGATGTCTCCCTGAATACCCTTCATAACTATGCTAGAATTCCCTTCAAACCCCAGGCACAGCAATGCTGCTGAGTCTTTAATTCTCTTCTTGTTAACAAGCTGTGTCTTCTTTGTTTTAGACCATTTATATAGCCTTTCTTTTCTTCGCTTGTGTAATTTTATCAGTTACTGACTACTTCAGGATGAAGTGGCATTGTAGTGAATACTGGAAAAACATGCCTTTGTTAAGAAATCCACCATAACTGATCATAACCTATAGTGTATACATTTCAGCATATCCATTGACAAAATAAATTCTATGCAGCTTAACAATGATTCTCAGCACATTCTGGAGAGTTTGATGGCAAATACTCTCATGAAAGAGAAACATATTTTGGATTAATAAGTATCTTGAATGAAATAGCCAATAAATAACTTATTATGAAAGGCTTCTTTTCTTATAGAATGATCAAAATTGTATTTCTATCTATTCAGACATGGTTTTCACTTTCGAGAGATTCTATTTCTCACTGGGATAGGCCTGCTTGAATAATTGTGAGCATAGTAGGCATACAAAGCTTCCTTCTTCACCATTAATACCTGAACATGAGGCAAGAGTGATTGTTGCACCATGGTTGACTCTCTCATGAAAGTCTTAGAGGGCTGAACTGTGGCACAGCAGAGACTGTTTTCATGAGTAGGGGAACTGACTGAAAGAGAAGGTGATTCAGATGCAATATACACACTTTAATGTGTCCTCCAGACCTTTTACAGAAAAAAAAAAAAAAACCCTCCTGATTTTACGTCTCTAAGAAAATTTGTAACTTAGTTCACTTAAACAGAAAATGTCATCAATTTATGACCAAATTTGAAACCCCATACCAGTTGTTACAGGCATTTTCTTGTGTTATTGTAACTCAAATTTTCTGGTTTCCAGCCCTTCCTTGTTTGCTATGTGTTGTTGGAATTTTCACTTATTCTTTTTTTATTAGATATTTACATTATTTATATTTCAAATGTTATCCCTTTCCTGGTTTCCCCTCCGAAAACCCCCTATATGCCCCCCTCCTCCTGCTAAGCAACCTACCCACTCCTGTTTTCTGGCCCTGGAATTCCCCTATACTGGGGCATAGAACTTTCCCAGGACCAAGGGCCTCCCTTCCCACTGATGACCATTAAGGCCATCCTCTGCTAAATATGCAGCTAGAGTCATGAGTTCCACCATGTGTTTTCTTTGGTTGGTGGTTTAGTCCCAGGGAGCTCTGGGGTTACAGGTTAGTTCCTATTGTGGTTTGTCCTATGGGGCTACAAACCCCTACAGTTCCTTGGGTCCTTTCTCTAACTCCTTCATTGGAGACCCTGTACTCTGTCCAATGGTTGGCAGTGATTACCCACTTCTGTATTTGTCAGGCACTGGCAAAGCCTCTCAGGAGACAGCTATATCAGGCTCTAGTCAGCAAGCCCTTGTTGGCATCCACAATAGTGTCTGAGTTTGATGATTGTATATGAGATGGATCCCCAGGTGGGGTAGCCTCTGCATGGTCATTCCTTCAGTCTCTGCTCTAAACTTTGTCTCTTTAAATCCTTCCATTGGCAGTTTGTTCCCTCTTCTAAGAATGACCAAAGTATCCACACTTTGGCCTTCCTTCTTGAGTTTCATGTTTTGCGAACTGTATTTTGGGTATTCAGAGCTTCTGGGCTAATATCCAATTATCAGTTGTGGAAAGCCGGTACGTGCTGCGAGCAATCGCATGTGTGCCGCCAGTAATCTCTGAGGAGAGCCCTATATGCCGCGAGCAATCGCCATTATAAGATGGCGCTGGCCTCCGCTGTGCCTAACTAGTAAACAAGCCTTGTACGCAGGTGCAAGAGTGAATTCACTCCTAGTCACTCCCATTCTCGGGGTGTAATAGTGGGGTGATGGGCAAGCAACGAATCGGGAGCTGTCACGCCATATCAGGTGCTGAAACGTCACACTGCAGGTTATAAAAGCAGCGCCATTTTCCCGGTTTGGGATCTTCCTGAGAAGCAAGCAATAAAGCTTTTGCCGCGGAAGATTCTGGTTTGTTGCGTCTTTCTTGCCGGTCGAGCAGGACGCAATAATCAGTGAGTGCATATCATGAGCCTTCTTTTTGACTGGGTTACCTTACTCAGGATGATATCTTCCAGATCCACCCATTTGCCTAAGAATTTCATAAATTCATTGTTTTTAATAGCTGCATAGTACTCCATTGTGTAAATGTACCACATTTCCTGTATCTATTCCTCTGCTGAGGGACATCTGGGTTCTTTCCAGCTAGTATAAATAAGGCTGTTATAAAAATAGTGGAGCATGTGTCCTTTTACATGTTGGAGCATCTTCTGCGTATATGCCAAGTTGTGGTATTGCTGGGTCCTCATGTAGTACTATGTATAATTTTCTGAGGAACTGCCAAACTAATTTCCAGAGTGGTTGTACCAGCTTGAAATCCCACCAGCAACGGAGGAGTGTTGTTGGAATTTTCACATATTTTTAAAGATAAGATTTGGCATTTATCCATCCAGCCCCTGTTAAATGATATTTTAAACATATTGGTGAATACTGAAATTTATATCTTATGCATATAATTTCCTAAACATGTGGCTCATATAGCTCAAAACCATATATGTCAATAACAAATTAGAAAGTATATTGATGGCCTTTGGTTTTAAGTCACAAAACTTAGGTCCACTTTATCTTCCACAAAGTTAGAATATGTGACCATTCCTAATTTCAGACTGAGATTTTTCTCAAAGTATATGGCTTTGTCCTTACAGTTTATATTAAATAGTAAAGTCATCATGCAAATATTTCTAAAATATGATTATGCTTTCTCTATTTTTATAGAATTATTGTTAGGTCCAAGTGGTCCTCTAAAATCACACACACACACACACACACACACACACACACACACACACAATGTCCAAAGTGACATTCTGTGTTAAGTCCAGGCAGAACCCTTACCAGATACACAAGGATTGCTACTGGATAAATGGAAACCTATATTCCTGAGTTCTTTAAATTCTCAAGTAGGTTTCTTTTAGTCAGGAATGAAAGCTATCATTTCCCTTATCAGGCTTCAACAATCACGAACTCCAGCAAAGGCCATCTAGTTTCTGATTAACCTCAATAAGCCTGCAACAGATTAAAGTCCCCACAATATGGCCTAGGCTGTTTTGGCCT
This sequence comes from Mus musculus, assembly GCF_000001635.26. Classification (NCBI taxonomy): domain Eukaryota; kingdom Metazoa; phylum Chordata; class Mammalia; order Rodentia; family Muridae; genus Mus; species Mus musculus. The sequence continues at coordinate 112,298,572 of NC_000080.6, read as the reverse complement.
GCATCACACCTCCTGCTGCTCTCAATCACCACAGCACTGGCTCAAACACCTCTCTTCCCACTGCTATCCTCCCCATATAAACTGAGAAGCCTGTAGCACAGCCTTCTCTCCTGGACAGTTTGATCATGAATAAACGTTTCTTTCTGCCCACAGAGTGACCCTTACTTACAATATGTAGGTCAAACTAATTATTATTCCACTACAGCTAATGTTTAATTTTAAAACAATAGTTTTATATTAAATATTTATATTGAATATCAAATGTTTTCATTATCCTTTGGGGTCCAAAGTAATAAAAATGTAAGTGACTGGGTGGCATAATCAGTTAGTCAGCACTGCTCTGAAGGCCTTGTACTCTCAGGCAAAGAGCACTGTCCTAATTGGTTGAGTTTCTGCTGAATGAATATAGTACTTATCTATCAATTCATGCCTGTTCTATGGGAGTGGTGCATTGCATTTTTACGTACACATTGAATCTATCCTGAACATGTAAACCATATAACCTAATCTACCACTAAATATCTGGTATACAAATGGCATCATACTGAAGATTAAGATTTTATCACATAGGTTTGAGGGGCAAAACTGTATATTTACCCTAGTCCATAGTAACTTATAAAGAAAGGTCGATATACATTTGTGTTATTTCTGGTGTGATTCATATTTTTCACCCAAGTATCTTTTCTGTCACATTCTCTGCCACTCCCACTGTCTGTTATGCTTGACTGCATTTATGCATATTTTTGAAACATATCTGGATGCAGAGACTAAGACTATCATTAGACTGACTATGAAGTCGGAATTGAACATGTATTCACAGTCTTTAATCAGCTGCCCAAAGGTTGGCAAGAGTATGCAACTGTGCCCAAAGAAAATAGTTTTACACAATTATAGAATATAACTTACTCTTGCATTGTGGTTAATTCTAAGAGAGTGAGTTGCTTAACATTTTCCTTCCACAATGTGCTATGGTACATATTTAATAATGAATGAATTATAATTCATACAGAAATAAAAGATTGTAAAATGTAGTAGATTTTAAAATAGACATTATTTGACATAATAAATCTGAAGAACATTCTTCAATGCTGTTAAAACTAATATAAAACTGAGAATTTATGTTATTATAAATTCTTTGCTGGATTTTTATAAGAAAGAAGCTTGATTCCAATGCAATAATACTTCTAACTTCTTTTTACTGACACGCTTCTCAGATTACCTTTCTGATCTTAACAATTGTCCTGAAAAAGTGTTTCACAGCACATATTCTTTTAAGATCTCAATTTAATTCAGAATTCCCTCTCGTCAAAATAGACTTTGACACCACTGGGTATATGAATAATTGTAATTGTTTCAAAGTACATATTTCTGCTGTATTTATTTATTTTTTAATGGAGAAGATAATCAAGTCCATTTTGCCTTGGTACAGGGCCTCCTAATCTATATGCACTGCAGGAGAAGTCAAAGTTGTAAGCAGATCCATCCTGATTATTGGTGAAGGGCACAGAAAATTCTAGATCTAATGAAGGCCACTGTGTACTGGCTGTCCCCTGTACTTACAATTAATCAAATTTGACAGCTGACTTCAAAATGCAGATTAGTTGGCAGATAAAAACTTGTGTCCATATATTTTCTGTCTTCTCCTTGAGCTATGTGTGTGCATGTGTGTTTTTAAATTCATCAACCTAGACTTTTATCTCCATGCAATGCAAATCAACCAAATCTGCCTTAGATACTTAAGTGTCCATTTAATTATCTTATGTAGCAACAAGTATGGCAAATTCAACAAAGGGCATACACTCTAAGGATAAACATTTTGTTTGCTGATCAACTTAACATCAATAACAAATGATTGTGTAGTCCTAATTTAGAATGAAAATGCAGAATTCATTTCTATTTTTAAAATAGTAAGTAGTAATTTGTAACATTACAAAAAGATACCTGAGTCATAGAAATTAGCTCATTATAATCACAAGATATTTAATACATGGAAGGTTACATTACATTTGCATTTAATAGCATTACTTCAGATCTAAACAATTTTTTGCAAATGTTATTAAATAAAATACTTAAATTGGGAGGATAAATGCTATTATCAAAACAACGGAGGAAGAGATATAATGATGATGGCATTTTCAAGGAAAAAATTTGTTTGAGCTAACCAGTACCCCAGAGCTCTTGTCTCTAGCTGCATATGTATCAAAAGATGGCCTAGTCGGCCATCACTGGAAAGAGAGGCCCATTGGACAGGCAAACTTTATATGCCCCAGTACAGGGGAACGCCAGGGCCAAAAAGTGGTAATGGGAGTGGGGGGGGGGGAAGGGTGTGGGGACTTTTGGGATAGCATTGGAAATGTAATTGAGGAAAATATGTAATAAAAAAAATGCATAAAAAACAAAAAGAAAAACAAACCGAGGAAATAAAATCACACTTATATAGTCAGTAAGACTTTGTAAATTGTCAGTCCAAATAATATACATCCATTTGAAAATACTTATAATCACCAGTAGTATTTGGTGTTACAAATAAAGGAGTACCTAAGGTGGATACAGACAAATGTTGACTCATATCTAAATTATTTTAAATATATTAGAGCACAGTAAACCCATTTGTAAATTAGCTTGTTCGTTTCATGTACAAAATCACATGGTGATTATTTTTACACAATATTTAGCTTGATACATATATCTTACAAACTAGTGAACCATTTTGTATCATTGTTTTCCTTTCAGAATTAATAATATCCGTATAAAATGAGCAATATGAGTTTTTAATTGCATTCTAAAATTAATTTTGTAATACTACTTATAGCAATGTCTAATTTTACTAAGTGTGTTCATAAAAGTCAGGATATAAAAAGAGCAAAAATATTAAGAAAAACTCAGAGAAAGAACTTCTTTAAATAGAATATTACATAAACAGTAAATTCAGAAACTATTCTGGGCTTACAAACAAAATCAACCAAATAGAACCCTGTAAATTTTGTATCATTTTTAGCTGTAATTGATATGAAAAACATACAAAGGCCATATGCATAAAGTTAAGCTTTAGTGTACTTTTCAATGTCCTTTCTACTGAAAGACATAAAGTTGAAAATATATCAATATTTCATAGGAAGGTGAAAGTCACTCTTCCATAAATATAAAGAGAAGAATAAATACACTTAAAATTGCCATTAAAATTTGATTGGGAGACATTCTTAAATATAGATTTGGCTTTTCTTTTCCTTAGTTTAGATGCAAAAGCAAACCACTTATGACTTACTGGACTGAAAGTGACAAAAAGTTCTGGCCTAGTCTGTAATGCTTTAACTGCCAAGCTATAGTTATTCTTATCATTTATATCTGTGAGGACAGAAGAAAAGTAAGACTTTACATGTTGAGCACTTTATTTGGAGGTGTGTGAACACTGCTTAATGTGTACACTCACAATGATTATGAGGCTGTCTAACTTTCAATGGAATCTTTACCTCAGCTCAGAAAGGTGCTCTTCACTACCTGACACAGCATTTACATTTTCCAGATGACATCACGTTATTCAATCCAGTCACCATGTCAGTGTGGTAGGAGGCATGGAAGAGTCAGTAATCCATAAGGATGTGCGCTTGTAGTAATGTAATGTTTTATGACCTTAGTGTCTGGATAAAACTCTGCCTCAAAGCTTACATTATCTATTAATTGACTTTTAACATCAAAACATCTTATTTAGGCAAACAAACTCTATACAGCAGAATGGTCTATTGTAATAGGAACAAAAATCTACCTTTCATGAAAAAAACAGACAAATGTCACCAACTTCCCTCGAGCTGGTTACAGAGCAACTCCTGTAATAGAGGCATGGCATACATCCAGTAGATCTACTTTGTGCAGATTTAAAGTGGTCACTAAAGCCAAGTCATTTTTGGTAAGAAGAAATGTATGGTGTTGAGCCAATGTGTGACCTCCATCCATTTTAACACTCTCACTTTGCCTACTGTAACAGGGTTTCTGAGTGAAACTTTTACTCACAACTGTTAAAAGCGTCATTCTTTGAATTTGCTTATTCAAATTGTTCTGAAGATTATGCCCTTTGGTGAACAATAAGATGAAAGGCCGATATCTTCATATATTTCACAGAGGACACAGATAACTTTGTCTAAAATAAAATTCCACCCACATGTCTCTTTCAAAAGTCTACCAGATTTTTCTACTGATATCACAGCTAAGTACACTTGACTATTGAATCAAACTAATGTCCTCAGATTATTAATACATGGATGCTTTCATATCTTACCTGCTTCTGCCTTTAAATTTAGTAGTCTCGTGCACTTTTTCACATATACACCCAGTCATCATATCTTTCTCTCCCAGTGTAATTCAAGCAAATCACTTTGGGGTTCTTATTAAAATGAAACATACTTTTAAAGACATGCCGCTTGCTCTGCTAACTTCATATATGAAGTCTCATTGTGTGGGCCTGGGTACCAGAGGTTTTCCTCAGAGATCTCTGTCCAGGCTTGGTTCGAGGGTTCCAGCAAAAGGAAGTGAGTGCAGGCAGGGAGACAAAGTCTCTGCCAAGCCTTCCAGGTCCCTCAGTAACTCCAAGCCGATCTGAACTGAGTCGGGTCATGTTGGTCCAACAGGAAGCTGACTATCCAGTGAGGAGTGCAGAGGGACCTCAGGTGTGTTTTAGGGAGAGAAGATCTCTTCCCAAGTGTTGCATACAGCTCTTGGAACAAAAGACTCATATAAAGGAGTAGTTCTCGTGTACCTTTAATTCCCTGGATAGATTTATATATAGTTCTGGGGGTGATTCAGGGTTCGGCAGCAGGTACCTTTCATTGGCTTGGACTGAGAGTTTGGGGAAAACCTTATTTACATGTGGGAAGGCTTGGTGCTGTTCCTACATGACTGATAGCCACGCGCCTCAACTGGGGGCTGTGGGGATGGTAACATCAACAGGAGCCAGGGGTCCAGGAGACATGGTGGAAGCCTTCTGTCCAGCTCATCTGGAGACCAGGCTTTCTGTGCATTGCCCATTGCCCCACATCATTGTGCCTACAGTTATGGGGCGAGAAGACAATATTTAAAGAGTACACATTCGTGACTCTCAGTGAAGTTTAGCTGCATTATTCCCAGAGCGGTTGAATACAATGATGCCAGGTCTGCCAAATTCAGAAATTACTTTTATTTTAATTAAATGATTAATATCTCACTTTCACATATGCAAGATAGAGCCTATGCGGATGCACACCTGAGACTTGCCTGGAGCTCAAAGCAGTGTAGCCCAAAACTCCCTCCACAATTAATACTTCACTTTCCCCTCTTCTATCCTCCCTCTATCTCCTGTGTCCCATGTTCAATCTCACACTACTGCCTTCAATTTTATATGTATATTTATATGTGTAAAACATAATTGCAAGCTGCCATTTATTGAGTCAGTAGTCACATGAAATTCTTTGTCTATGGCATTGTCTTTACTAGTTAGCATGTCTATTGCTGTTGTTATTGCTTAGGTTTATATACAGTGCCATTCTGTTGACCTACCATGATTGTATCTTCACTGTCATTTCTGTGGATTTTCATTTCTTACCATCTTTCTGCCCACTCAGCCAAAATGTTCCATGAGCCTTAACTTCAGGAGTTGTATTACAAATGTATCTTTTGAATTTGGACAATAAATGACCAGAATCAGTTAAGTTCTTTTTTGTTTGTTTGTTTGGTTGGTTGGCTGGTTTTTGTTTTGTTTTGTTTTGTTTTAATTAGGTATTTTCTTATTTTATATTTCAAATGTTTTCCCAAATGTCCCCCATATCCTCACCCCCATCTCCCCTACCCACCCTCTCCCACTTCTTGGCCCTGGTGTTCCCCTGTACTGAGGCACATAAAGTTTGCAAGACCAAGGCCCAATGATGGCCGACTAGGCCATCTTCTGATACATATGCAGCTAGAGACAAGAGTTCTGGGGGTACTGGTTAGTTCATACTCTTGTTCCACCTATAGGGTTGCAGATCCCTTTAGCTCCTTGGGTACTTTCTCTAGCTCCTCCATTGGGGGCCCTGTGTTCCATCCAATAGCTGACAGTGAGCATCCACTTCTGGGTTTGCTAGGCCCCGGCATAGTCTCACAAGAGACAGCTATATCAGGGTCCTTTCAGCAAACTTTTGCTCCATCCCATAATCAGCCTCCAAGCGCAGACACCATTGCATGGGCCAGTGTATTAGTCAGGGTTCTCTAGAGTCACAGAACTTACGGATACTCTCTAGTTAGTAAAGGAATTTATTAATGACTTACAGTCGGCAGCCCAATTCCCAACAATGGTTCAGTTGCAGCTGTGAATGGAAGTCCAAGGATCTAGCAGATACTCAGTCTCACGCAGCAAGCAGGCGAAGGAGCAAGAGCAAGAGCTAGACTCCCTTCTTCCAATGTCCTTATATTGTCTCCAGCAGAAGGTGTAGCCCAGATTAAAGGTGTGTTCCACCACACCTTTAATCCCAGATGAAAGGCATAGCCCAGATTAAAGATGTGTTCCTTAAACTCGGAGATTCAATCTTCTGGAATCCATAGCCACTATGGCTCAAGATCTTCAAACCAAGATCCAGATAAGGATCTCCAAGCCTCCAGATAAGGGTCACTGGTGAGCCTTCCAATTCTGGATTGTAGTTCATTCCAAATATAGTCAAGTTGACAACCAGGAATAGCCACTACAATCCACCCCTTGTCAACTTGACACAAATAATATCTCATGTTCACATGAAACAATAACAAGGTTGTGAATACGCCTAACATGATATAACTATCCCTCGTACAATCGCAAACACATTTGTAAATTTACAATGGGCATTCATATTACTTTATAATCCTCGTTTCTGCAACTGGTTACGTGGCCTTAATTGGTATTTATAACTACCTTCCTCTACTACCCATTCTGTACTTCCTTCTCCTTCAGCCAGCACCTCAGCAGGTCTTGGCTCTTTTCCTGGAGGATTGACCCATACCTTCATTCCTGATGGGTCTGTGTCCTTTGTTATCCTGCTTGGATTAGGCTGTTGTAGTTTCCCATTGACTTTAATCACAGGACATGGTAGTACTAAGAGACGCCCTAAGGGATCTCCTACACTCCAGACATAATCTTGCTTACCACCATTGTGAAGAGGTAATCCAATTTCCCCATGGTAATCTGGATCTATCACCCCTCCTAACACTGTTATTCCTTTTTTAGCCTGTTGGTTTAAAGGCATTAGAAGCCCAAAATGACCAGGGGGAAGTCTGAGCTTCCAGTTCAATGGAATGTTTGTTGTAGCTCCTGGTAGGAGCACTCCCCTCTCTGGAGCCAAAACTTCTAGGCCAGCAGAACCTAGAGTTATGGGGACAGGAAGCAAAAATTTTCCTAGAGGGTCACTAGGAGTGATAGTAAGTGGAACTATTCCTTTTTCCACCCCTTGATTCCTGGACCCATGAATCCTGGCTATGGGTGAAACTGTACCATATATCGAGTGCTGATTCAAAGCATATACTGCCTTCTGAAGAACTCTGCCCCAGCCTTCCAAGCTGTTACCACCTAATTGGCACTGTAACTGCGTCTTCAAAAGGCCATTCCATCTTTCTATCAGACCAGCTGCTTCAGGATGATGGGGAACATGGTAAGACCAGTGAATTCCATGATCGTGGGCCCACTGTTGTACTTCTCTGGCTGTGAAATGAGTTCCTTGGTCAGAAGCAATACTGTGTGGAATACCATGACGATAAATAAGGCATTCTGTCAGTCCGTGAATGGTGGTTTTAGCAGAGGCATTACGTGCAGGAAAGGCAAATCCATAACCAGAATAAGTATCTACTCCAGTAAGAACAAAACGCTGTCCTTTCCATGAAGGAAGTGGTCCAATGTAGTCAACCTGCCACCAGGTTGCTGGCTGGTCACCTCGAGGAATGGTGCCATATCTGGGGCTCAGTGTTGGTTTCTGCTGTTGGCAGATCTGGCAATCAGCAGCAGCTGTAGCCAGGTCAGCTTTGGTGAGTGGAAGCCCGTGTTGCTGAGCCCAAGCATAACCCCCATCTCGACCACCATGGCCACTTTGTTCATGTGCCCATTGAGCAATGACAGGGATGGCTGGGGAGACAGGCTGACTGTCCACAGAACGGGTCATCTTATCCACTTGATTATTGAACTCCTCCTCGGCTGAAGTCACCTTTTGGTGAGCATTTACATGGGACACAAATATCTTCACATCCTTTGCCCATTTGGAGAGATCTATCCACATACTTCTTCCCCAGATGTCTTTCTCACCAATTTTCCAATTGTAATCTTTCCAAGTCCCTGACCATCCAGCCAATCCATTGGCTACAGCCCATGAGTCAGTGAATAATCGTACATCTGGCCATTTCTTCTTGCAAACAAACTGTAATACCATGTGTACTGCCCGAAGTTCTGCCCACTGTGAAGATTTCCCTTCACCTGTGTCTTTCAGGGTTGTCCCAGAAAGGGGTTGTAATGCTGCAGCTGTCCACTTCTGGGTGGTGCCTGCATAACGTGCAGAGCCATCTGTAAACCAGGCTCTAGTCTTCTCCTCTTCGGTCAGTCGATCATAGGGAACACCCCATGAGGCTATAGGCGCATGTTTGGCAGCAGATGGCATTGTAACAGGAGTAGAAACCATAGGCATTTGAGCAACTTCTTCATGTAACTTGCTTGTGCCTTCAGGACCTGCTCTGGCCCGATCGCGTATATACCACTTCCATTTGATAATAGACTGCTGCTGTGCGCGTCCCACTTTATGACTTGCAGGGTCTGATAGTACCCAGCTCATGATGGGTAGTTCAGGTCGCATAGTAACTTGGTGTCCTATTGTCAAACGTTCAGTTTCCACTAAGGCCCAATAGCAGGCCAAGAGCTGTTTTTCAAAGGGAGAATAGTTGTCTGCAGATGATGGTAGAGCTTTGCTCCAAAATCCCAAAGGTCTTTTCTGTGATTCACCTACAGGGGCCTGCCAGAGGCTCCAAACAGCATCTCTATCAGCCACAGATACCTCAAGTACCATCGGGTCTGCTGGGTCATATGGTCCAAGTGGTAGAGCAGCCTGCACAGCAGCCTGGACCTGTTGAAGGGCCTTCTCCTGTTCCAGGCCCCACACAAAGCTAGCAGCTTTCCAAGTCACTTGGTAAATAGGCCTAAGTAACACACCCAAGTGAGGGATGTGTTGTCTCCAGAATCCAAATAGACCCTTGTCTTAGTCAGGGTTTCTATTCCTGCACAAACCTCAGGACCAAGAAACAAGTTGGGGAGGAAAGGGTTTATTCGGCTTACACTTCCATACTGCTGTTCATCACCAAGGAAGCCAGGACTGGAACTCAAGCAGGTCAGGAAGCAGGAGCTGATGCAGAGGCCATGGAGGGATGTTCTTTACTGGCTTGCCTCACCTGGCTTGCTCAGCCTGCTTTCTTATAGAACCCAAGACTACCAGCCCAGAGATGGTCCCACCCACAAGGGGCCTTTCCCCCTTGATCACTAATTGAGAAAATGCCTTACAGTTGTATCTCATGGAGGCATTTCCTCAACTGAAGCGCCTTTCTCTATGATAACTCCAGCTGTGTCAAGTTGACACAAAACTAGCCAGTACAATTGACCCCTTGTCAACTTGACACACAAAAACATCACTAGTAAGCCTCAACCCTTACAATCTTATTCATCCCCAAGATCTAAATAACTTTAAAAGTCCCACAGTCTTTACATATTCTTAAAATTTCAATCTCTTTAAAATATCCATCTCTCTTAAAATCCAAAGACTTTTTACAATTAAAAGTCTCTTAACTGTGGGCTCCACTAAAACAGTTTCTTCCTTCAAGAGGGAAAATATCAGGGCACAGTCACAATCAAAAGCAAAAGTCAATCTCCAACCGTCCAATGTCTGGGATCCAACTCACGATCTTCTGGGCTCCTCCAAGGGCTTGGGTCACTTCTCCAGCCATGCCCTTTGTAGCACACGCATCATCCTCTAGGCTCCAGATGCCTGTACTCCACTGCTGCTGCTGCTCTTGGTGGTCATCTCATGGTACTGGCATCTCCAAAACACTGCATGACCCCTTCAGTCCTGGGCCATCAATTGCAACTGAGGCTGCACTTTCACCAATGGCCTTCCATGGCCTCTCACAGTGCCAAGCCTCAGCTGCTCTGCTCAACTCCTTCATGCCTTCAAAACCAGTACCACCTGGGTGACCCTTACACATTACCAAGTCCAGCCACAGCACAATGTACAACTTTGGCTATATCTGGAACACAGCCACTGTGCTCTCAGAAAACACTTCCCAGAAAATGTCACCTCAATGATGCTGGTCTCTTCTTAATCACCGCTAATTTCTTAGCTCCAGCTAACCAGCATCAATAGTCCCAGTAATGCAAAGTTTTTGCTTTAGTAGTTCTGGTATCTTGTTAATCACAGCTGATTCTTCAGCCCCAGCTAACCAGAACTACAGAATCTTCACAATCAAAACAGGAATGGCCCTGAAAAGAGTCTTTAATTTTCCCTCTGAAATTTCACAAGCCAGGCCTCCATCTTCTGCACTGTTCTCAACATTATCTTCCAAGCTCCTACAAAACATCTGACAGAGCTCTTAACAACGAATGGATCTTCAAGCCCAAAATTCCAAAGTCCTTCCACAGACCTCCCCAAAACATGGTCAGGTTGTCACAGGAATACCCCACTCTGCTGGTACCAATTTGTCTTAGTCAGGGTTTCTATTCCTGCACAAACCTCAGGACCAAGAAACAAGTTGGGGAGGAAAGGGTTTATTCGGCTTACACTTCCATACTGCTGTTCATCACCAAGGAAGCCAGGACTGGAACTCAAGCAGGTCAGGAAGCAGGAGCTGATGCAGAGGCCATGGAGGGATGTTCTTTACTGGCTTGCCTCACCTGGCTTGCTCAGCCTGCTTTCTTATAGAACCCAAGACTACCAGCCCAGAGATGGTCCCACCCACAAGGGGCCTTTCCCCCTTGATCACTAATTGAGAAAATGCCTTACAGTTGTATCTCATGGAGGCATTTCCTCAACTGAAGCTCCTTTCTCTATGATAACTCCAGCTGTGTCAAGTTGACACAAAACTAGCCAGTACAACCCTCTAAACGTTGTGCTTCTTTCTTGGTTGTAGGAGGGGCCAGGTGCAATAACTTATCTTTCACCTTAGAAGGAATATCTCTGCATGCCCCACACCACTGGACTCCTAAGAATTTCACTGAGGTAGATGGTCCTTGAATTTTGGTTGGATTTATTTCCCATCCTCTGATACGCATATGTGTTACCAATGAGTCCAAAGTGGTTGCTACTTCCTGCTCACTTGGTCCAATAAGCATAATGTCATCAATATAGTGCACCAATGTGATATTTTGTGGAAGATCCAAATGATCAAGATCCCATCTAACTAAATTATGACACAGGGCAGGAGAGTTAATATATCCTTGAGGCAAAACTGTGAAGGTATACTGTTGGCCTTGCCAACTGAAAGCAAATTGCTTCTGGTGGTCCTTATGGACAGGTACTGAGAAGAAGGCATTTGCCAGATCAATAGCCGCATACCAGGTGCCAGGAGATGTGTTAATTTGCTCAAGTAACGAAACTACATCTGGTACAGCAGCTGCAATTGGAGTTACCACCTGATTCAGTTTTCGATAATCAACTGTCATTCTCCATGATCTATCTGTTTTCTGCACTGGCCAGATAGGAGAGTTAAACGGAGATGTGGTGGGAACCACCACCCCTGCATCTTTCAAGTCCTTGATAGTGGCAGTAATTTCTGCAATGCCTCCAGGAATACGATACTGTTTTTGATTCACTATTTTCTTTGGCAGAGGCAATTCTAAAGGCTTCCATTTGGCCTTTCCAACCATAATAGCCCTCACTTTACAGTTCAGGGAACCAATATGAGAATTCTGCCAATTTCTGAGTATATCTATCCCAATTATACATTCTGGAACTGGGGAAATCACCACAGATGTGTCCGAGGACCTACTGGACCTACTGTGAGTCGGACATCAGTCAGAACTCCATTAATCACCTGCCCTCCATAAGCCCCTACTTTAACTGGAGGGCCACAATGTTTCTTGGGATCCCCTGGGATCAGTGTCAACTCAGAACCAGTATCCAGCAGACCCCAAAAAGTCTGATTATTTCCTTTTCCCCAGTGTACAGTTACCCTTGTAAAAGGCCGTAGGTCCCTCTGGGGAAGAACTGGAGAAAGGGTAACAGCAAAACCTTTGAGTGTCTTATCAAGATCCTTCCTCAGCGGAACCTGGCCACCCCTTCATTCAAGGGGTTCTGGATCTGCAAACTGTCTCAAGTCTGGAAATTGATTCACTGGCCGAGATTGCTGTTTACCACGATCTAATGTAGCCTTTCTTTCATTTGGCTGTTTACCACGATCTAATGTAGCCTTTCTTTCATTTGTTTGAGAATTTTTCTGCTTATACAGATCAAACAAATATGCAGTAGGCTTCCTATGTATTTCGTTCCTGGAAACACCATGATTGGTTAGCCAGTACCAAAGGTCCAACTGAGTCATGCCATTATAAATTTCACCTCTCCTGTGCTGACCATTACTGGGTATGTTATTATAAACATTCTTTTGTCTACGCTGTCCATTATAATAACTAGGATCACCTTGTCTCCGGCGATTCAATGCTGCCACCTGGCCCTTGTTACCTCAGAATCCAACTAAACCCAGTGAATTTAATTCATCTAATTGAGCAGAAGCATCTCCAATGCTAAGATCTGGCACAAGGAAAAGGGAAAGAACAAAACCCTTCAAATGTGCTGGTGCCCCTCTCACCAATTTGCGTCTTATAGAGCTGGTGAAAGGCATATCTTCTGGACCTTCCCATTGTGGACAATTATGCTTTACACAATATATCCACTCTAGCATTGCAATTTCCCTAAGTCTTAAAATCCCTTCATCAACACTAAGCCACGGAATATCAGGCATCTCCAAGTCATTTCCAGTAGGCCATCTTTTGATAAACACCTCAGCCAACCATTCAAACAAACTTTTGACACCTTTTTTTAACTATGCGAGCTTCCGTATTAAACCTAGAATCTCTACTCAGAGGACCCATGTCAATAAACTCAGCCTGCTCTAGTCTTATGTTCCTTCCACCCTTATCCCACACCCTTAAAATCCATTCCCACACATATTCACCAGGTTTCTGCTTGAATGAATTAGCAAACTCATTAAGCTCCTTAGTAGTGTAACGAATTTCCTCATGGACTATATTTTCTACCTCCCCTCTAGGAGCCTGTTTTGCTTTGAGTCTAGTTACAGGTCTAGAAGAAACTATTGGTGGGCCTTGAGAAACATCAGGAGTGAAAGTCATTGCTGGTTTATCAGACTCTGCAAAATTAATTTCCTGATGTGGCGAAGGCATTATTTCAAGGGGTGGGGCTGAGGGTACTACTTCCTCAGGTGGGGCAAACCCTTGAGAATCTGAAGATTCAAAATTCTCAGCTTCAACATGGTCTTCCCACACATCCCCGTCCCATGTTGTAGGATCCCATTCTTTGCCAATTAGAGCCCTTACTTTAACTGTCGACACACTCTGAGGCTGAGACTTGAATTTTCGCTGTAGTTCAGCCAACCTTACAATGAGAGTTTCTGTTTGATTTTCTGCAACTTGAGCTCTATTGCTACAAGAGAGAAGATTCTCCTCAAGGACACACTTAGCAACTTTTAGATCATTTACTTGTGTCTGGAGCCTTTCGATTTTATCACACAACTCCTTCCTTTCATTCATCATTTTTTCCACAGATACTAAGAGCAGCCAGCCAGTAAAATCACTTTCCGATTTTTTCCCCATCTTGTAGAAAGCTTTGTGCACTGAATCACCTAATTCATTAAGAAAATCAAGGGCATTAGCTTCTTTAAGTTCAGAATATAGTTTCAACCATGGGTCTTCAAAATTCTCTGAGCTCCCAGGAGGGAGAGAATCTGGAGAGGTTTCAATAGTTGAAAGTGCTGGTGGATCAACAAGCCAATTCCAGTATTTTAAAAGATTCATCCTTGTACTTCTGTTACTCTAGAACCACTCCTGGTACCAACTTCTGTATTAGTCAGGGTTCTCTAGAGTCACAGAACTTACGGATAGTCTCTAGTTAGTAAAGGAATTTATTAATGACTTACAGTCGGCAGCCCAATTCCCAACAATGGTTCAGTCGCAGCTGTGAATGGAAGTCCAAGGATCTAGCAGATACTCAGTCTCACGCAGCAAGCAGGCGAAGGAGCAAGAGCAAGAGCTAGACTCCCTTCTTCCAATGTCCTTATATTGTCTCCAGCAGAAGGTGTAGCCCAGATTAAAGGTGTGTTCCACCACACCTTTAATCCCAGATGAAAGGCATAGCCCAGATTAAAGATGTGTTCCTTAAACTCGGAGATTCAATCTTCTGGAATCCATAGCCACTATGGCTCAAGATCTTCAAACCAAGATCCAGATAAGGATCTCCAAGCCTCCAGATAAGGGTCACTGGTGAGCCTTCCAATTCTGGATTGTAGTTCATTCCAAATATAGTCAAGTTGACAACCAGGAATAGCCACTACAGCCAGCAAGATTTTGCTGAAAGTTCTGGTTTTCAGTGCGAGTCTCTGTTGGCTGCAAAGAGAAGCTTCCCCAGTCTGGGCCAACTTGCAAGGAAAAGTCAATTCATTAGCATATGATTTCTTACAGGTAATTTGGGAATATAATTACTTGATGGCAACAACTAATAACATAGGGTTTCTATGGAAGATGATAAAAGCGTGTCCTGTGATATACCTTCAGGAGCATCAATGAGGCTCTAGAGAGCATGTGTGTGTACCACTAACACATTTAAAATGCAGTTGAGTCTGCTGTCTCATATGACATACTTGGAAGATAGTTTGAATGGCATTTTGTATTTAAGGAGATTGAATTTCTCCTGACTAAAACTAGTAGTTTTAGTACTATTAAAACTTTTGGTAACTGAATAAAATGTCAAGAATAACACACTAAATGAGGAATATATTGTCTCCAACATGAAAATCCATGCTAGAAATTATCTTTTCCTTGGACCAAGGAGGAGAAATTTATTGAGGTTGGTTGTATATGAATATATGGCTAATTTTCTCGGTGTCTCTCTCTCTCTGTCTCTGTCTCTTACTCTGTCTCTATGTCTCTACATCTCTATGTATGTATGTATGTATGTATCTATCTATCTATCTATCTATCTATGTATCTATCTCTATTCTTTTTTTCATTAAAAACATCAATACCACTGTTTGTAACCCTTCATTCCTCCTAGCTCCTGACTACTTCTCTTTACCAGAGCCATTCCATTCCCCCTCTCTGTCCTCTTCAGAAATGAACAGTCCTCCGAAAGACAACTGAACATTATAAAACAAAATACAACAAGAGAAGATAAAAGCCTTTATATCACGCAAGGTAACCAAAGAAGGAGAAAAGAATCCTAAGGGCAGATGATGAGTCAGACATATACCTGCTCACACTATTTGAATTACCGTATAAAAACACCATGCCAACAATCATTACATATATAGAGGAACTGAACAGACCCGTCTAATACTTTCTCACTTTAGTCTTTGTGAGCTGATGTGAGCCCTGCTTTGTAAGTTCAATGTCCCATGTCCTTCTGGTGTTCTCTCTCTTCTCTGACTCCTTATATATTTCCTTGCCTTCTTCCATGGGGTTTCCCTGACATGCAAGGTCTATGGAGACCTTCAATTTAATCTCTCTCTATGGATAATATCTAGCTGTGGGTCTCTGCACATCCTTCCATTTGCTACCAGAGGAAGTATCTCTGATGATTGGACAAGTCAGCAATCCATGAGTATAGCAGAATACCATTAGAAATCATTTTACATATTTTTCATTTACAATTGTATTTGGTTCTACTCTAGTTTTCTGGCTATCCTGTCTTGGGTTTCTGGTCAATCAAGCAGTGTAGGACCTAGAATCCCCTTGTTGGAATAGGCTTCAATTTCAACCAAGCATTGTTTGGCAACTACCACAGGTTCTTTCCTTTCCTTTCCTTTCCTTTCCTTTCCTTTCCTTTCCTTTCCTTTCCTTTCCTTTCCTTCCCTTCCCTTCCCTTCCCTTCCCTTCCCTTCCCTTCCCTTCCCTTCCCTTCCCTCCCCTCCCCTCCCCTCCCCTCCTCTCCCCTCCCTTCTCTTCTCTTTAAAATTTTTTCAAATTTAAACTTAATTTTTTTTAATTTATTATCTATTTTCTTTATTTACATTTCAAATGTTATCCCCTTTCCTGACCCACCCCCTCAAAAAACCTCCAATCATTGACCCATCACATATTACAGGCTGAACAAATCATATTTAGAAGGTTTTGTGGCTTGGTTCATATCCAGGTTTTTCCTACTAAGAAAACTGGAATTTGAGGAAGAATGCTCCATGCAGGCACTGGCCTAACCTCCCTACTTCCAATGTGTTGTTTATATGTTTTCCTTGGCAATGGGACTAGGCAGTCAGTTTCCAGAGAGGATCCATAAGTACTAGTGTCAGCCTGATTTGTTTAGAGATCTCCACAGGGCCGCTGCAGACTACTCAATTGAAAATAATTGAGTCCCACCACTGGAATCCTTGTCTGGCTGCAGAAGATGGACAGTTTGGCCTCTGTATCCTCCATGACTAGCACTCTTCAAAGTCATCCTCATAGACTCCTGAAAGTTTCCACTACACTTGGTGTCCACACGGCTCCCTATAATGCTCCCCAATTCCAGGAGTCTCTCCTAGCACTCTCTTCCTCCACCTTATCCTTCCCATTCGATAACCATTTCTTTTATATTTTTCACTTATTGTAGTACTGGTTTTAATCTGTGTAGTTATGATTTTCTGGATCTCCTTGGTATCTGTTGTTATGTCCTCCCTTCCACTCCATCCCCCTTTTCTTTCAGATTTTATGAATTTGGGATATCTCTTTCCATCTTTTAGCAAGAATGGGTAAGTGTTTTTCTGTATTAGTGATTTTTCTCAAATAACCAAATTATTTTTCTAAGTTAGGGATCGCTTGACCTCTTATCATGTGTATTCCTCACCTTTGTTCAATATTTTAGCCAGAAGTCTAGACTACTTACACCTTCTTGCTACTTAGACCCAATCAAATTTCATCATTATCATGACATAGCCTTGTAAAAATGAAAGGTGCCCAATTTCCCTAAGTAATAAATTCTGGCATAACATTGGATAATTAGAATAAGAGAAGGTTAATACTGTAACTCTACCTTTCTTTTCCCACCATCTGTAAGCCAAGTCCTGAGTAGGAATTCCTAAGAGGAATGCAGTTTCCATATACAGAGTTGCATGTTTTCTGATTGTGGTGGTGCACACATTTAATCCCAGCAGTTGGGAAGCAGAGGCAGATAGCTTTCTGTTAGAGGCCAGCTTGATCTATACAGGAAATTGCAGCATAGTTAAGGCTACACAGAGAACCCCTCTCTCAAAACACAAACCAAACAAGCAAACAAACAAAGAATGTGTCATGTTGTTATGATTACACAATAAAACTCTTCTGGAGTTTAAAAGGAATAAACAAAAATCACATACCTAGTCTGTGATGTTCCACTACCTTCAAGTGTCATCTGCTTTCTGTCTAGAGAAAATAGATGAACTGAACATGGATGTAGTTAAAATGATCACCCCCACCCCTCCCACCAAGCTGGCCTTGAGCTCACAGATATCCACCTGCCTCTGTCTCAGGAGTGCTGGATTAAAGGTGTGCACCACCACCACCTGACCTAAGAATATGTTTTTTTTTTTTTAAAGACTTGACATTAACACACAAAACCCAACCATTGTCCTATATATTTGGCAAAAAAAAAAAAAAAAAAAAAAGACAAGTGAAAATGGTAACCAACTGATAAGACAGCCAGAAATGAACAGCAAGAAATGTCGAATTGCACTTGGGAACAGTAATTGGATTGTTTGCATACTTGTCTTGTTCTTAATGTTGATGGATGTTTTAATGATGCACATCTTTACTTGTATGAAGACATGTATTTTCTTCATCATAATAAAAATTATACATGTAAAAAAAATGATCAGCAATGTATTTGGTCACAACACAAATCCCCTGGGAATGTGGATGTTCCTTTGGATTTTCTGTTTCACTGGGTCCCAGAAGTTCAAGTGGCTTTTATTTGTTCTTTGCCACACCAGACTCCTGCCACAGTGCAGGAAGATTAAGTGGTGATGTTCCCAATTCCTGAATGTGCTTGTCCCATTTATTCAACCTAGACCTGAAGCAATTAAGATATACATAAATATTCATTGGACCCACTCTGGGGCAGATCTGAGTCAAAATACTTTGAAAGGATGGCTCCCATGAGCTCTGTATTTGAGTCATTGAACTCCTGATGCCTTTAAAATGATAGGAAAGACCTGAGAAGTTGATGTGATGTTAATGTGAGAGAAAATGTTAAGTAACCCCAGGAACTTCAGAAAGTCTAGTATCTATTTCCCGTTGCTTCATTTACTCCAGGAAAAGGCCAAAGATTTTCTTCAAAATTTTTGAAAAATTATAATTATTGTTCTTTGCAAATATACCAGGTTGACTCTTTCATACAAAACTTCCCTTTCACTGATTTGTTCTTGATAAGAAAACAAACAAGATAGAGCTAACTGATGGATGGTCTTTGTCCTTTCTGTTATGAAAAGGGTTTATTCAGCTTATACTTCCCACTGCTGTTTATCACCAAAGAAAGTCAGGACTGGAACTCAAGCAGGGCAGGAAGCAGGAGCTGATGCAGAGACCATGGACGGATGTTCCTTACAGGCTTGCCTCCCCAGGCTTGCTCAGCCTGCTCTCTTATAGAACCCAAGACTACCAGCACAGAGATGGCACCACCCACAATGGGCCCTGCCCCACCCCCCAACCCCCTTGATCACTAATTGAGAAAATGCCTTAAAACTGGATCTCATGGAAGCAACTGAAGCTCCTTTCTCTGTGACAACTGCAGCTTGTGTCAAGTTGACATATAAAACCAGCCAGTACAACAACTAAAGATTTATTTGGCAAATTCATGTAACTATGGAGTCTGTCTGTCTGTCTGTCTGTCTGTCTGTCTGTCTCTCTCTGTGTGTGTGTGTGTGTGTGTGTGTGTGTGTGTGTGTGCGTGTGTGTGTGTGTGTGTGTGATTTTGTTTTGTTTGGCAATGCTGTTGTAACAGGATTTAAATGACTACAATGCAGCCGCTTGATTAAGTTTTCCATGTGTACTCAATATAATTTAGGTAACATTTTTTTTTCAGTATACAATCCTTTGTAATCTAATTATATGTAATTCATCAGTTGACAAATATGATTGTGAGATGAATATTCAGCATTCAGCCCAGGGATTATGAGAGATAAAGATCTCTATTTCAACAGTCTTTGAAACTTCCAGGTAATTTATAATTCCTCAGTTAAGAGTTTAGTGATCCAACTTCATTTTCTTTTTCCTCTTTTCCAGTATCATTGAATCCAAACAGATGATCTTATTGTATTTCTGCAGTGAATGCACATATTCCAGTGTATCATATTTCCATTCCCTTGGGTCTATGTATTTTTATAAGAAATGTAGTGAGTAATATTTTCTATACATAAATATTTGTTTCAGCTTTCCACTACTGTCAGTTGATCTATTATTACATGTTTTATCTGTATAGAAATCCCATTCATCTCACACACACACACACACACACACACACACACACACACACACAACCTCATTCCATTCTGTTCTTCTAAAACCACTTTTTACTTTTATATTTTGATGCTTTATATCTTCAAGTTATGTGACGCAGAAACATTTATTTCCTGATGCTTGTGAACACATCTTGGTGTTGGTCGTGGGGATGAAAATACTACAAAAACATAATGAGAAATTAAACAGGATTATTTTCTAAAAATCACATAACCATAACAGCAACTTAAAGACATACATTTGAAGATAAGGCAGGTTGTGTTTACAGTTAAGGCTTAGGTAGAGAGGCATTGGCCAATAAATCTAAATATATTGTACAATTTCTTAAATATTTGGTTTTATTAATAGACAAATTTGAAGAAACTTGAGCCTTAACATTCAGTCATTGTTTGAAACGTATTTATAAAACTAGAAAATTAGGTGTTCTATAAATGCAGTCCGTACAAATACACCATTGATGAACTGCAACAAAAGCATGTAAAATGAATAGTTGTATTTTAGTATCTCCATATTAGCCCACAAAATATATAAAGAAATGTATTTTGAGGAAGACTTCTAGTTTAAAAATAAGGATATATTAAAGAAAAATGTGATTTTACTATTGATTTAGTTTATTTAGTTTGATGTAGGAGATAGTACATCTGGAAAATAGTTTGCTTGAAGTTTTTGAACCATCAGAAGAACTGATAAATGAATCCAAAATTTTATCTCTCATTACTTACTCAGCAAATATTTATTACTTATTTAGCAGACATGAATTTTGTTAATTTTTTTATCCAATTTCCTTTTCTATAAGAGAAAGTAATACTTGATGCAGTGTCATGGATGGAAGTCTCAGAAATAGGAGCCTTATTATAATTATGTAATTATGTAGAATTGTAATTATGCACATGTACTTGTAATTATACATAATTTTAATTACACTGTGAATTGTATAATTATACAAACTTAAATTATGCATTTGTCATATAATATATGATGTTACAGATGAAATATCTACTAGTTAACATAGTCAATTATTCCTTTATAGCTCTGCTTTGGAGATATTTTCTGTTAAGGTTTAACTTTTATTTTTTTTTTCAAAATAATCAATACTGAAGATGATTCTTGTCGTTTATGTTCTTACTTTTTCATTAATAGCTTAAGATTTTTGTTTAGGTGCTAAAGCTTCATATTTTGCCCTTCTGAGAACAGAGAAACTCACTTGCTTGTTAATGTATGTATACAGAAAGATAGATGATTTTATATTTAAATAATTTGTTTTAAGATTTTAAACAAGACGGAGTTTCCAAGTCCTTTTGATTTGCATGTGCCTAATGACTAATGGCATTGAATATTTTTATGTGTTTCTTAGCCATTCAATATTCCTCTGTTAAAAATTATCTGTTTTAGCTCTGTACCCCATTTTTAATTGGGTCATTTGGATTGTTGATTTCTAATTTATTGAGTTATTGATATTAGACCTCCGTTGGCTAATAAAGCCTACTAAATTATCCTTTGCCTTACAGAAGCTTTGCAGTTTCAGGAGGTCCCATTTATTAAATGTTTTCCTTAGAGCTTGAGCCATCGGTGTTCTGTTCAGGAAGTTGTCTCCTGTACCAATGAGCTCAAGGCTATGCCATACTTTCTGTTCTATTAAATTTAGTGTGTATGGCTTTACATTGAAGTCTTTGATCCACTTGGACTTGAGTATCTTTCTTTTTTTTTTTTTTTTTTTTTTTGAGTCAGGGTTTCTCTGTGTACTGTGTAGCCCTGGCTGTCCTGGAACTCACTCTGTAGACCAAGCTGACCTCGAACTCAGGAATCTGGTTGCCTCTGACTCACAAGTGTTGGGATTAATGGTATGCACCATCACTGCCCAGCTGCACTTGAATTTGTTAAGGATGATAAATATGAAACTATCTGCCCTCGTATATATATACAGATAGACCCAGCCTTTGTTGAAGATGCTCTACCACTTCCATTGCATTGTTTTGGCTTCTGAATGGAAAATCATGTGTCTATAGGACAGTAGGTTAATTTCAGGGTCTTCAATTCGATTCCATTAAATAACTTGCCTGTTCCAATATAAATACTATGCAGTTTTTTTTAATCAATATTACTCTGTAGTACAGATTGACATCAGGGATGGTGACACCTTCAGAAGTTATTTTATTGTTCAGGGTTGTTTTAGCCTGGGTGCATTCAGAAACTGGACCTATACCCCCTTCACATTTATAAGAAATGTTCACCTTTATCTTTGTTTAGTTCTCCTAAGTGGAGCAGGGCTGT
This sequence comes from Mus musculus, assembly GCF_000001635.26. Taxonomy (NCBI): domain Eukaryota; kingdom Metazoa; phylum Chordata; class Mammalia; order Rodentia; family Muridae; genus Mus; species Mus musculus. Next base: position 112,276,617 of record NC_000080.6, on the reverse strand, counting down.
CTAGGTCTCTGTCCCCTGCCATTGGATCTCCTTCCCCCTACCTGGACTGCCTGTTTGGACCTCAGTGGGAGAGGGTGTGCCTAGTTCTGCTGGGCCTAGAGATACCCAAGAGGCCTCCATTCTCTGAGGAGAAGGGGAGGAGGCAAGGGGGATAATTGTAAAGGTGGGACTGGGAAGAGAGGAGTGAGTGGGGCTGTCATAGCAATGTAAAATGAATTAAAAAATAAAAAATAAAAGAATTTAAACAAGTCTACTAAATTATTTCCTAACCTAAATTCACATCATTATGTTTGAGAACTGTAAAGAAAATCTATTATAGAGACAGTGTCACTATGCAAATGTGGCCTGGGTCACCCCTGGGCATTGATTACAGTAGGCCCTATCTAAACAGCTAGAATAGTTTGTAGCTTTATGTTGTTTGGTATACAACAAGTAGAATTCTATAATAAAAATTATGTTATGTAATTTTAGATACTTATGCACAATATGCACTTGTGCACACCCTGTGCTTACAGATAATATTTGTACTTGACATAAGCAATGATTTGATAAGTATATTTTACATGTATTAGTCAAATTTTGCAGCTCAGAAATGAGTGTAAAATACTCCTTTATTGTCAAACTGGGGCATTAGTTAATAAGATTCCCTAAAGGATATTAGTTTCTTTTGAAAACATACAGTTGTTTGGTTTCAATTTATTATTTAATTATAATTTTGACCCTCTGTAGTTATGTGATAATGTGGATATTTATTTGGGTATAAAGAGTTTCCATACTTCACTTATATTAGAGTATTATTCTGATATTTTGCAAATACATAACCTCATGCTATATTGTCTACATCATGATCGGTTGAGTAAGTTTACAACCTGCTACTACTTAGGTAATAACATTTCATGCTTTAATTTCTGGAAGCAGGCTGACTGAATTACATGCCCTTTTTATGTGGTTTGTTAGTTATATGAATTTCTAAACACATCGATATCACATTATAACACTGAATCATAGGAATGGATTTGTCATTTCTATGGAACTACCCTTTTTAATTCTACTCTGATAATGCCACAATTAAGCCAGCCTTGGTTTGCCAACAGGATGGAAAACAAATATATGACCATGACTCAATAATAGTATTTCTACTTTCATTGTTTTTCCCTCTTTGGAATGCCTAGATCTGTTTCTTAAATAAAAGTTAAATTTTTAAAAATATATGAGAATTAAGGATGAGGGAACAATCTACCCACAAGAACATGTGTGAATAAAGTATTCTGTTTCATTTCAGAGTTTAGTATATACAATACTAAGCAAAGGCATATTTTAAAATATTTACAGTAGATTTATCTAAACACAAATTGTATACAAGTATCAGCCATGAACATAGAATTGTATATCATTAGGATCTTAAACAAACAAACAAACAAATAAACAAAATTAATAAAGGGTTTTGTTAAGATTTGAAAAGCCAGTTCTTGAGCTATCACTATTATTTTTCACTATTAACGTACAGGTTTAGCTAATGGTTAATCACTTAACAAGCTGTATTGAATTATAATATTCTAAAGCAATATTTATTTTAGTTTTCATTTCATAGAAGTTTATAGACATTCATTAAATTAAAAAATATTTTACACAAGCACACCACACACACATAATACGTAAAGGAAAATATTATGTTTTATAAAACTTTGGTAACCTCTTATTATGTATACAAAACCACAAAGCAACACATTAACCAAAAAAGTTATTGGAAAGAGTACTGACTTAATAAATTTCTAATGTAATTTACAGCATATTGACATCACAAAACATATTTTAATCAGACCCACTACTTTTTTAGATTTCTCTGTTTTGATAGTTAGAAAGCCTGGCGAGGAAACCACTTCATAGTTGTAGCAGAATAGCCAGAGTCTGCCTATAACAGGATCAATAGGAGGCTTCAGCCACCGTGTCAGAAGGTCCTCACAGACTAGTAATGAAAGACAACCTCTCTCTATGGCAGCCATGGAGTTGTTATATGCTTTTAATAGTGCAATCCTTAGATCATGATGTGCACAGAATTCTACTTGCAGTGGCTAGAGTTCACTATCACAGGAAAAACTATAATTGAGTTATAGAAGTTTTCCACACATGTTGGATTTGTGGTTTCAGGAGTCTAAAAATTTCACTGTACAAAATTTATTTCTATTTTTTTTAAACTCTTACCAAAAAAGTGAAGTATGAGGCACATTTTCATAATGTATGTGTAAATTTGTCTTTATAAGGTTTTCTTTTTATATGATTTCATTCCTTTTGACTTCCTAACACACACACACACACACACACACACACACACACACACACACCACACCGCACCAGTACCAAACATACGTATCTATACAAAAAAAAACGCAGAGATGTATAAAGATTTTCATGATATGTATGCATATAGAGGTCAGATGACAATCTTTTTGTGCCACTGCTGAGGGCATTGTAGAAAGAGCATATCTTAGTGGGCTGGAGCCTGTAAGTACGCTGTTAACCGGGCATTAAACTCCCTTGATCTTCAGACTCCCTAGGGTGGATCTTTATAGAAATAAGACAGTAGAAAGTAGAGTGTAGAATGTAGTAAATATTCTGTTTCCTCTTTCAAGATGTTAACTTGGAATTGAAATGTTGATAGATGAGGGAGAAATAGCTCTGAATATATTTCATAGCAAACAGTACACATCTCAGAGGCTTAAACATAATTTTACAGTGTTTTTACTAATTCGGTGGTATTTAAAGCCTCAGAAGTCTAAGTGAAGTGATTTCATTGGTAAGTTAATTTAATAAAATTATACTATACATGTTATATGTATGTAATAGAGATGTGTATTATTTAATATTGTGTGTGTGAATAGGTATGGGAATGAGAATTCATAGAATTATAATTAAATTTATTTTATAATATACTTCAATATTTATAAAATATAGTAAATTTCACAATAGACAGAGAGGAAACAACAAAGTAAAATGTAACTTTGTAACAAGTCTTAATAAAACATTGAAGCTAAAAGATGAATTTAAACAAGTCTGTGTTACTTTTTGTAAATATTCTATGCTTTGTGGACAAATAATCTCAGTCCATAATTCAAGTTAACCCTTTTGAGAAAACCAAAACAATTTCAAGGCTTTAATTGCTATGTGTTTCCAAGTTTAAATACTTTGTAAATCTGCTTGTAAAACTAATATTTCACAAACGCTAGGAAGGGAGTGGGGCTTACGATGTGTACCCTTCCCTTCTCTCACACACTGTCCAGCTTTGGCTTCAAACTTTCGGGAGGTCCTTCCTTTTCTGACTCTAGTACATAAAGTTTCACTCTACTATATAGTTCATAAATGAGTATTTTGCTAAAGATGAGAAAGATAAAAACTTATTTCTAGATTAACAAATTGGGCAATTCCTCATGCGCTGAGATACTTTCTCCATTTTCAATAGATATGAAAATCAGTGTGCTTTAAAAATTCCCCTGGAGCAATGATGGTTTAAATCTGAACATGCTTCTAATTTAGCCATTACACTGACAATTATTGTCCTGTAAATACAGTTATTAAAGAAAAACATATACAAGTATGTCAAAATACTCTGTATATAGCAGCAATCTTTAATATAAAATTTCTAGACTGCCTATTCATTGTAAGAACCCTAATATGGGAGTTTTTTGTTTACTACCAATATATTCTTTGCAGGCATTGTAGTTTGTTTGGTAGAGAAAATAATGTTTTCTATGCATTATGGTAGTCAGACATACTTTTTATAGTTTTAAATGACTAATCGCAAAAACTATGTGTATTTCCAATGCTGAGCTTCTCAGTTTGCAGAGTATGGCTGGACTTTTTATGAAGAGAAAATAAAATGACAAAATAAGTACTTCTTCTGACAGTGAAAAGTATTAGTTATCATTTCCCACATAAATACTGTGTGAGAATTCCTACTAAAATGCCTGGCATGTATTAATTGTCCAATAATTGCTAGGGGAATCTACATTTGAATGAGCTGGTTCAAAGGATGTTCAGACTCTTTTGTACAAAATGAAATTCACAGGACTGTTTCAATAAACATTTTAAATAGAATAATGTTCTATGCGTTTAATGATAAATGCTGAGAAGAAACAGACAATGTGATCATTTCTCACACATTGACATGGTCAGCATGAGGACTTATTTTCTATCATACTTTAGCAAGTGGTTCATGAAGGATCTCCAAGATGGGGAAAATGGATGACATGAGGAGGGAAAGCTAGAAGTGTATTTTGTAGTCTGCATGAAAATAAAATTTGAATTATTGTAAGATAACTTTTATATTAACGACAATATTTTTAGGGTGTGATAAGAAATATTGTGTTAAATGCTTTTTATGTATCTATGCAGTGTTATTTTCTACTTTTGATATTATTTACATCATAATAAATGGCCTATTTTTATACTTTAAATATTTACTAACAATTTAATATGAAATTATGTTATAATTGTTATAATAAGTATATTTATATCTAAGTTCATGATGAATGCTAATAAATTACCTTCTTTGTAATGCTGCAATCAGAAAATGGTGGGCTAATGAGATGAATGGAAAAATATTAATTTCCCATTGATATAAGTAATATATAAGAAATTGTATATTTTTGTTTAAATCTATTATGAAGTTCATCAAGGAATGTTACAAGGGATTAGTATGAGATTTATGGAAACATGTCAACAAAATATTCACTATCAATAGCAAATAGATCTCTTCTGAGTTACTAATCAGTTTGTTTGTTTGATTGTTTGTTTGTTTCTCGAGACAGGGTTTCTTAGTGTAGCCCTGGCTGTCCTGGAACCCACTCTGTAGACCAGGCTGGCCTCGAACTCAGAAATTCTCTTGACTCTGCCTCCCAAGTGCGGGGATTAAAGGCGTGCGCCACCACCGCCCGGAGGTTAACAATCTTTTGTCTCACACAATTTCGTAGACATTTTCTTTGAATATTTTATTTATTTAACCTAAGCTGTATAATATTCATTAACATAAAATTAGATGTATATTTTCTTATTAGCAGTTTTATATATCAATATTGATTTGTTATTTTTTTAGAATACATGAACATTTCACTTCATAACATGAACATTAGTCAAATTCCAAATTAGAGACATTCTATAAATTACCTGAACACTGATCATGTTTAGACATTTGAAAGACATTTGAAGCCATGTCTGAACATAGAGGAGAGGAGAAGTTTGCTTTTCTATGTAAATTTGTAATGGTAGCTGAATGAACAATGGTTTTTAGTCACTATTATATATTATTAATGATTAATTAATTGCAATAAATAAGCCCTACTAATGTTATATATAATAATTTATTGATATCTGTGTATTTGACATAGTAAATCTGTTCTATGCATCTAAGTATTCTGTAAATCCTTAAAAGTAGTCTATAATGTTAAAAGATACTAAAATATATAAAACCTGAAAAGATTAAAATTTTCAGTATCCTAGTCATACACAGTAATTGTATAAGCTTTGCATCCACCACTGTCTATTTTCATGCATGATTCCTATGATTAGGGCATTTCTACTGTAAAACAAATGAACAGTTCTGCCTTAGAGGTTAATACAGCAATATTTAACTGGGATATATAAAAACACTACAGTTTGGATGATGCACTGTGTGCATTTTAAATACTTTTATAAAGCAGAAGGGAGAAGGAGGGAAGAAATTGGAGAAGAGAGGGAAAGGGGAGAGGCAGGGGAAGGGGGGAAGAGGAGTGAAGTCCCAAGGGCCAGAAGAATAAATGGGAATATGTAACCTCAGGAGGTAGGAGGTGAGAGAACCCTCATAAAAGAAAATGAAATTTAGATGAAGTTTGGGTTGGGGGTGTTAAATGTTTTGAGTTCATTGAAATTTCTTCTGTTGAAATTCCTATACCTTCATGATGGCTTTGTGTATGACATAATTGTGTTGCCATTGTGGATTGCTCATTATTATTAACCATGATCCAGTAGTGGACTTGCCTTTGGTCTTCCAATTCAGAATCCAGTTGGAATGACAGTGTGCAAATTGGAAGAGGACTGTCCCGCAATGCTAAGCATACTCCTGTGTTTATGGAGCCTTTCACACCTGAGTATGTGAAATATTCATTTCTGTTTTATTATTTAATGTCATCCAGTTTATCATTGTATTGCTATATGGACTGAGGAAGATATTACAGATGTACAGATATATTAGATTGGATTTTTATGCCCAATACTTGATCTTTGCCTCCATACATTTTTGTTTGTTTTTGTGTGGTTATTTTATGTGCTCACTCTGAAATGAGAATCTGAGCTTTATTATCTTTCTATTTTTCATTTTTCTAAATGTATTTATTGTTTTACAATCCATATTTTATCCCTCTCATTCAGACTGTTTCACATCCCATAATTCTTCCCTATGCCCCTGACCCCACCCTCTACCCCACCTGACCTTTAAACTCCCTAGGGCCTCCAGTCTTGTGGGTTGGTGCATCTTCTCTGACTGCATCCAGACCCAACATCCCTATGTTATATTTCTCTTAGGGGCCTCATATCAGCTGATGTATGCTGCCTGGTTGGTGGATCAGTTTCTGAAAGATCTCAGGGATCCAGGTTAGTTGAGACGGCTGGTCCTCCTATAGGGTTGCCCTCCTCCTCAGCTTCTTCCAGCTTTTCCCTAGTTCAACAACAGGGGTCAGCTGCTTCTGTCCATTGGTTGGGTACAAATATCAGTCTGACTCCAATTGGATCAAGGACCTCCACATAAAACCAGATACACTGAACCTAATAGAGGAGAAAATGGGGAAGAGGATTGAACACATAGGCACAGAGGAAAATTTCCTGAACAGAACACCAAATCTTTATGCTCTAAGATGAAGAATTGACAAATGGGACCCCAAAAATTTGCAAGGCTTCTGTAAGACAAAGGACACTGTCAATAGTACAAAATGGCAACCAACAGATTGGGGAAAAGATTTTTACCAGCCCTACATCTGATAGAGGGCTAATATCCAATATATACAAATGACTCAAGAAGTTAGAGTCCAGAGAACGAAATAACCCTATTAAAAATGGGGTACAGAGATAAACAAAGATTTCTCAGCTGAGGAATACTGGATAGCTGAGAAGCAATTAAAGAAATGTTCAACATGCTTAGTCATCAGGGAAATGCAAATCAAAATAACTTTGAGATTCCACTTTACACCAGTCAGAATGGCTAAGATAAAAAACTCAGGTGACGGTAGATGCTGGTAAGGATTTCTAGGAAGAAGGACACTCTTCCACTCTTGGTGGGATTGCAAGCTAGTAAAACCATTTTGGAAATCAGTCTGGTGATTCTTCAGAAAATTGTACATAGTACTACCTAAGGACCCAGATATACCTCTCCTGGGCACATACCCAGAAGATGCTGCACCGCACCGTGTATTAAATGTAGGTGCTTCACTAGGTTCATAATAGCAATATTTATCATAGCCAGAAGGTGAAAATAAAACTAGATTTCCCGCAACAGAGGAATGGAAACAGAAAATGTGTTATGCTACTCAGTTATTAAAAAAAACAACTTCATAAAATTTCATTGTGTCCCATAAGTTTGTGTATGTTGCGCCTACATTTTCATTAAATTCTAAAGAGTCTTTAATTTCTTTGTTAATTTCTTGACCAAGTTATTTTTGAGTGGAATGTTGTTCAGCTTCCATGTCATGTGGGCTTTCTGTTGTTTATTCTTGCTAATGCAGATCAGCCTTAGTCCGTGGTGATCTGATAGGATGCATGGAATTCTTTTAATCTTCTTGTATCTGTTGAAGGCTGATCTTTTACAAGTTTATGGTCAATTTTGGAGAAGGTACCATGAGGTGCTGAGAAGATAGCATATTCTTTTGTTTTAGGATGAGTCTATAGATATCTGTTAAATCCATTTGGTTCATAAATTTTCTGTAAGTTTCACTGTGTCTCTGTTTAGTTTCTGATTCCATGATCTGTCCATTACTGAGAGTATGGTGTTGAAGTCTTCCACTATTATTGTGTTACATAAAGTGTGTGCTTTGAGCTTTAGTAAAGTGTCTTTAATGAATGTGGATGTATTTCCATTTGGAGCACAGAAACAATAAAGAAATCACAAAGGTGCACAACCCTGGAGGTAGAAAACCTAGAATAGAGATCAGGAGTCATAGATGCAAGAACCACCAACAGAATACAAGATATAGAAGAGAGAATCTCAGGGGCAGAAGATACCACAGAAAACATTGAAACCAGAGTTAAAGAAAATTCAAAATGCAAAAATCTCTTCACAGGAAACATCCATGAAATATAGGACACAATGAGAAGACCAAACCTGAGGATAATGGGTATATATGATAGTGAAGATTCCAAAATTAAAAGGCCAGTAAATATCATCAACAAAGTTATAGAAGAAAACTCCCTTAACCTAAAGAAAGAGATACCCATGAAAATACAAGAAGCCTACAGAACTCCAAATAGACTGGAACAAGAAAAGAAATTCCTCCTGTCACATAATAGTCAAAAAACACCATGCACAGCACAAAAGAAAGAATATTAAAAGCAGTAAGGGGAAAAGTAACATAAGTAACATACAAAGTCAAACCTTTCAGAATTATACCAGACTTTTCACCAGATACTCTAAAAGCCAGAAGATCCTGGGCAGATGTCAAGAACCTAAGGGAACACAAATGCCAGCCCCCACTACTATACCCAGCAAAACTTACAATTACAGTAGATGGAGAAACCTAGATATTCTGTGACTAAACCAAATTTACACAATATCTTTTCACAAACCCAGCCCTGCAAAGGGTAATAGATGGAAAACTCCAACACAAAGAGGGAAACTGAACTCTAGAAAAAGCAAGAAAGTAATCTTTCAACAAACCCAAAAGAAGATAGCCACACAAACATAATTCAACCTCTAACAACAAGATAACAGGAAGCAACAGGCCCCATTATTTCATAAACAGTTAATCACACAATGTCAGAGGATTCTGAGGCCTTTAGCAGCTACCGACTTAACAGATTATATTGCTTTGAATAGGATAAGCATGAGAGTTATAAGTTGCATGGTTCAAGCATAGTTAAATTTCTGCAGCCAGTGTATATTATAGCAAATTTTTGTTTCAATGTTGTTATAAGAATTGGCATTAAAGAAGAAAATTAAAATCTTCCTGAAGAAAGTGTAAGAATTATCTTTTAGCATTTCAAAATTTAAGGCATGCCCTATAAAACTAAATTACAAAGTTAACGGAAAGGGAGAGGCCAAGTTTGATCAAAACTAAAAATGTTACTGAGCAAATGTCACTGTAACCAAATGAACAGACAAATCAAATGAAAAAGAGGATTATTGGAACTCAGTAAGTAGCTCAATAGCAAGAAACCTAACAAATCAATGCCTGGTGTACAGAAAATTGGAATAAAATTTGTAGATTTTTAAAGACTATAATTATAGTAAACATAGTACAGAATACCAAAATTCAATTTCTGGTTTTTAACAAAAAGAAATGAAGAAACCATACGCTAAGAAAATACATGCAGAAAAATTTTCATAATAATTTTAATTCTTATGTCAAATTTTGCAAACTTAGTGGGATGTAATTCCATTTAAAAACGAATTGCCTGTTGAAAAATGAAAATTTTGCATGTACTTTAAGGTTATTAAATTCAGTGAAAAGAGGCAATCTTGTAATATTATCTGTTCTATGATTATATTCATAAAATAGTCTTCAAATAAAAAAATGAACTTTTTAGAAAGAGAAAAATACTGTTTTCCAAGGATAAGAGCTAAATGGTAAGGCAAAATATTGTTACAAAGATTTAGCATGAGCAATTTATCATTGAATAATTCTCTATCTTGTTCTTAGGTGTATAGTTCTGTACAAGGGTCAAAGCATTACACATATATGTATACACACACACACACACACACGCACACACACACTTTAAATCCAACTAAAGTAATACTGAGCACCTATCATAAGTAACGCTATGAAATGTGATGCTTTTGATATTCTACTGCCATTATATACAATGTTATGGAGTGAAAAGAGCAACATGGTTACAGAAATTTGTAAAATTCAAAAATGAATTATATCACATAGCATGGATGAATATGAAAACCATGTTGAATGAAATAAACCATCCAGGAAAGATTCTTTATTGTATTATCCCATTTACTTAAGAAAGATGCACAAAAATCTCCTAGTAGAAGCATGTTGAAGTTTCCATGAGCCATTGGTGGAAGAGATAGACTACAAGGTGGTGTGAAACACTGCTTGAAATGTGGGTCTTCATTGTGAAGATGGTTCACAGAATCTTTAAACCCTTCAAATATCTTACCATATTCCTTGTAATAAAACACATCAGGAAAAGCATTACCTGCAAGTAAGATTTATACGGTGAAACAGAAGCGGGAAGAAGACAATATTAGACTGTTCCATTTTTAAGAAAGCAGGATTCAAACTTCATAAGAGGTTTAAATCCTTCATAAGTTTCCTCAAACTTTTCCAATTAATGTATTTATATTAAAATTATAGTGAAAATTTTATGAGTTGAGGGAATACATATTATTTGGCCCATGTATAACTTTATTTGGAAAATTAATGCAAAAAATATGTCAGGAAGCACATACTTGAGCTACTCATATCTAACTTCATTAAAAGTTTGCAAAATTATCATTTTTCTCTGTGGTTAAATTATAAGGAACTATCAAAATTTCAAAGGGGATTGTCATTGGCTGGTTTTACTAGTAATTATTTGTCATCATATCAATTATGAGAAAAGTTAGGCTTATAAAAATAATTAAAAATATTTGGCCTCATTTGTTGCATATAACATTATTAATTTTATTATTCCATTGGTGATGCTATTAATTTACAGTTAATACCTAGCAGTATTTCAGAGATCATTTTATTATATAATTTTAATAAAAATTTGTGGACTCTCATCTATACAGCTGACATGGAGATGAGTACACTCTGATAGATTTGGAAAGACTAATTTCCAAGCTCACATTCTCAAACAGGTTTTCTTTTTCTTTTTCTTTTTCTTTTTCTTTTTCTTTTTCTTTTTCTTTTTCTTTTTCTTTTTCTTTTTCTTTTTCTTTTTCTTTTTCTTTTTCTTTTTCTTTTTCTTTTTTTTACAGGTTACCTTAAGTGAGACCACACTGGGTTTCAGAATCTAACCAAACATTTCCTATTGGTTGACTCCCAAGAAATGTTATGTTTCCTGAAACTTATAGGTGCTTTCAAGAATGGTGATCTCTACGAACTCCCATGATTTTATGACAAGATACCATTGTTGAGTAACATGTACATAGTTGATAAAAGACAATAAAAGTACAGAGAAACCAACACTTTTCTTAAGTAGATATCCTGGAAGATTCATATCTGCCCGTCTTAATCCTCTACTTAGATAAATCAGAATTAGATTGGTATAATTACAAGATGACACTTACTATTAAGAGCTGTAATGTCTGTTGCTCATTAAACTAGGAATTTGCAATAACCAGATTATATTTTAATTCTAGACAGAAAAAAGCAATCTGTGTATTTTTAAATCTGAAAAGTCTGCCTCTGTCACCCACTATAGTTTCCCCCTTTTCTTTTAATAAGAGCAATAAGCCACCCATATTAATGAGAGTGGAGATAGAGGTCAAATCCCCAGTGTGCAGGTAAAGGAGCCATGTACAGGATTAGCTCTTAGGCTCACAGGCTTTTACCCAGAGCAACCCTGACCTGCTCCCGTGTCGTTTTTCCTGGGGGAAGGGAACTAGGACACTGAACCTTCATGAAAGATGACATGTCTCCCTAGAATAGGCTCATATGTGCCGCAGAGCCCTTCTACTGCAGTGCTTAGCCGTGCAACTCTCTCAGGCTGCTGAAGCACACTCACTCTATCCCGTGCAATGAGACTAGCCTCGTGGGGTGCAAGAGCTGAATGGCCAGCGACCTATTGCTTAAGCATAGATAACCATATATCAGGGGAAGCACCATGCTCTAGAGCTGCAAGTGCCTGGGCAATAACCACCTTGTCTCTCCTAGTTTGGGCCTTAAGCTTACAGACCAACCAGAGAAGCAACACTAATCCACAGCAAAGTGTATCTCCAAATAATCCCACCCATTCTTTAAAGAAGGAAAATGCTGAGGAGATCCAATTGGGTAATCCTTTGATCAGGGACAGGTCCAAGCGCGTGGAGTTGACCTGAATGATGGCAAGTCTCAATTCCCGAAGGGTCTGTTCAAATTCAGCCGTCCAATTCTGTAACATATACTGAGAAAGACTTTTTGACAAATTAGCTGCCCTAGTAAATTTCTCATACTGAATGGAAGTAACGGACAATCCCGGAAACTTTTGTTCACATCCCAGCTGAGCTATTTGCCATAATACATCTAGTTGTTCCTGGACAAGATCTATGCGTTGATTCATTTCTGCCCATGGAGCATTTTTGGGATTGGAGGATGGCGGCCGCTAATCCTGCATTAGTGAGAGGTCCCCCAAGCTCCCGACAAACCCTGAGCCAGTCTTGTAAACCTTTGTTCTTTCTTGGGGCTATGGCCGCTCTGCATTCCTGCGTGGCTTGCTCATAAATGAGCTATTCTACCAGAGGTGCGGCTTGCTCTGAATCTCCAAAAATACGCTCTGCTGCCTCTGTCATTCTGGCCAAAAAATCTGAGAATGACTCCTGAGGTCCCTGGACGATCTTTGTTAGTTGTCCAGTGGCCTCACCTGCTCGGGAGAGTGCCTTCCAGGCCCTAATAGCCTTTTCATCTGATTCAGAACTATTAAGTACTGGCTCCTTGAGCTCATCTAGTGATGAGTATAGGCTCCTTCTCCTAGAAACCTCCACTGATTGATCTTTTTTCTTTTCTTTTTCCTTCTCCTTCCTTCTAATCTCTCCCCAGGTATTCTTACCTGACCTAAACTTTTCCTCAGGTTCAAGACCCGTGGAAAGGCCTGTATACTTATTTTGTGTACCATATTTCCTCTTTGCTCCTACTCTCTCTCCCCGCTTTACTTCTGATAGATTGCCCTGAATTTCATCCATAATTTTCAGCCCTGCCTTAACCACTTGATAACATGTGAAAAGGAACAAAAAGGCTCCTAACACTAGAGAAAGTTCAAGGCCAAACATACCTTGTAAAGCTATTTCCCACTTTACTTCTGATAGACTGTCTTGAATTTCGTTAGAAAGTTCAAGGCCAGACTTACCTTGTAAAGCTATACTTACGGGTACCCTGTTCCCCAGCTGAAGAGTTCTGAATTCACGCAGTTGAATCCTTCTCAACAGTCTGTTTTACGGGAACACTTCATTACCACCATTCCCCAGCTGAAGAGTTCTGAATTCACGCAGTTGAATCCTTCTCAACAGTCTGTTTTACGGGAACCTTTATGACCGTGACCCGCAGTTCTGGTTCCGGAATGAGGGATCTTCCTTGCGCCGGTGATGGTAACCGTCCCGGGTTTTCTTGTCTCAGGTCTTCTCGCCCCGGGTCTTCTCGTCCCCGGGTTTCGGCACCAACACGCGTTCCCGACCGGCCAGGAAAGACGCAACAAACCAGAATCTTCTGCGGCAAAACTTTATTGCTTACATCTTCAGGAGCAAGAGTGCAAGAGAGAGAAAAAGAACAAGAACAAGAAAGCAAGAGAAAGAACAAGAAAGCAAGAGAGAGAAAAAGCAAGAACAAGAGAGAGAAAAAGAATGGCAAAACCCCGTCCCTTTTAAGGAGAATTATTCTCCGCCTAGGACGTATTACTCCCTGATTGGCTGCAGCCCATCGGCCCAGTTGTCATCACGAGAAAGGCAGAACACATGGCGGGAAAACTGCCCCTGCACGTGTGCAGATTATGTTTACCACTTAGAACACAGCTGTCAGCGCCATCTTGCAACGGCGAATGTGAGGGCGGCTCCCAACAATAGTTCACCTTCAAATAGGGGCAAAACTCATCATTACTTTTGTCCTGTAGCATTCAATGCTAACTGGCAAAGCCTTTGATACTCTTTGAATAAGGTGTTCATGATTAAATACTGTTTTGGTGGATGGTTCATGAATAAATGACAATTGGAATCCCTGAGCATTAAAACTTAAAATTACTGTACAGATTAAACATCTGATATCTTGATGTATCATGATGATCAAGATTAAATAATTTAATTTTGCTTTTTGCTGGTAGAAATAACCACCTTTCACAAAAACTTTAAATCAAGAACACAATCCATTCAGTTTCTTTCTTTTGGGTCTATAGCCAAACTATATTTAAATTAGAAACTTAATGAGATTCACTCAGGCAAAATATTCATATTTCAACTATTTTGTATCATTGACATAAAACTACAAAATTGGACAAAAATTATACCTCTTCAAAAATTATAACTATTGGAGATAGCATCTTTAAATTATAGTACACCCTCTCTAAATTCCCACTTCTGCTATGTTTTTGATATATCTTTCTTGAACTCTACCAATTGGCATCCAAATATGTTAAATTCTAAGACTAGATTGATGGCTCCTATGACTATACTCAATGCTCTGACCCTCATGAAAACTGTACATTTTCTTACTGCAATATCAATGTCAGATTCAACCGTGCATTTTTTTAAGTAGATGCAACCCTAGAGCTGGGTAAATTTTGATTTTATAAGGTACTGTAACCTGAAAGTCAACATTTACATCATTTACATAAAACACAATGTTGGTTTTTCTCAGAATGAATATTAACATGCACAACTCAATGACTTTTGGTTAATATGCTTCTGTCTAAAGAAAATGCAGGAACGAAAAGTAGAGCAGAAACTGAAGGATAGGCCACTCAGAGAGGACCCCACCTAGGGATCCATCCCATCTGCAGTCACCAAACCCAGTCACTATTGCTGATCCCACAAAATGATTGGTGACAGGAGCCTGATATACTTGTCTTCTGAGCAGCTCTGCTAGAGCCTGACCAATACAGATATAGCTGCTCACAGCCAACCATTGGACTGAGAAGCTGGACCCTAAAGTAGGACTTAGGAGAAGAACTGAATGACATGAAGAGCTTTGCAATCCCAGAGCAAGAACAACAACATCAACCAAACAGAGCTCCCAGAATACACATGAAGGGACCCATGGCTCCAGCTACATATGTAGCAGAGGATGACCTTATCTGACATCAATGGGATGGGAGGACATTGGCCATGTGAAGACTCAATGCTCCAGCATAGGGGAATGCAAGGGGCTTTAGGCAGGGGTGGGTAGGTGGGTGGGTGTGGGAGCACACTAAAAGGAACAATGGGGGAGGGGGAAGAGATGGGTTTTCAGGGGGGAACCTGAGAAGACAGATAACATTTGAAATGAAATAAATAAAATGACCAATAAATATTAGAAAATATAAATTAATATCATTATAACAGAAATGGTATTTTGTAGCTCCATCCGTTTGCCTGCAAAAATCATGATGTCCTTGTGTTTAATAGACGGGTATTATTCCTTTACGTAAATGAACAACATTTTCTGTATCCATTCTTCTGTTGTAGGACATCTGGGTTGTTTCTAGCTTCTGGCTATCAAAAATAAGGCGGCTATGAACAAAGTGGAAAATGTGCCTCTGGCATGGTGGGGCATCTTTGAGATACATGACTAAGAGTGGTATTGCTGGGTACTCAGATCTATTTCTGATTATGTCAGGAACCTCCAGATTGATTTCCAGGATGCTTGTACCAGATTGCAATCCTACCAGCAATGGAGGAGTGTTTTTTCTTTGTCCACATCTTTGCCAACATGTGCTGTCACCTGAGTTTTGATTTTAGCCATTCTGACTGGTGGAAACTCAGGGTCATTTTGATTTGCATTTCCTGAACACTAAGGACTTTCAACATTTCTTTAAGTGCTTCTCAGCCATTTGAGATTCCTATGTTGTGCTTTCTATGTTTAGTTCTATACCACATTTTTTGATTGCATTGCTTGGTGTTTTGGTAGTTAGCTTCAGATGTAGAGTCCTATTGACTATAACCTTTGCCTTACAGAAGCTTTTCAGTTTCATGAGGTCCCTCTTATCAATTACTGACCTTAAAGCCTGAGCCATGGGTATTCTGTTTAGGAATTCTGCCCCCACTCCATGGATGCCAATGAGTATGAGACTCTTTGCCACTTTTCTCTTCTATTAGACTCAGCATATCTGGTTTTACATTGAGGTCCTTGATTAACTTGTACGTGAGCTTTGTTCAAGGTGACAAATATGGGTCAATTTTCATTCTTCCGCATACACACAGCCATTTGTACTGGCACCATTTATTGAAAATCCATTCTTTTATGGGAATCAGAATGGTTTATTCTATGTGCATTTCTCATATTCACTGTGGGTCACTTCACTGACTTCACTCAGGTCGCGTGTGCATGAGAGTGCACACATTTCTTTGCGTAAAACTTGATTAATAGAAAGAATCTTTCTTAATCTGAAAGGAGATAAACTGTAGACTGTTTTACCTGACTTAGAACAGATGGCCTTACAGACACTATGCAAACAGTAGATTTAGATGCTGCATATCCAGACACAAGTTATCTCTTTATTTTGAAACACAATCCCATTAAATTATCAAGGTAGCTTTAGGTTTCCAGGGAAGCCCTGACAGGTGTTGAACTCACAGAATCTCTGCCTCAACTTAAGATTTACATATATCTACCACCAAACTATTTTAAAGGTGATGTTAAACAATAACAATAACAACAACAACAACAACAACAATAACAACAACAACAACAACAACAACTCCAGAGGAGCACATGCCCTTGCATCCTGGCGAAGTATCTTTTGGGTATATTCCAGGAGTGGTATAGCTGGGTCTTCAGGCAGCATTATTTCATTTTTTTTTTTTTGAGAAACTGCCAGATTTCTAGAGTGGTTGTACTAGTTTGCAATCTCACTAGCAATGGAGGAAAGTTCCTCTTTTTCTGCATCCTGGCCATCATGTACCATTGCCTGAGTTTTGCTTTTAGCCATTCTGATGGGTTGAATATGGAATTTCAGGGTTGTTGTGATTTGCATTTCCCTGATGACTAAGAATGTTGAACATCTCCTTAAGGGCTTCTCAGCCATTAGTGATTCCTTTCTTAACAATTCTCTGTTTAATTCTGTACTCTATTTTTGAATTGGGTTATTTGGGTGGTTGGGATCCAATTTCTTGAGTTCTTTATATATTTTGCATATTAGCCCTCTGTCAGGTATGGGATTAGTGAAGACCTTTTCCGATTGTGCATGCTGTTATTTTGTCCTAATTACAGTATTCTTTGCCTTTCAGTAGATTTTCAGTTTCATGACATCTCATTTATCAACTGTTGATCTTAGAGCCTGAGCTATTGGTGTTATGTTCAGCAAAATGTCTCCTGAAATAATATATTAAAGGCTATTTCTCACTTTCTCTTCTATTAGATTTAGTGTATCCAGTTTTATGTTGAGTTCTTTGATCTACTTGGAATTGAGTTTTGTGAAGGGTGATAAATATGTGTGGTCTAAGGGGGGAGGGAGAGAGCCTGCAATGGGCCAGAGTTCCTCTGCTTTGTCAAGGGGGTGGACAAGGGGCAGCCTCCAATACTAGGGGCCCTGGGGCCACACCCTCGGCCCCAGAGATATGGGAGAGATGGCAGAGGAAGAGAGGTTCCCACACAGGCAAGAGTCCTTAGTCTGGTCCATGGCTGGAGCACAGGAAGGCCTTCCATTCAGAGATTAGAACTGCTCATTAGAAGAAAGCCTATCAAAGCAACCAAGCGCAGCAGGCATTGATGAACACAGACAGTCTATGGCTTTAGAGCTTTATTGTAGAAAGGCAGGGGGGAAAGAGAAAAGGTAGAAAGAGGGAGAGACCGGCCATGGCCAAGAGGAGAGAAAGGGGATATGGAGAGAGAGAGAGAAGAAAGGCTAGAGTAAGAAAGAGAGATAAAAGCTTAGAGAACGAGAGAGAGAGAGAGAGAGAGAGAGAGAGAGAGAGAGAGAGAGAGAGAGAGAGAGAGGAGAATAAGGAAAGTAAAAGCTTAAGAGAGCAAGAAGGGGCTAAACAGTCCCTTTAATGGTAGGCTTATTATCTTGCTGTTGCTAGGTAATTGGGAGGAGTCTAGCCTGAAGATCAGAAGCTTGAGACGTTGTCTAAGTGACTAAAAGCCATGCTTCTCCTGTGGGGGCTGTGGGGGTGGTAACTTCAACAGGAGCCAGGGTTACAAGGAAACATCAACAAATGCCTACCCTCCCATGTAAGTGAATTATCACCACCAGGTTCTACCAGGGTTCAGACCTCAGCTCGACTGGAGACCTGACTGTCTGTGTATAGCCCAATACACCACAAAAATGAATCTATTTGCCTTCTTTTTGCAGACATCCAGTTAGACTAACTTCATTTGTTGAAGATGACTAATTTTTCCTTGTGTGGTTTTGGCTTCTTCAACCAATTAATCAACGTATCTGCTTGATTCCATTGATCAACATATCTCTTTCTATATCAGGACCATGCAGTCTTTAACATTATTACTCTGTAATACGGCTTAAGATCAGGATCTACTATGTTCATAGCAGCTTTATTCATAACAACCCAAAACTGGAAACAACTCAGAAGTTCCTTAACCAAAGAATGGTTTCAGAAAATGTGATTCATTTACACAATGGAGTGATATTCTGTTATTAAAAACAAGGATATCAGAGACAGTGAAGCTTGTAGAGGAGAAAGTGGGGAAAAACCTAAAAGATATGGGCACAGGGGAAAAATTCCTGAATAGAACAGCAATGGCTTGTGCTGTAAGATCAAGAATCGCCAAATGGGACCTCATAAAATTGCAAAGCTTCTGTAAGTCAAAAGACAGTGCCAGTAAGAGAAAAAGACCACCAACAGATTGAGAAAGGATCTTTACCTATCCTAAATCAGGTAGGGGACTAATATCCAATATATATAAAGAACTCAAGAAGGTGGACTCCAGAAAATCAAATAACCCATTAAAAATGGGGCTCAGAGCTAAACAAAGAATTCTCATCTGAGGAATATTGAATGGCTGAGAAGCACCTGAAAAAAAAAATGTTCAATATCCTTAATCATCAGGGAAATGTAAATCAAAACAACCCTGAGACTCCACCTCACACCAGTCAGAATGGCTAAGATCAAAAATTTAGGTGACAGCAGATGCTGGCAAGGATGTGGAGAAAGAGGAACACTCCCTTGTTGGTGGAATTGCAAGCTTATAGAACCACTCTGGAAATCAGTCTGATGGTTCCTCAGAAAATTGGATATAGTACTACCAGAGGAAATCCAGAAGATGTTCCAACCGGCAAGGAGGACACATGCTCAACTATGTTCATAGCAGCCTTATTTGTAATAGCCAGAAGCTGGAGAGAACCCAGATGCCCCTCAACAGAGGAATGGATACAAAAAATGTGGTACATATACACAATGGAGTACTACTCAGCTATTAAAAAGAATGAATTTATGAAATTCCTAGGCAAATGGATGGACCTTTAGGGCATTATCCTGAGTGAGGTAACCCAATCACAAAAGAACTCACATGATATGTACTCATTGATGTGTGGGTATTAGCTCAGAAACTTAGAATACCCAAGATATAAGATACAATTTACTAAACACATGAAACTCAAGAAGAACGAAAACCAAAGTGTGGACACTTTGCTCCTTCTTAGAATTGGGAACAAAACACCCATGGAAGGAGTTACAGAGACAAAGTTTGGAGCTGAGACAAAAGGATGGACCATCTAGAGACTGCCATACCCTGGGATCCATCCAATAATCAGCCTCTAAACACTGACACCATTGCATACACTAGCAAGATTTTGCAGAAAGGACCCAGATATAGCTGTCTCTTGTGAGACTATGCCAGGGCCTAGCAAACACAGAAGTGGATACGCACAGTAAGCTATTGGATGGATCACAGGGCCCCCAGTGGAGGAGCTAGAGAAAGTACCGAAGGAGCTAAAGGGGTCTGCAACCCTATAGGTGGCACAACAATATGAACCAATCAGTACCCTCAGAGTTCTTGTCTCTAGCTCCATATGTAGCAGAAGATGGCCTATTCGGCCATCACTGGGAAGAGAGGCCCATTGGTCTTGCAAACTTTATATGCATCAGTACAGGGGAAAAGCCAGGGCCAAGAAGTGGGAGTGGGGGTAGCATTGGAAATGTAAATGAAGAAAATACCTAATTAAAACAAAACAAAACAAAACAAAGATATCATGAATTTTGCAAGCAAATGGATGGAACTAGAAAATATCATCCTGAGTAAGGTGACATCTACCTAAAAGGACATGCATGACAGAAGCTTAGTAGATCTGTTCTCTGAGAGCCTTGACCCAGCAGGTGACTGAAACATATGCAGAGACCTGCAGCAAAACATTGGAAGGGGCTAGGAACTCTCATGGAAGAGTTGGGGAAAGGATAGAAGGCTCTCTCTGTAATAGGGAGAACAGGAGGGGAACAGTGATCAGGATGAAAATAATTAAATAAACTTATAGAGAAAACATTTCTAATATGAATTCAAATATTAGTCTTAAAATATATTTATGGTCACTAAACTACATGTTTCAGTTTGCTACAAATATGTCTGTTATAAAAAAAAAGTTAAGAATATTCTATCATTCAAGGAAGAAAATTATTTTAGTATTCAATTAAAAAATCTAGAGATTGAAAAGAAGGTAATTTTTATATAAGTAAAATAGATTCCATGTGGTGAACCAAACAATGAAAGAAAAATGTTATAGGGAAGAAACCAAAGAGAATTGTATTGGATTTATGTCATGAATAGATAATTACACTTGAAGAGGCAATTTACCATATAGTAACCCATTCCCTCTCCCTTGTCAAATTCAATTTTCCTCACTCAGATGAAAGGACCTAATCCTAGGTTCTACTTCCATGACCAAAGTAGAGTGGACAGTTAAACACTTACCTACTGAAATTAATCAATAGAGATAGATTCCTTTTAACTTCTTTTTTTTTTCCATTTTTTATTAGGTATTTCGCTCATTTACATTTGCAGTGCTATACCAAAAGTCCCCCATAGCCACCCACCCCCTCTCCCCTACCCACCCACTCCCCTTTTATGGCCCTGGCGTTCCCCAGTACTGGGGCATATAAAGTTTGCGTGTCCAATGGGCCTCTCTTTCCAGTGATGGCCGACTAGGCCATCTTTTGATGCATATGCAGCTAGAGTCAAGAGCTCCGGGGTACTGGTTAGTTCATAATGTTGTTCCACCTATAGGGTTGCAGATCCCTTTAGCTTCTTTGGTACTTTCTCTAGCTCCTTCATTGGGGGCCATGTGATCCATCCAATAGCCGACTGTGAGCATCCACTTCTATGTTTGCTAGGCCCAGGCATACTCTGACAAGAGACAGCTATATCAGGGTCCTTTCAGCATAATCTTGCTAGTGTATGCAATGGTGTCAGCATTTGGAAGCTGATTATGGGATGGATCCCCGGATATGGTAGTGTCTACATGGTCAATCCTTTTATCTCAGCTCCAAACTTTGTCTCTGTAACTCCTTCCAAGGGTGTTTTGTTCCCACTTCTAAGGAGGGGCATAGTGTTCACACTTCAGTCTTCATTTTTCTTGAGTTTCATGTGTTTAGGAAATTGTATCTTATATCTTGGGTATCTTAGGTTTTGGGCTAATATCCACTTATCAGTGAGTACATATTGTGTGAGTTCCTTTGTGAATGTGTTACCTCACTCAGGATGATGCCCTCCAGGTCCATCCATTTGGCTAGGAATTTCATAAATTCATTCTTTTTAATTCCTTTTAAATTCTTGATCTTCTAGAGACATTGTTTGTTTTACATTAATTATATATGAAATGGTCCCCATTCTCTAAATTTAGTTTTAAAAGTATTTTGATTGATATTAATTTTTTCATTTTACACTGTTCTTCCTATCTTCATATCTGTAAAACAAATTGTCCTTCTTTATGTATTAGGTATCTTTTAAGGTCTCATTGTTAATGATTTTCATATTATTGTTTTTACTACTTACTATTATACTAATGAATGAAAATCAATGACACTCAAAGTAAGATATGTTTGTCTTCAGTCATTACAATATTTCTATTGTGAAGATATTGGAAACTAACAAAAGCACAATTTTAAAGCATCAGTGTGTCTATCTAGGCACATAATCTAGGCAGTTATGTTGTTTTATTCATTTAGAAGATACATATTTGAGCTTAAATTTTAAGGTGATCTAATAAACAAATACCATTAAATGAAGAGCATACTTTTAGTAAATGTCTGCTAATACAAAAACACTAGAATATTTATAGATTCCAAAATTTTAAAGCATAGGTTAATGATGAAAATACAGTTATAGAAGCAAAGATGACTTTTCCCAACTTTATACTAGGAACTTATATAAGCCAGCTATTTCAGATATTCTATTAAATGCATATAAACCTTAGGGTATAGAATAAATTGCAAGAATTGTTTACATAGATTAAAAACATATAAACAGGAAATCAAGTAGGTAAGAAGGAAATCAAGAATTTTGTCAAAATGAAAAATGACAAGGGCATGAAGAAAAAAACGGACACAAATCAGCCTCATAATACTTTGTTGGAGTTACAGAAAGAGTCAGTTCATCAGTAGAACCTAAAATATGACATTTTAAAGTGTCCAGTTCTATACCAAACTCATGAAAACATAGAAGTAAAAGGGATGGTATAATCAAAGTGTTGGTTTTCTAAAAAAAAAAAAAAAAAAAAAAAAAAAAAAAAAAAAAAAACAACAAAAACCTAGATATTGGTGAGTGAGAAGCAATCTGTGTATATTTTGCTGTAATATGTCTCCTGATTCAGCATTATATTTAACAGCATAGATCTATGTTATTAACCATTGAGATTTAATCAATGCTGTGATACTTTTTAAAGGCTGAACCTTAGCCTAATATGTTAATATAAACTAACTCTTTATATATTTGTGCAAATAGTAGTTAAGTTCTTTTGCTTATAAAGAATAAAACCGTGAGCATCATGATACTAAATTTTAGATACAACCATAGACCTGATCTTGATAAACCAAAATTTTAGAAAGCAAGGTATCTGTAAACACAATGTTGCAGCAAGGAAGCTAAATGCAGACCTTCATTTCTTAGTCCTTACCTCTAAATCCAATTTTCCGTTCTCACACTCAGCTATCTAGAAGACCACCTGTGAACCCTTCCCTGACCCTATCTCCTGTAGATCACAAAGATCTTCTCCAACCTTCCTAAATCTCAGCAGACATTCCATGGAAGCATGTAGGCCTCTACAACCGCAAAACCAAGTATCCCCCAAAAGAAATTCATGTCTCTCTCCTCAAAATCTATACCCAAAAATCTCATCTCTAAATTTATAGCAGATAACTACTGTAGCTTCTCCTTTCTTTCTGCCTTCATTCCTAGTGGATTACTCAGATCTTCTCCTCCAACCTTCTTTCGTAGTCATTCTGTAGTCCCAGTCCTAAGTTCTGGCAATCATTTGCTATATCACACCAGGCATGTCTATCAGAGAAACAGTTAGGCAGGGAAAGCAGGTAGAATAGCTTCAAAGCTTTGGTCTCCCTCCTCTTTCCCAAATCCAATTCCCCAGTTTCATCAACAGAGCTGTAGCAGTCTCTGCTCTGTAGCCTCCGAGCCAGTATTCAAAGGGACTAAGTCATCTTGGTGGGACAGCCTGCTTCTCATCTTCTTTGATCCCCTCAGTTGTCTTCATTCCAGGACATCACAATTAAGTGTTAGATGCCAATATATTTTCCCAGGAATCCCCAATATTCAAACCTGGAAGAATACCAAAAGTATTTCTGAACAAGTAAGACACAGCTAACATATCCTCTTAAGAAACAAAGAAGGCAACAGAACCAAGAATTTAAGCAGTTACCCAATGAAGACAAGACCAGATCTTAGCACCTGATTTCCAATCATTCAAACTCCCTACAAATCATTTTTTGTTTAAAACAATCAACAACTATCAGGACAATACACCTCTACTAGAGAAAATATTTCTAAAATATTTCTGATAATTTAATCACAAAAGTTAGATAAAATAAGCTATTCTGTGATAGAAATAAATATAAACATTATCTCTACAAATCCAGCCAGTCAAAAAAGGCTAGAATAAAACAAAACAACAACAACAAAAAATAAACAACTACAAGAACAAAAGGAACCAAAACCTTCAACAGAAAGAGTACAATTGCATCCAAGGAAACATAAAGAATAAATAATCCCAGAAGAGCAAATTAAAACAGGAAAACACAAATATAGACAGACAGACAGTCAGACATATGGACAGACACACGCACACACACAACAAACAACAACAACAATACTAATATAACAGGAGTCAACAAAAACTGCTTATTGATAATGTTCATTACCTATGGTCTCAATTCTACAATACAACAAAACAAAACAAAAACAAAAACAAAAACAAAAACAAAAGTCAAGTAGAACTGGGCAGTAGTGGCACAATCCTTTAATCCCAGCACTTGGGAGGCAGAGGCAGGCAGATTTCTGAGTTCAAGGACAGCCTGGTCTACAGAGTGAGTTCCAGGACAACCAGTACTACACAGAGAAACCCTGTCTCAAAACAAACAAATAAACAAACAAAAACAAGAAAAAGACAAGTAGATGCCATCCACAGAACTCAAGAGGCTCACAAGGCTAAGGGCTTAAGTGACTATGCCTCAGTGCCACTTGCGAGGGAGAAGAAAGCAATATATGGGGAGGAAAATATGGGAGGTACCTGGATGGGAATATAGCAAGGGGAAGAAGGGAACATGATCAGGAATTGCAGCAGGGAGTGGAGGTGGGAAAGAGGACTGAAGCCCTGGGGGCCAGCAGAAATAATCAAAACAGGCAACCTCAGAAGATAGAAGGTAGGAAGACCCTCCAAACTTTACCAGAGACCTAATAGGTGTGAGACTCCCCAGACTCAAAGGGAGGGACCTTAGATGAAATGCCCTACACTGGGAAGAGGAAACTTGTAAAGCCCACCTCCAGCAAAAAGACTGGGCATAAAGTGAGGTTGGGGTAGCCATCCCACAGTCAAATTCTGACCCATAGTTGTTCCTGTCTGAAAGAACTGCAAGGGATAGAAATGGAGAGGAGCCTGAAGAAAAGACGGTCCAGTGACAGTCTCAAATTGGAATCCATCTCAGAGGGAGGCCCCAAGGTCTGATACTAATACTGATGGTATAGTGTGCTTACAAACAGGTGCTTATCATGTCTGCCTTCTGAAAGGCCTAATAAGCAGCCGAAAGGGTCAGGTATAGATATTTATACCCAACCAATGGACACAAACTACTAAACCCTGTGGCTAAATTAGGGAAAAGCTGGAAGAAGCCTAGGAGGAGGATGACCCTATAGGAAGACCAGCAGTCTCAACTAACCTGGAATCCCAGGATCTCTCAGAAACTGAGACACTAACCAGGGAGCATACACTAATGATATGAGCATGCACCCCCCGCAACACACAAACAGCAGAGTCCTGCCAGGTCTAGACTTAGCCAGAGAAGATGCACCTAACCTGTAAGAGACTTGGGACACCAGGGAGTGGGAAGGGCTGGTGGGGTGGGTACATTGTCTTGGAGATGGGTTTTAGGAAAGAGGTATGAGATGGGGAACCATTGGAGGGTGGACCAGAGTGTGATAAAGTCTGGAATGTAAAAAAAAAATGATTAAAGAGTTAATAAATAATAAAAAATACACAAATAGAAATTACAAAATAAGAATCCATTGAAGGAATCCATCGCTTCACTTTAAGGATAAATATAACCTCAGGGTTAAAAACAAACAAACAACCATCAACAACAACAAATAAAAGGAAAGACACTTCAAGCAAAAGGGTCAAAGAAACAATGTGGTGTGGCCAATTTAATATCTGGCAAAATAATCTCCAAACTGAAAATAACAATAAAGTATAGAAAATGACACAATACACTTGTAGAAAAAAAATCAAACAAGAGGAGATTTCATTTCTTAACCTTTATGAACAAAACACATAAATACCCACAGTTATAAAAGAAACACAGTTTGTATAGCTTAAATCTCATATCAACCCTCACATATGGATAGTCAGAGACTTCACTACTTTACTCTTGCCAGTAAACAGGTCATCCAGGCAATAATTAGAGAGAAGTGCTGGAGCTAAATGACAGCATAAAAAAAGAACTTAACATATTTATGGAGCACTTCTCCCAAGCACAATATAATATACATTCCTCTCATCACCTCATAGCACTTTCTCTAATATTGTCCTCTTACATGGGCACAAAGGAAGTCTCAACAGATACAATAAAATTGAAATAACATCCTGCACACTATCTGACCACTGTGGACTGAAGCTGAATATCAACAACAACAGAACAACAGAAAGCTTACAGACATGTGGAGAATAAGCAACTCTCTACTAAAGGAAAAATGAGTCAGGACAGAAATAAAAGACTTTCTAGAATTGAATGAAAGATTATACACAACAACCAAACTTTTGGGAAATAACAAATTCTGTTCTAAGAGGAAATTCTGAAAGCTAGTAGCTTATATATTTATTAAAAAGGTTATATTTAAATAAGAATTAATGTCAGTGCTCCTCATATTATTCCACAAATAAAAAGAGAAAGAACTTTACCCAATTTATTTTATGATTTCACAATTAGCCCAATATCAATACTACTTAAATAGCCAATAATGAAAGAGAATTACTGAACAATTTATTTTATGTACATAGAAGTGGAAACCTTCAAAAAATACTTGCAATCTGAATCTAAGAACACATCATAAAAATCATCTACCATGAGGTAGGCTTCATCAGAGAAACAGGCATGTTTCAACATGCATAAACCAAAAACAATCCACAATATAAACAAACTAAATGACAGAAGCCACATGATCATTTCATTATATTTAGAACAGACCCTGGTCAGAATTCAAAACTCTTTCATGATAAATGTCTCAGAGAGATTAGACATACAAGGGACAGGGCTCAAAATCATTAAGACACAAAAAGTGAAGGCTCAAAATCAGTTTAAATCAGCAATTCTACTAAATTCACCCACAAGACAAGGTTGTCCAACATTTCTACATCTATTCAATTCATCACTTGAACCCTTAGCTTGAGCAGTACCACAGCCAAAAAGACCAGAGTGATACAAATAGGCAATGATGAAGCCAAAGTATCTTTATTTGCAGATTAAATGTTAATAAATACTATATAGTATTTAGTATGATTCTATGCACTCACCATCAAAATTTCAGCATGGTTTTTCATAGATTTTAAATGTAAAAGTTTCAGTTTCATATGAAAACACAAATCCTGGTGTATTTTAAAGAGTCCTGAATGATAAAGGATCTACTCTAATAACTCAAACTGTACTACAGAGGTTCAGCAATAAATCAGCATAGTATGAGCAACTGCATTAATGACCCAGTATGTCCTAAAAAGATGAATGCAGGCAGGTACCTGAATTCAAGGTTGGCCTGGGACAGAGCAAAGTTAGTCCCAGGCATGTTAGAAATGGTCATTTCAGGGTGTGGTCCCACCCAGTTAGGTAATTGTCTGTGCTTATCAGAGGCAGGCAGATCTCTGAATATTGTAAAATGATATAATAAAAACAGTGCTTGCTGTCTTCTAAGAGTCAATGGGCTAAGTTCATGAAATGCTGATTTGTTGATTGGTCGGATGGTCAATAGGAAACCTGGAAGAAATAACTGAATTGATGTGTAGGTTAAACAAATAACTCAGCTTTTGGTTTTTGGTCTGTATGAAATGAGCTAGCAGAAAGCAATAGTACTTTATTTTCTTTATTTCTTTCGTTTTTTTTTTCTAGCAAGAGGTGAGCTGTCTGGAGATCTCTGGAGACTGAACATAGCTCTTCAATAAATAAACTCTTTTGGAATTTCTTTTAGATTTTTTTTTTTCTAACAGAATGTCAGCAATCCCAGGAATTACTCAGAGAGCTAAAAGAGTTCCTTTATAATTTTTTCTGTCTTTCTGAATTTTGATTGTAAAACCCAAGAATTACGTTTATAATTTTTATAACAGGATTTCTTACTTGGTCAGAAGATCCTGGAATTTTCTACAGCATTTTTTTTTTCTTCTGAATTTGGTCAGAAAACCTATGAGCTAGCCAGAGAGCTTTTAGAATTTTTACTTGCAGAGAAAATTGACTCACTCAGAGTGAGCTGTCTTGAGCAGAAAGCTAGTTCTCTCAACTAGAAAGATTTTTATAGTATCAAGAAAAGGCAGTCTAGAACAGAGCAGAGTAGAACACAGAAACAAAGAACAGTCTGAATATCTCAAGTAGACTACAGAGCCAAGAGCTATCAAAAGAGAGCTGTTTAGAGAGCCATCTCCAGCAGAACATAAACTGCCAGGATAGACTCACAATTTAACTTCAGGCAGTTTGTTTTAGATGCTCCTAGACAACTGTTCTTTCAGAAACCCTCTACAAGGAGAGGTTTGCCCTGGGCACTGTGCAAACTTTATTTGTTTTTTGTTTTTTTCTACTGAGAGCTGCACTATCAGGATGGTTGTATATAAAGAATTCAAGTAGATCCGTAATTATCACACTACAAAAAAAACTAAACACAAAGTGCATCCAAAACCTCAGCAAAAATAAAAATAAAAATAAAAATAAAAATAAAAATAAAAGTAAAAGTAAAAGTAAAAGTAAAAGTAAAAGTAAAAGTAAAAGTAAAAATAAAATGAATACAGTGAACCTGATAGAAGAGAGAGTGCGGAATAGCCTTGAGTGCATTGGCATAGGAAAACTCTCTTCACAGAAAACACATCAGCAGAAGCGCTAAGGCAAAAATTAGTAAGTAGGACCTCATTACCTGAAATGTTTCTGCATGGCAAAAAATAAAATTAAATTAAAATTTTTAAAAAAGCACCATTATTTGCACAATGCAGTAGCCTGCAAAATAAGGAAAGTTCGTTTTGTTTTGTTTTGTTTTGTTTAACCATTTTCAAATCTGATTTAGGACAAATGTCCAAAATATATAAAGAACTCAAAGAGTTTTCAATTACAGGTATAAACAGAGAATTCTCAAAAGAGAAAACTTAAGAGGCTGAGAAACACTTGAAAAATATTGAACATATTTAGTGATTAGAGAATTGCAAATTTAAAATAACTTTGGGATTCTATCTTATATCTGTCATAACAGAAAGATTAAGATCAATAACGTAAGTGGCAGCTCATGCTACTCGAGAATGTGTCATTAGGAAAAGACACATCTACTGCTGGTCGGTCTAGAAGCTTGTACAATTACTATGAACATACGTGTGGGGCTTCCTCAGGGAGATGGGCATTTAACTACCACAGGCCCCACTGTATCAATTATGGACATACAGACAAAGGACTCAATGTTCTACCACCAAGACAGTTGTTCAACTACTACTGTACTAGCCAAAATAATTAGAAACTGAAAACAGCCTAAATACTATTAACAGATAAATGGATAAAGAAAATGTAGTACATTTATACAATGGAATGTTAATCAGCCAGTAAAATAAAATAAAATTCACAGGAAAATTCAATAGCGAAATAATCACCCTAGTTAGTAAAACCAAAACTCAGAAACACACATACGGTTTGTTTCTGCTTATTGCAGATTTAGGTGCTAACTCAATGATTAAAAAGTTACATACGATGGCCTAGTCCGCCTTCACTGGAAAGAGAGGCCCATTGGACACGCAAACTTTATATGCCCCAGTACAGGGGAACGCCAGGGCCAAAAAGTGGGAGTGGGTGGGTAGGGGAGTGGGGGGGGGGAGGTTGTGGGGGACTTTTGGGATAGCATTGGAAATGTAAATGAGGAAAATACCTAATTTTTAAAAAGTTACATATAATCCATAGAAGCACATATTTTGTAGATAAAGTAATATGCTAGAGAGGAAAGATTCCTGAAAAATAGAATAAATAGGTATGGAAGGACAGGAAGAAGGTAGAAAGGATAACAGGATCAGGGATGGTGATATATGGGGGAACAGGGTAGAGAACATGAGAACATGGCTCCAATCAGGAGCCATTTAATGGGTAGTGTGGAGACTTAATACAGTAGTCTCCTAAAATGCATACAGATATGGAGGTGATTGAGATGAAATTTCCAAATAATCATGGAGACAGAGTCCCAACTCTACATCTGTTGTCACAAAAGCATCCAGTATAGTAGAAAGCCTGTGGTGCTGCCTTCTAGGGATTTAGTGAGAATATTTATCCTGGTCTAGGACAAGGAAGTAGCCAAGAAAAATCCAGCTGAGGAATGTTTTCCTTTCATTTTGATTATCTTAATAAGTTCCTGAATCAAGTGACCATAGGAACTTTGTTTATGCCTAGTTTGTTCCTTGACTCCTTTGTTTATGCCTTAGAATTGACCTAGTCTTTCTATGTACCTAGAATGTCACAACATCAGCTTGGGAAAAAAATAAACTTGCTTCAGTGCTTGCAGAAGTCATACTATAGTGTTGTCTAATTGGATTTTTTTTTCTTTCATCCTTATTCCCCCTTTCAAGGCCCTGCTGACTGACTGAGCGGGCTTGGTCACAGTGCCAGGAATGGTTTGCATCTAACAAAGTTGTTGGCCTGTGAGATCTCAGGGAAGCCCCAGAGTACACAATGTGTTGCCAAATCTGTAATTTTGTCTTTATAAATCTGACAACAAGCCCATATTTCTGAAAGTAACACATATACAACTCATTGAACACAGAGTAATTCACCTGGTAACTAGATAAAGCGCTTACTCATATGGGTTAGAGTCTTTGTCCAGTAAATCACTCTGAATCCTACCAAAGGTAAACAGATACAAACCCTTTGATCTACATTGATATCCATCATGCACGATGTGCTAGGTCAATGGTGGCACAAAGCTTGTATAGTAACAAACCTATGTATGATTTGGCTTAAGGCCCATTCTTAAAATGAAAACCATACCCAATGCTACTTGGGTAACCAAGAATGTGAGACATGATATCCCAGGGGCCTAAAAGAAAACCACTCAGTAATGTTGCACTGAAAGAATATAGAAATAAAATAACCCATAATGACATTCTGCTATTCTCATAGATTGGTGCCTTTCTCAGCCATCATCAGAGAAGCTGCCTTCTCTACCAGATGCGAACAAATACAGAGAAACACAGTCAGATATTTATATACATAGAGTGTAAGACCTTAGAGCACTCAGCTCTAAAAAGGATATCTTGATCAAATCTCTTCCCTTCAGAGATCAGGGAACCCCATAGAAGAGGAGACAGAAAGATGGTAAGAGCCAGAGGGAATGAAAGACACTAGGGAAACAAGGCCTTCTAAACACAGCAGGACCAATGCACAGCTGAACTCAGTACTGAGGCAGTATGCACAAGGCCTTCACTACTCTGCAGCACATGGGGTCCGGGAGCTGAAAGAAAAACCAGTTCCATAACCCAGAAGCTGTCTTCTACTGACATCCATTTGTAAAGGAAAGTTTTCTTCAAAGGAGTCTCACTGGGGAAACACACCATGGAGTAGTGTGCTGCTTCCCCCACAGTGGATGGCCAACAGAAGACAAATTGAGCAACATCTTTAGAGTGTATAACATTGGCTTATGGTTTCATTTCAATTTTTTTGTTTGCTTAGCTTTGTCTTTGTCTTTAACCTACTTCTTTTTATTTTATTCTACCGACGTATGTATGTATGTGTATATGTGTGAATGTATGCATGCATGTATGCATGTATGTATGTATGTATGTATGTATGTATATTTCATATGTGAATTTTTTATTTTAACCATGTTTTTGCATAGATATCATGGCTTCCAATTTTCTGTTTATATGGTATTCCTTTGCCTTTTGACTGGTAGGGCTTTTCATCTACATCTGTTTCTTATGTATTTTCTCTGGCTACTTTAATTCAGTATGTTTGGATTGTCCTATTCTAATGTATTTCTTTTTTCTGATTAAATTTCATATTCCTTATAAAATTTTCATGTTATTTCATTTTATGTTATTCTTTCAAAGTTTTTTATCCATTTATAATGGAAGACAGAAAGAGGAGTGTATCTGTATGAGACAGTATTTGGAAAGAAATTGGAAGAAGGAGAGGGGGAAAAGCCATAACATTCAGGATATATTATATGAAAAATATGTTTTTAAAAGGAAAAATAAATACATCTCACAAATTGCTTCATCTGATATTAATTTAGAGTTCATAATATGATACAATGATCAGAAAGATCAAACATTAATTCGCAACACCATGACCTGTGGTCTGTCCTAGTAGAACTTGTACAAATTTTTTTATTTGTGGTAAAACCATCATTTTCAAGATATTTTCTGTATTTACAGCACAGGAATACCCCTCTAAAATCTATCAAATTCATACCTTTGTTTATTCAAAATATGCAAAAATGAATTATTATTTCCCTCATATGGACAGTAACACGGGAGTAAACAGAAAGAGAAACTAGTATTTATTAAAGTTAACCACATGCAAATATAAGAAAGAAGATATGGAAAGACTGAAAATACAATTAGAGTTTAGAAAATGTGTTCATGGTTGTAGGAAAATGTGCTTACATTCAAGTATATTAAAAGAACTTTCATTATTTCTGATTTAGCCATCCATCCATCACACACCAAGACAGCCAGACACCTACACAGCCAGCCAGTCACTCCATAGTGTTAATTAATAGCCTCTTAGACCCTGAAAAATAATGACTTCCTGGTTAACAATGTTTGAATAAATACAGAAATATACGCCAAAGCAAATCAAACAAACAACAAAAAAATCTCCATGTTATGCAAAGTGCCTTTGGTCACAGCAGCAGAATTTAGAAATGTCATCTACTACTTTATGAGTGAGAAGATGGTAACTGTTTCTTTCTACTTATT
Organism: Mus musculus; assembly: GCF_000001635.26. Lineage (NCBI taxonomy): Eukaryota > Metazoa > Chordata > Mammalia > Rodentia > Muridae > Mus > Mus musculus. The sequence continues at coordinate 112,243,752 of NC_000080.6, read as the reverse complement.
TTCGATACCTCCACACACTTATACAAATACTAAGACATGAGCATGTCTAGCCCACTGACAATAGGAAAAAAAGGTCTTTGGAAAGAGAGTCCATCATGTACAAAGTTAAAAAAAAATTGTTAGGACTCATCTCTAGATCTTAAAAAAATACACATTTTTATTAAACAATGAATTGATATTTTCCTGTAATTTACAGAAAGAAGTTTGATTGTAAATAATTTGATGAGCTTACATTGGGAACCTGAGAACATGAATATAAATGTGTAAAAACAGGAAAATATTTGGAAAAAAAGAAATTCTGGAAAAATTGCTATTGCAGTTGTAATAAAAAAGGAGGTAGGTCCAAGGATCATTTAGTGCAACAACAAAACCTGTTAATTCAGTTGTCTACTTGGATTTGTATATGTTTTTATCCATGTCATATATATTAAATTTCCTTTAAAAAAGAAAACTAGATATGAAACATATACATGAATATTTATATGCAAATATCTTGAATATATACATACATACATATTTCAACAAAGTATAAATGAATATGTAAGTGAATGCATATTTCAATAATACACATATGCTATATTGTACACGAAGACATCAAACAATTCTCTTTTCTTTTGCAGATGAAATTTTTATTTACTTGATGAGAGAGATGTGTTCAAGTGAAATTCTTATTTTGAACTTTGCAAGAAAGGCCCATTGCCATCAGTGTAAACCCACGGACCTTTGCATTTTCTGGCCTGAAAGCCAGGCTCCTCTTTAAAATTATATCTTGCGAGATTCTTTTCTAGATAACAGTAATATTTTAATTTTTTATTATTATATTTTCTTTGCATTAATTAATTCTTTTTTCACTTTACATACCAATTGCAGATACCCTGTTCCCAGTTCCCCATTACCTGGCCTGTTCTTCCCTCTGCTTCACCTCTGAGAAGAGGGAGGACCACTTCCGGGTACCAACCCACACTGGCCCCTCAAGTAACTCCAGGACTAGGCATATATTTTCCCTCGGAGACCAGACAAGGTGACCGAGCTAGTGGAATGATCCATAGGCAGACAACAGACTCAGGGTAAGCCCCTGCTACAGTTCTTCGGGGATGTGCATGATGGCCAAACTGTACATCTGCTACATGCTTGGTATGTGTGTGTGTCAGGGGCAGGGGTGATAGGTCCAGCCCTTGTGTGTTCTTTGGTTGGTGGTTCAGTCTGCCCAAGGGTCAAGTTTATTTGATTCCGTTAGTCTGGAAGGGAGTCCCTATCCCTTCCAGGTTACTCATCTTTGCCCCAACTCTTCCACACATTTCATGAGCTCAGTATAACATCAAATAATTTTCTTAAAAATGAAGGAAATATGCACAAAAAGTTAATTCTCACTGTGGTGTAGATCCAGCAACAGTTATAAGAATTTTCTTACGAACAAAGGCACCAACAAAGGGGAAACAGTCCAATATTACAAGAAATTATCATTAGAACCAGAGAAAATATTGGCAACTACAAATCAGATCATAGATTAACATATAGCCTTCATAAGAGATTTCAATCTTAAATTATACACCCAATCAAGCTGAATCATTTAAGGAATAAGCTAACATGAATTGAGCAGCTTTCTAAAGAAGAAATGTAAATTGTCAATAAATGTTTGAAAGAAAAGTGTTCATTATCTCTAGACACAAGGGACTACAAATAATAGCTGCTCAGAGCTCCCACCTCAACCCAGTAAGATTAGTTATCTCCAAGAAAATAATTAACAAATGATGATAAAGTCAGGAGACAGAGAAATCATTAATCAATGCCAGTGGGGATGAAATCTGGTATAGTCACTGTGGAAATTAACAGAAAGTTTCCTCAAAGAAACTAAAAGTAGAATTCCCATGTGATCCAACCACACTACACCATAATAAATCAAAGTCAACTAGCCACAGAGATATGTGTGCCTTCCTGTTTACTGCTGTACTATTCACTCTGGACAACATGAATAATCCTAGATTGACATCAATAAATATTTAGATAGGAATCTAAGTTCTATCATTTATCTATTACCTATCTATCCATCTGTTACTCTATTGAAACACCCATTTACTCATCAATTCATCTTTTATCTTCAACTGACATCTGTCTATTCATCTACATCAATCTATACACTAGAAACAAAGTTTGGAGACATTGTAAAGGTAAGAACAAAGAATCATGAGGGGTTAGGTGATACAATTATATTTTTATTTGAAAAATAATAAAAACCTATTCCAAGTAGTATCATTATTAAAATTGAGACAATGCTCTGTTTTCTCAGTTCATTTATGTATCCCAGTTCACAATAAGATCAGTTGTTCCTTTTCATGTTTTTGAAACTATGTGCTACTCTTGAAGGGAATAAAACCAGTGAGATACAGGGTCTTTCACTAAGTCTCCAAAGTATGAACTACATAGACCTTTCCATCACAAGTTAATTACTTTTGCAGAAGTTGTTCACTACATGACTATCGTCAAAGGATAGATCTAGTATGCTCAGCACATATCTATGCATTGTAGCAAAGTAGGAAGAAAAAAGAATAAGTAAAAGTTAATATGGATTGAATTGCACTTTGGCAAATTTGCCACAGGCCTGTTTTCCTAATTCTAAGTGATCTTTATTTCACTCAAAAGTAGTTTATTCCCCTTTAGAATAATAAACAAAAGCATATTTATTTAAACCTAACAATAACATTCTGTAGGTGGGATGTTTTTCAACATATGGAACCAACTTAATTTCTTTACTCTCATTTACAGGTGTAGATTCCTCTAAGGTGTTAGTAGCAGTCTTACACACTGCTTAAGTACAAATTTCAATATTCTGAAAGAGAAGAAAAATAATAGTGCTACAAATGAGATGAACTTATCCCCACCAGTCTGATTCTTTTCCTCTGAACTTATGATGGATGATATATATTATGTATATAAATATCTGATGCTTTTTATCTTTGACTATAAAGTACTTCTAGATCATGAGTTTTACAAAAAGTTGAAAAAGATAAAGCCAAGAACTTAGCAAAAGCTTTTAGGATCCCTAGAGCAGGTTTGACTTCCTATCACTTTCTAACCATCCTGAAACTTCCAATGTAGATAAAGGATGTTCTGTGTGAGATCTTATATCTCTCATTTGCAGATCTCAGGGTACACTTGGCTTATTAGTCATAGAAATTGAAGTTGGCTTTGAAGGGAGGTAGAGAGATACAACCTCTAACTGCTACCCACAATCAACAGAATGAACTGGAAAATAAAAGAGTATACATATGTATGAAGAGCATATATTTCATTTTCTTTTGCATTTACATGCCAAAATATTACAGCATCTGATTCACTTCTCTCTCCCAAATCTTTCAAAAATGTCTTCTATGTGCCTGGATAGTTGAGAACTACTCTGGTAAAGGAATTATGGCAAAACCAAATAAACAGAATACAAGCAAGGAGACAAGCAAGCAAACAATTAGGAATAAAAAAAGAGAGAGAAAAATTACTATTAAATCAAGAGAAACATTTTGATAGATGCATTTTTGTTATAATAATCATGTCAAAAAATTAGCACATTCATAATCCCAAAAACTTGAAGAAAATCAAATATATATGCTGAATGCAGTCAATCCACCCTGCAATAGAACATGAGAATATAAAATGTAAAACTTATAAAAACATCATTGAGTGAATAATCTGAACTAACAACTATAAAAACCTGATTGTCATTCAAATAGAGGAGTTATTGGCAAACAAAGGAATAGAAGAATATTAGCAGGAAAGAAGAGAGGGGATAAAGGGAAGTCAATAGAATTGAAGCTACTTATGAATGTGTAAGAGATAGTTAAATCTATGTTTGCATAACTTACATACACAGATGAAACAGATACTGTGGATATAAAGCACAACCCCTAAAAGATCCAAGCTGTTGATTTGGATTCAAGAAAAACATGAAATATGAATGGGAGCATAGCACATAAAACCAATTAAAATTTCAATGAATATGAAATGCCTAAAGAACATACAACACCAGATGCTTCACTGGTGAATTCTTAGCATATTTATGGAACCAGAGCAATAAGAATAGGCATAAGACTCATCTCATTCTAATATGTCATTGTGTGACAGTTTCACATTTATGATGTCTTACAGATAGTAACATCACATTTCACAGGAAATGTGCTTTAAATTTTGAATTCTGGTGTCTACTAGAGCTACATTTATGAGTAAGATAATGCAGGCTATATGTATTTATGGGAGTGTAATCTCAAAGGCCATTAAATTGTGTAACTTTTTAAATGAATGATAATAATATTGATAAAAGTAATATAGAAACATATTTGATATGAAATTCTAAATTAAGGTGTAATAATATATAATAGAATTAGGCCATTTTTAAAGTTAGTGATATAAATATCAAGTTGAGCCAATAGAGGCTACATCATGAGTTCCATGCCAACATCAATACACAGTGAGAACTTGTCTCTAAAGAAGTCACAAGATGAGAAAAAAAACAAATATAATATATATATATTATTTGTACTTATGCACATATTAATCTAAAATAATAAAACAATAAAACTACCAATAACATTATACAATCTAGATAAAATATAGACTAGGAACTTGTAAAGTATTATTCTATATCATATGCATACATAGTCAAAGCGCATATAAAGATAATTAACATCAAACAAAAGGGAAATGACAATTTTTGACTATGAATATAAGTTATTAGAAAAGCTATGTGTTAGTTCCTATAGAGCAGAAGGGCAATAACCTAAAACGTACATATTACCTTGTGCTGCAGATAATAAAATAATTGACACCTTCTATACTACTTTCATAATGTACTAAGCCATTGCTATGTCTAACAATTTGATCTTGCGAAGATCATATACCCAAGTAGAGGGCAATGCCAGGGCCAGGAAGCAGGACTGGGTGGGTTGGGGAGCCAGGCAGGAGGAGGGTATAAGGGACTTTGGGGATAGCATTTGAAATGTGAATGAAGAAAATATCTAATAAAAAAGAGAAAAAAATACATTGTAATTTTTTTTTCATTTTCTCAGAGGTTAAACATAGATATATCACAAAGCCTAGGTATACAAATAGTTTTTTGTTCCTACAAGTTCACAGAAGCTACAATCCTCGCATTCTCAACCCTCACACATAGCCTGAGATCATATAGGTGGCAGCTGCCAGTGGAGGAGAAGCTGGAGTAGAGGTGTCTGACAGGAACAGGATACCATGGACAGCTTTTCTGAGACATCACCAGTGCTGGAGTGCACATGCCTCTCATTCATGTCTCTGTGAGTAGCCTTGGCACATTTGTGCATTTACCTGAGGACCAGAGGAACCCTTTTTGTTCTATCATTCATGCTGTGTCGGGTAGGCTGTTCATGTAACACCATAGGAACAGAGTCCACACATCAACTTGTACCTAAGGGCTCATACCGGTCTTGCCCGTGAAAGCTAAAATTAAGATTCAACATAAATATCTATCAATAATGTGTAGATATATAAATATATTCATAGATAGAATATTACATAGGAATGGAAAAAATAATATCCTCATGAACTAACAGGCATCATATTAACTAAAAGAAAGTACAAAGGATGTCAAAGTTATTTATATATATAAAATTTCAGTATTGTCAAATCTAGAGATTTCTTGATTAGTGATTTTATGTGCTTGAGAAATTATAACTTGGAAGTGAGTGTAAGTGGACATGAAATTTCTTTTTAGGATTTATTTAAAATGGATTTTGGAAATATAAATTAGCAGTTAAGTGCTTAGTAATTAAATATTAATGAATAACCATAAATCTATTAAGAAGCATAGTTGTTTGGTAAAATATGCAATAATTACTATAATGTATATTATTTCAAAGTCTGCTTAGTAGAAATGAATAGATTCAGTAGTTGACCTTAATATTAATGTCATTTGAATATGTTCATAAATCATTTTATATATGCATGTATATGTATATATATGCACATATATATATGAATTTTTCTGTAACATACACTTAACAGTGATATTTCTATAGATGGACAACATTTTCCCTGAGAAAAACTATGAATTTACTCTGATTTCTTTAATTTTGACTCTGAAATATAGCAAATATTTAAAGATATATTGGAGGGTTTAATGTGAAATGTATTTCTGCTTTGTTTGTATCTTTATCTGATTCAACATTTTTTCATACCTAAAATTATAAATCCAATGATGATTCATTTATATAAAGATGATTCTGTAATTGAATAGCTTCAAACATTTAACTTTTTCGAGAACCAGATATTCTTTCTTACATATTTTCTTTAGTTATATAATAATTCAGCTATCCAAAATCAGGTAGAGAAAGAAGATGAATTTGAGAACAAGTGCCAGTTACATTTTAAGCATTGTACAGTCATACTAGAGAACAAATCTCTCTCTCTCCCCACTGTGTGTGTGTGTGTGTGTGTGTGTGTGTGTGTGTGTGTGTGTGTGTGTGTGTGACCAGATGGTAATCCTCCTCGTGTTTACCGCCTCTTTCCCTGGCTAGCTGTAGATAGAGGAGGCTATGCTCACTGGCCAGTGAGACCTACAGATACATCTGCCCGAGAATTGTGTTGTATGCCCATATTTTGTGGTCTTTTTGAATAAATTCTGGGGTCTGAATTTAGTTCAGTATGCTTTCAAGAAACCATTTTATAATTAAGCTGTCTCATTTCCATCTTGTAAATACATAGGGACTCCGTTTTAAGAAAAGACACACAGCTTTAGTAAAACTGTCAGTTTGGTTAATTGTAGATTAATTATGGTGACTCATATTAGCATGAAACACATTCTTCAACGTCAATGGAACTCAGATTATGCTTTTAAAATTGAATAAAATACTATTGGGATAGAAATCTAACTATCATTTAGTTGTTCAGTTGGAAATTAAAGCATGATATTGATTATTAGGAATAAGTCCACTTCTAGCAAACAATGAAGACTAACGCTAAAGCAGTTCACCTTTTTCACAATGGTGAAATTCTTTAAAGAATAATTATGTCTTAAGAAATTTTGAAAACCAAAAATAATATAGAATTATATTCTGGAACATGTAATAGATGAAAAATCACTTGTTCATAATAGTATTCAAAATTAGTTTTCCTCGCTTTTGAGTGAGATAAATTAAGTCAGCACACCAAAGTCCTCCTTCTGGAAGTTTGTTATTCTGATTCTGTGTTACATTTTGTCTTAGGTGTGGGCAGCTATGATTCATCTATAGACTTAAACTGTCACAATAAATGTTTGCTGCCTAAGTAAGAGTAATGTCTCAATTTAGAATTCTATGCAGAATTAAAAACTAATCCTATTGAGCTTTTAAATATTATGTTCACTAATCACTGCAAAAATCTAATAGTGCAGTAAGACTAACAATATATATTGAAAACATATTTATTCATAGGGAAAAACTTACTGATATTTTACCAATTGGTTATTTACATTTGAATAATTAATGAAAAAGAAACCCACTTAGGTCTATGAAAATAACAAAGAAGTACTGTTACAACTAACAAAAATATTAATGATTCTTAGAATGTTTTTCAATGTCTGTTGTTAGGTCTTCTGCTTCATTTCTGATATTCTTTATTTGGATATAAGCATTCTCTCTTTCGACTAGTTTGGCTAAGGGTTTATATATATTCTTGATTCTTTCAAGCAACCACCTCTTAGTTTCCTTGATTCTTTGTTTCGAACTGTGATTAATTTCAGCCCTGATTTTGATTATTCCTGCCTCTTATTCTTCTTTGGTATGCTTGCTCTTCTTTCTCTAGAACTTTGAGGCTTTCTTTTAAATTGCTGGTATGAGAACTTTCTAACTACTGTATAGAGGTACATAGTGTTATGAACTTGCCTCTTAGCACTGATTTCATTGTGTATGTAATACCTTAATTTTCACTGAAGTCAATAAAGTCTTTCATTTCTTTTTTTTTTTATATATATATATATTTCTACTCTGACCCAGCAATGATTGAGTAGAGAGTTGTTCAATTTCCATAAGTGTATAAGCTTTCTGGTGTTTCTGTTCTTGCTGAAGTCCAGCATAATCCATGATGATATGATAAGATAGAAGACATATTATCAATTTTCTTGTATCTGTTAAGGCTTGCTTTGTGGCCAACTATATAATTAATATTGTAGATAGATTAATCTGACTCAATGTCTGTTGGTCTCATTATTACTCTATTTAGTTCAGTTCTGTCTGGATGACCTTTCAATTGGTGAGGGTGGAATGTTGAAACCTCCTACTATTAATGTGTGGGGTTCAATGTGCAATTTAAGCTTTAGCAATATTTTCTTTGCAAATGTTAGGGTCCTTGTGTTTGGGGCAGAGATGTTCCTAATTGTTACACATTGTTGGTATATTTTTCCTTTGATGTGTGTGGCGAATTGCCCTTCCCTGACTTTTCTTGATTAATTTTCATTGAAAATCTGATTTTCTGATATTGTACTGGCTACTCCAGCTTGCTTCTTGTGTCTGCAAACATAACAGAGTATCATTAATTGTGCTTGCCAATGGGGTGGGTCTCAAGTACGACCAGTTATTAGTTGACCATTCCCTCAGTCTCTACTCCATACCCTCATTCCTGCATTTCTTGTAGACAAGATAAGTCTTGGCTCAAAATTTTTGTGGTTGGTTTGGTGTCCTTATTGTTCCACTGTGGTTTTTGCATGTATACGGGAGGTGGCCTCTTCAGGTTCCATATCCCCAGTGCTGTGAGTCACAGCTGAGGTCTCCTCCACTGATTTTTGGGCACCTCTCTTATTTCAGATCTCTGTCACTTCTTGGAGATGCCACCACTAGCCCACCCCCATCAGTTGCAAATATCCATTCATTCTCATGGTCATCTGTCCATCTCTCCTGGCCTCCCCAAAACTGATCCTGAAGCCCCCATATGCTTCCCCAATCCATCTCTCCCTGAGTTGCCTCCCTCCATCTGCCTCTTATGACTCTTTTATTACCCCTTCTACATGAGATTCAAGCATCCTCAATTATGCCTTCCTTTTTGTTTAACTTCTTTGGATTTGTAGAGTATAGATGGATATCATGTATTTTATATGCAATATCCACTTCTAAGTGAGTACATACCATGCACATCATTTGGGACTGGGTTACCTCACCCAGGATGATATTCTCAAATTCCATCTATTTTCCTGTAAATTTCATGATATCTTTGTTTTTAATAACTGAATAGTGTTCCATTGTGTAGCTGTACCATATTTTATTTACCCATTCTTCAGTTGAAGTTTATCTAGGTTGTTTCCGGTTTCTGGCTATGACTAATAAGGCTTCTGTGAATCGGAAAAGGTATCTTTGTGACATGTTGGAACATACCTTGGGTATATGCCCAGGGGTGGTATAGCTGGGTCTTGAGGTAGAACTAATTCCAGCTGCTCAGCACTCTGGGTCCAGAGCAGCCAAGTTGGAATATAGGATTTAGTAAGTAATAACTCAGGATTTGAATTAACCACATAGAGTTTAGAAAGTGGCCAACAATTGAGCTGATTAAAGCATATAAGAATATAAAGGCTGAGTGTGTCTTTCCCCGGTCATTGGAATGGGTAGCAAGGAATGCCCCACCTTTTATTAAAATATTTAATACTGCAATTCCAATTCTTCTTTTGAGAAGTTTCTAGTTGTTTTCATAAATTACTTTTGGACTTGAAATTTTTTTGATTATTTTATTTATTTACATTACAAATGTTGTCCCTCTTCCCAGTTTCCTCTCAGCAAAACCCCCATCCCATTCCCCATCTCCTTTGCCTCTATGAGGGTGCATCTCCTCCCACTCTAGGGGAACGCCCTGGCATTCCCCTACAAATGGGGCATCAAGCCTCCACAGGATCAAGGGCCTCCTCCCATTGACTCCAGACAAGGCAATGCTCTGCTACATATAGAGCTGGAGCCATGGGTCTTTCCACTTTTATTCTTTGGTTGTTGGTTTAGTCCCTGTAAGCTCTTGATTATCACTGTTTTTGATGTTGTTGTTGTTGTTGTTGCTGTTTTGGTTTTGTTTTCTTTTTTGTTTTGGGGTTTTATTGCTGTACAGATCTTAATATTTGTTGTACAGATCTTAATTTTGTGATATCCCATTTAATTAGTTATTCTCATTTTCTGCACAACCAGTGTCAAAGATAGCATATTGGTTAAAAATAAGGTAACTTAAGGTAAATGTTGTTGCATGGTTCTATATCTGGGTGTGCCATTATATTACATTGATCAATGTTTCTCTGGATTTGCCAGTGTCATTCTGTCTTGATAATTATGACCTTGTAGTATAACTTAAAATTCGATAAAATGATCTCTTTCACGGTGCTCAGCATTGTGCATTCAGTATCACTTCCATTATTCTTGACCTTCTGGGCCTCAATGTAAACAATCATATTTCTTTTTTTTTTCTTTATCTCTGAATAATTGTATTAAAATTTTGATTGTGCTGCATTGAATATTTTATTTTTATTTTACAGTAACTAGATTATTTTCATATATTATACTGTAATTTCTGTGTCTTTGCTTCTGGGTTCCATTGCAATGAAGAGACACCATGACCATGGCAGCTATTAGAAAATAAAACACTAAATTGGGGCTGGTTTATGGTGTCAGAGTTTTAGATTTAGTCTATTATCATCATGGTGGGAAGCATTGCAGCATGCAGGCAGACCTAGTGCTAGAGGAGCCCAGAGTTCTACGTCTTTATTGGCAGGCAACAGAAGAATGTGTACACACTGTGTGTCTCTTGAGACCTCAAAGCCCACTCTCACAGTGATATACTTTCTCCAGCACAACCACACCTACTTCAACAAGACCATGCCTCCTAGTAGTGCCACTTCCTATGGTCCAAGCATTCAGACACATGAGTCTAGGGTAGTATACCTATTCAAACTAGCACACACTGTTTCCCCTCATCCTGCATCCTCCCATTTTCTCAGCACGTCCACTTCCATCAACTTCCATCCCTTCTCTGTCTCTTGTCAGTGATAAAATAAAAAAAAATTATAACAAGATAAAACAAAACCAATCAGAATAAGAAAAACAAACAAACAGAAGAAAATGGACCAGAAAAAATGCACAAGAAACACAGTAATAGATACAGAGACATAAACGTTTCTGTGTTTGCATTTACAGGAATACCATGAAAACGCAAAAATGGAAGCCAAAAAATATATACAAAGGAACTGCTGTTGTGTTAAAAAAGAAATAAAAAATGCCCTTACAGAACATTAAGAGATAAAGAACCTCCCAAGATACCACTGAGTTTGTTTTCTGTTCACTGTATACTTTTAGACATAGCACCTACCTTAAGAGTCATTTGTTTCCCCAATGCCACGCCCTGATATAAAATTAATATTTTCATTTGCAAATCAGGTATCAATTGGTTACTCGCCCAAGTTTGTACTACAATTGCACTAATAAATTTTGCAGGTTGGACACCCAGACCTTTTCTTCTTTGACCTGCTAGTCACCATTTTTGTCTTTCCCTTTTAAAACTGATTGCCATTAGAAACTGCCTAGCTTGATGTCCCATGTGTTGTCATTCAGCATTGCTTTCTTTGTATCTGACTTGTGCCTAATATTGAGTTTGTAGCATTGATCTATGCCAATGCTAGTAAATGTAGAATGCTACATTTAGTTAGGTGACAATATCCCTAGTACGACTATATTGTGAACACTCCATTATGCTAAAAGCTATATGGATTTTAACACTTTGCTTGAAAATAGCTTCTGTCCTTTGTGTCTTGTAAGGATTTCTCCATACGCTGTGATATTCAAATATGCATCTCATCATGATGAGATTTTCTTCTTGTAAGTGTATAAAAATTACAAGTAACATTGTTGAGAACTTCTCCTACATCCCTACATCTCCCAAGTATGCATGGGGTTTGGAGTAACAGATTTTCCATATGTTCAGTTTTCACAAGCAGTGCCCTAGTCATCTGAGAGTTTCAGCCACTCCCCAGGCTATTAAGACGTTAATATTGACAGATGGTTTTCCAACAAATTTTGCTTTAATTTCGTGCATAGAAATGTTTTAAAGGGAATTTCCTACTAACCAATTCTGAAAATTTTCCTGTGTATCAGAAAATTATTATTTCTATGTATAAACTCAATTGTTACTTTATAGAATTTAATATTCAAAATTCATATACACTTTGTATATAGAATAAATACTTCTGTGTGCTTTTTCCTTGCGTGGATAAGGTGGTCAAAAGATGAATTATAGCATTAATTTACTACACATATAGTCTCGCTCTTTATGCTTTGTAATAATTCAACTTTCTTAATTTCATTTCTCGGTAGACTTTTTCTTTTTTCCTTTTGAGAATGAGACTGAACTTTGAAAGAAAAGCAGAGCAAAAACATTTTACTGTGGTAGCACTACACCTGTTGCTCTGCAAACATGTTTTTTTAGTACAGTTTGCCCAGTAAGTTTTTATCAATAAACTACCTAAAGGGATTGCATTTTTCCAAGTTTTAGCTAACACCATTCCCAGCTTCATACTCCTTCAACAGCTGCTAGCTAATTATTTCATGCAGAGCAGAATATTCGCATGTGATGAGACCTGCAGTCTCCATAGGGCCACTGTTCGACAACATAGAATACATTATTTCAATCAAAGAAAGCCTTAGAACCTTTGTTAACAGAATTTGTGAAACTTTTGCCACTCGTCTTGTGCCTATGTGGTGTCTCCCCACTTCCCTAGTTTTATAATATCCCACTACTCTTTAGTGTTTTGGCGATTCTCTCAATGGCATAAAGGACTCTTAATCTGACGTTTATTGAGTGCAATTATTATTTTTTTAAATAGATTAAGGTTCCATTTCAGCACAAGGAGGATGGGAGCGAATGGTGCGTGTATGGAAAATAGGAATACTTACATACTTCTGATTTAAATGGAAATTTATCTAGTCACTATGGAAATCAGAATGGAGATTCCTTACTAAAGCAAAAATAGAGATACCATATGCCCCTGCTATGCTGCTTCTGGGCATGTGCCTTAAAAACTCATATTAGCATACCCTAGAGATACCTGCATATCCATATGAATTGTAGAAATATTCACAGCACTCATGTCGGATGATGTCGACTAACAGATGGATGAATAAAAAGGTGTAACATTACACTTGGATACAGCATACAAAGTGCAACTATGCTGGAAGCCTCCAACCTGCTGGCTACCATTCATGAAGGCAGAAGGTTTTATGTACACTGACTGGTAAAACAAAAACCTCAGAAATCAGTGCCTTGCTTAGCCTTCATCAGAAAAGTTTTCTCTTGTAGTTGGGAATTAATACTGAAATGCACAACTGGACTATGCACAGGGATTGTGAGATTTTTTTTTTTTGGAACACTCAGTCCTACATGATGTCTTCATCAAATCCCTCTCCTCATGGTTCATGGAATTCCAGTGCTGGGAAAGGGGATTAGGAAAGATTATAAGACATGAGGAAATTCTTCTGTCAGACTGTATGTTTTAGAAATAACTGCCTTAACAAGATCTGAACGATGATAATGCCAACACATATGCTAATGCAGAAGGGAAAATTTCATGATATCTCATGCCTAGCCAAAGAAATACAGGCATCTAATGAATGTTGAAAGAATTAGCTGCCCTCATGGCTGAGCTGTCTAAGTGGTCAATGTTGAAAGTATATACATACAAAAAATGACTCAGGTTTTATTTAACTATTCATACAACACATTGAACATGTATGTACACACAGGAAGTAGTCATTACTTTGTTGAAAAGAAATGGGTGGTCATGTGAAGGATTGGAGGGAGGGGACAGAGGAATGGTAGGAGGAAAAAATGAAGAGGTGAACGATGCAATTGTATTTTAATTATCTAGGACTATTAAGGGTGGTAAGGTGATTAAGGATCAAAAGGAAGGTTACTGCTTTGCATTAAAAAGATAGGAAAGGTACCATCAAGGCAAATGTCTAACCCGTTTCAACACTACTTTGATAGCAAAAAGCTGAAAGGGATTTCTGCTTCTAGAAAGAACTCACCAGTGATTGCTTATGGAAGTCGTGGATATGAGGGCTATCTGAAGAAGGCAGTTAAGTTTGGCAATGTCCGTGCGGATTGGAACATGAGAAAAACAAGACTGGAAGTCATTTTTCTTCTCCCACATGTAGCAGTCAGAGATTTTTTGTGAGGTGGCTTCAGGACAACATTGAATGAAACTGGGTCAGTAAAACTGAATCATTTTGAAATCCATCGATTACACATATTAACATTTATTTTTTTGTTTTTGTTTTTGTTTTTGTTTTTTGAGACAGGGTTTCTCTGTCCTGGAACTCACTTTGTAGATCAGTCTGGCCTCGAACTCAGAAATCCACCTGCCTCTGCCTCCCAAGTGCTGGGATTAAAGGCGCGCGCCACCACGCCCGGCTAGCATTTAATTTTTGAATCACCAATCGCATGCATGCCAGTGCTGCATTACAGAAAGCAACAAAAAGACTTTCAACTTTGGTTATTTTACCAAGAGTGGACCCAGGTTTGCATTCTCTACTTCTTTCATCTTTTGTGTCCTGTCCTCTGGCTCTTACGTGAGTCTGAATCTGTGTCCACCTAGAGGCTGTTCTGTGAACCTGTCATTGTGCCTGTATGTATGTCTATATAAGGGTCTGAACTGTGTTTACTGAGTAGCACAAAAATCAGTACATGAAAAAGGAATTAGGGATGCTCTATAGAAATCTTTAATGGAATTTTACATAGAGTTAAGTCACTGACTACAACCGACACAGATAGCAAATACCAAATACACACACACACACACACACACACACACACACATATATATATTTACATACTCAATTATAGCAGTGCTTTTTACTATCAGTGAATGACACATATGCATCTCTCTGAATAAGAGGCACGACAGGTTACATAACTTAAGGCTATACAGTAGCTCTGGCAGTAAAAGTTGATTAAATCAAACATGCAAGGTAACTAAGTTAGGTTGATATGTTGGTTTCTTAAAGGTAGAGTACACAAACAGGCTGTGGACACAATAGGATAGAAGTCTTAAGTTTAAAGTGACCTCATGATGTATTACCAAATCTTGAGGTGAGGTTATAAAAAAGGTAAGAAATATATTCATAATTTCACACCCCTATAGTTAAGACCCCACAATATTGGTTATGACAGAGCTGTGACACGTGTGACAAGGATAGATGCAGACAAGGAGCAGAAATAAGGCAAGAAAACGTATGCTGTTAGCAGAAAAGTTACCACATCGGTGTATGGTAAACTCTTCGGAATTGAAGTCCTACATAGTGAACATTAAGTCAGCGTTTTCCTTGTTCGAAATCCATCTTATTTCAGTCCAATGCTTCTCATCACTGCTCTCCTCGTTTAGAGTGGATTACATGTGTCCTGTCATTGCATTGCTGAGTTTTACTGTTTTTATTCTTTTATTTTGTTTTTGACAGTGATTGTTCTTAAGAGATTGCCTTATGAGCCTGATAAAGCTGTCTGCTGAAAGCCTCTGCCAGTGCCTGACAAATACAGAAGTGGATGCTCACAGCCATCCATTGGACAAATCAAAGGGTCCCCAATGAAAGAGCTAAAGAAAGAACCCAATGAGCTGAAGGGGTTTGCAGCCCCATAGGAGGAACAACAATATTAACTAACCAGTAACCCCAAAGCTCTCTGGGACTAAACCACCAATCAAAGAAAACACATGGTGGGACTCATGGCTCTAGCTGCATATGTAGCAGAGAATGGCCTAGTTGGTCATCAATGGGAGGAGAGGCCCTCAGTCCGGTGAAAGTTCTATGCCCCAGTGTAGGGGAATACCAGGGCCAGGAAGTGGGAGTGGGTGGGTTGGGGAGCAAGGGGAGAGGGGGAGGGAATAGAGGATTTTCAGAGGGGATAACATTTAAAATGTAAATAAAGAACACCAAAAAAAAAAAAAGAAAGAAAGAAAGAAAGAAAGAAAGAAAGAGAATAAAAGAATTATAATAAGTAAAGAAAAAAAAGAGATTTCCTTTATCTCAGAAATGTATTGAGCATTTATATACTACTAAAGTCTATGCAGACTTGAAGTTGAATTTTATGCATTCTGCCTCAAAGATAGCCCTGCATAAATGGGCTCCAGGAGTACAATATGGTTGTTTTTTTTTTTTTTTAGAAATGTCTTCTAAAGGATGCAAAATTTTAGTTCCCTTTGGCTATGGAAACTAGGAGACTCATCTCTGCTGGAGGAAGCATTTCACTAAGGGCTAGATTTGTGTTTCCTTCCTTCATGTATTCTGTGTGCAAATAAAATATGACCAGTTAGATTCTTGCTCATGACAATATGCTATGCTTTTCCTGTCATGATAGACTCTATAACTTTGAATCCATAAGCTTAAATAAATCATGTGTCCCTTAATTTGATTTGGTCATGTTTGTTTATCAAATCAATTGAAAAGTAATTAATATGATATTGGAGTTCTTAGCTCTATGTAGGGCATCCGGAACACCCACTTGGAACCCAGTAAACATTACACAAAATGGAGAGTAAATGTTATAAGAGAGGATAGAAATTCTACAAAAATACTGTCTTCTGGATATAAGGATATGATGTTATCAGTGCCATCTCTAACACAGAAGATATTGATATCTTAACAATACCTGTACACAGACACACAGAGGGAGAAAGACAGAGAGAGAAAGAGAGAGAGAGAGAGAGAGAGAGAGAGAGAGAGAGAATTTAATTAAGAGATGGGTTAGTCCAGAAGGAAAGGAAGGAAGGTGTATATCAGTGAGGAAAGTCATTATGTTTATATAATTTTGAATTATGTATTTTAGGATATTGTTAAATTTTTTAAAATATCAGGTAATTAAAAGAGAAAAATGAGGGACAATATAATATAGAGTTCCATCTGGTTCTAACTTAGTCATCTAGAATTTATTGTTCTAAGTAAAATTACACAGTAGCATAAATAGGCACTGTAAATGTTTCTCTTAAGAATGTCTGTATACAGATATACACAGTCTAAATAGATATTTGCTTTCTATGTCTCATGTAACACAACCTATATTAGCTATCACTGACTAAGTGTAAGAAATCTACACATTCATATATAAGTTATAGGATACTAAAAGCCTAAAATTTCCTCAAGAAAACATTGTCTTTTATTATGGAAAAACAAGTTGTTTTCAGTTGTCTAAGGGAAAGTTTTGTTATGTTAGTCAGTATTATGATATTGTTGCTGTTATTTGGAAATAATGCACAGCAAAGAGATGTGATTGGATATCTAATTCTCAAGGGATGGTGTTATGTTGAATAATTTTGTTGTCAACTGGACTTGATAGGAAATCAATTTCAAGTTAAGTTCTCGGCCATAGGTTGGGGTGGGGATTGAATGGTTCTTAGGGCAAGAATAACCATGCTCCATGTGGGCTGTAGGTTCTGCTAGCAGCCAGTACAAGGAGAAAAGGAAAGCAATACCTCCTTGCCTTCACTCTTTCCAGAATGTTCCCTACTCTATTGATTATATTGCTGCACTAACACTCCTCAGTAGCATCAGGATAATGATGCTTAGGGTTTCTAATGTGGATTGAAGATAAGAATATATACATGTAGGCTTTAGCCTTTTACAATAGATTTGGACTGCTGAGGGACCTATCCTCGTGGAGTGAGCTGCTACTAGTTTCTCATTTTCTCTTGAAAAAGACAGCCTTTATTGGATAACCCAGACAATATTCTGTAAGTGGATCTAATAAATCACCTTTCAATATTCATTTATTTAAGATATATTCTATGAATTTTCCATATTAAGAACCCTGACATATAACTTTAGAATGAAAACTAAATAAATCAATTAACTCCTCATTGACTGAACAGCATTCTTCTACTTACATTGTCAGAGACATCAGCAACAATGACTGCCAGCAGTACAACTAGGCTGAGGAAATCAGGAAGAGTTCCTTAAGAGAATTCTGCTGACAGTTTTAGGCCCTGGCATATAGTCTCATTTTAGAGAAATGTCATTACTTCTGTAGAAATTAAGACTTGAGAACCAGCTGGACAGTGGTGGCACATGCTTTTAATCCCAGCACTTGGGAGGCAGAGACAGGAGGATTTCTGATTTCCAGGCCAGCCTGGTCTACAGAGTGAGCTCCAGGACAGCCAGGGCTACATAGAGAAACCCTGTCTCAATAAACCAAAAAAAAAATCTTATCATTATATTACTATACTTGCAATTATTTCTTTATGAATGCCACTGTACCTTCAAACCTTCCTATTTGAAGTAGAACATAACTTCATGTATAATGCACATCAAAGTTCAGAACAGCACTTCCATTCTACTAAAGACAGACAGTGAGTTATGGGTATGTTCATATGATGCTGTTGTTAAAAAAAATAACAAAATGAACAAGATACTTTGATGTTCATTTTCATTCATATATACTGTGTTGTTTTTTTTTTTTTTTGCTTACTCTTGCATCTTTAGTAGTAATAGGGCTTAAGCCATTAATATGCTTTACATAAACTCGCAGTTATGTAAACATCACCTTGCACCTGTTTTAACAAGCCATTTGCATTTTTCTAATTCTAGGAATATTAGAGGAAAGCAATAAAAACAAATTGCGGGGGGGGGGGGCGGTAGGAGAGGTTGCTGTTCAGATGGTCAGGGAGTTCTTCCTTTGAAGGTCACACTAACAATGGAGCTTGAAGATAACCTGCATGTTTAATGAGAACAATTAACCAGTCAATTTGCTGTGATCATGCATCTGACCTTCTGTGGATGAAGTTATCACCCAAGTAACAGGTTTATTAGCTTTTGATTTTTTTTATAATACTCACTTTAGGGTGACACTAAGTCACACACCATGGCCTAATGATGCTATTAAAATTCAAGACACTGCTCATAAAATAGTTTAAGTCCTTTGCCCTTTTAAGACACATTTCTGGAGATAAAGCCATTGGAGATGGCCTACTGTAAAGGTGTCTCCAGGCTCTTCTCAGTAGGTATGCATAATTCTGGAAAATTCATTGTTGCCAATTCATCCGATGTTAGTTAACTATTGGATGCTCATAAAGATAAGGCAGGTTAGATTTGTCTTCATTGACTACATATTTGGACTATGGCTTACTCTGAGATCAAAGAGCTGCTTTGTAGTTCTTCCAATACTGTAGTCTCTCAAGAAAGCATATTGCAATCAGGAGGTTCAAATGAAAATAATTAAATTAGAATTCTCAAGTCATGTCCCTCAATCCTGCTTATAGCAAATAACTATGCAATTTTTTTGTGAAAAGGAAAAAAATTTAAAAATAATACAAAGATATTTTGAATTCTTCCACATACAAGAGCCTTTAGAAATGCTTTAATTTATATATTACACACACACACACACACACACACACACACACACACACACACACACCACATATATCTCTGTAGCTTCTAAATGCAATTCAGATATAACTCATAACATAAATTTCTTACCTGCAAAACTTTATATTGTTTTTAAGTTTTCACTGGGGTCATAAAGTGTCACAAACATATAAGATGAGGTCCTTTTTAAGAGACATTGAAAAACTTCCCACATCATTCAGTGTATTCTTGTTCAAATATCTCACAAAGTCATAAAGAAGATTAAACTTATCGGGGTCTTGTTTTAATCTGTGTAGTGTATAGATGATTTTATCTTTCTATAATGTAATTGCAGTCAGGTGTGTTGGTAGACAACTGTAATTTCAGCACCAAAGAAACAGAAAAGAGAGAGAGAGAGAGAGAGAGAGAGAGAGAGAGAGAGAGAGAGAGATCAGGAATGAACATGAACCACACAGTCAGATTCTGTCTCTACGTCAAAAAAGCAGGCATATCTTGCATGCAGGTGTTATAGTAGCTCACAGAATTAGTATCTGGGTGAGGCTCATAAACATTGTTTTGTTTTGTTTTTCTCTAGTAGCCTGTGAAGCACATTTCAGTACTATGACAGCTAGACGAAGCCTGGAATATATGCCCAACCTACTTACCAATCCAATAAAATACAGTAATAACTAAAACAGGAGGTAAGTTGCTCTCCATGGTGTGGAACTCATCATTAACTCTTATTGTTAATGAGACAACAATGCTGAAACAGGTCACAGGTGCTAGGAAAAAAAAAAAAAAACAAAAAAAACCTACTCTTCTACTAAAAGAACATAATAACACCTAATAACATATTTGCATACCCATATAGCAACCCTTATAAAAAGAGCTTCCTCTTGCGAAATATGGTAATTGCCAAAGACACACCCACCTATACAAAACTTGTGTGTTCAACATTAAACAGGATGTCTTGTCAAAGTCCTCACATTAAGGCTCAGGAATCTATGCTGAACATAAAGATTGTAAAAGGTAAAATGGTAGAGAACACATGAAAACTCTTTTCTAGACACACCAGGGCTCACACTAGACATAACAGTTGTTCCTTAGGAAGGCCCCATGTTCATGGATAATTGATCAACAAAAACTGCACTTCATTTTTATTTTTTGTCCATGTGTCTATTTTGCTTTGTTTTTGTTTAGTTGGTTTTTGTTTTGTTGATGTTGTTTTTGTTGTTGTTGTTTTAGTGGAAAAAAGGCATGAAATTTGGAGGTCAGGATGTTTTATGAAATTATTAATAAACAAAAATGCAAAGCAGCCAAAACTAAGCAAATTATTAATAAATCAAAAGAAACTTTTTATTATTTTAAGTAGACTAAATTCATACTTACTCAGAACATATTTTTAATACTTCTGATGTACTTTTAATTTTGACACTTTAATATTTTCCAATTCATTTTTCTTATTAAATATCTTTGCATGAAGAAATTGACAGTAAATCACAAATTTAAATCAAAAGATTGAAGAATGATTTCACAAACAGACTGGTTAAAAGATAAAAATCTTAAATGCAAAGTAACAATTGGGCAATGTATTAAAGAAACCATATCCATAGGTTTGATATGGAGTATGGAGATGCAGGGAAGTAATTGGGATGAAATAAGGATTGGGAAGGATATTTATATCATAAACACACTTGCAGTTTTTTAAAAAAAATCATTTTAAAAGTGAAAAATTTAAAGCAATTTCACAAAGACATTTTTAGACTCAGTACAGTATGACAGTTGTGTTCAATCTCATTGTACCTAAGTGAGATTGTACTTAGATATAATCTCATTGTAGTTAGATATAATAGAATGTCTATTTTAAATCTTGGTAGATATATCCAGTGCAGTTCTATTCAACATGCAAAGGAACTTTTTTTCTAAAATATATGAGTGACTAAATTTGTGTTCTGAAAATATTGTTATTTAAATTACCATATGTTTCTCTTAGTGATGAAATAAACTATTTTCTGATATATTCATCCATTAATTACTCACACCAGAGTCACACTTCATGTTTGCATGCATATTCAAGTTTTTAATTTAGTCTTTCATCAAGAATTTAAGAGATTATGAAGAGGATGCCAATTTTAATTTTGAAAATTGTCTAAATGACATAAATATTTATTTTAAATATTACAATTACATCATAATCAGAAACATGAATATTCTTGGATTCAGTTAGAATGTCACATAATAGGAAGAACTGAGTTCTGTGACATAGATTTAAGAAAATGTAAGCCAGCAAATGTACTTTCCTTGTGGGAAAGTAAGGAACGGCTTATAGTTGAGCATACTGGCTGTTCTGCCATGGACCTGGGTTTGCTGCGCAGGATCCTCTTCTCTTTACCATGCATTGTGGATCCAGTTCCAAGAGAACAATCTCAACTTCTAGCCTCCACGTGCTCCTGAGTGAACATGAGACTGAAGAACTCATGCAGACAAACCCAATTAAACATGTGATTAAATAAATAAATCATTTGAAAGGTAATATTACATTTGTTTCTTTTAGCAGCTGCTTAGTGTTTTAATCTAAATATACCCAATTAGGTTTTTTTTTTCTCCTAAATATTCACAGTAACTTACAGTGTTAAGGCATGGTTTCCACTGTGACAGATGACACTCAAGATTAGGAGAGTCACAGAAGTAGAAGCACACACATGATTTTTACAGTTAGTAATAGTTTCTAACTTTGCACTTTCTTTTAGTGAAAGCTTTATCACATATAGTTCTTCCATTTTTCTTGTTATTATAGACATTTTAAGACACATTGATGTTCTTAACATAGCAGAACATTCAGGTGCCAGTAAATACTTTGTTCAGTGAGAACTCCTGTTGGCACAGTGAGCCCATGGGATTATTACTCCTAGTGACATCATAGTTGTGTTATCACTCAGTGATTTATGGACTAGGAAGTGTCCCCATCATGATGTGGTACTTGATAGTATCCATTGACTAGGTTATAATTTATGTTCACATCTATATTAATTTGGTATTCCTGCTGACAGTCTCAATACTCACCTATTAGTATGAATACAAGGAGCATAAGCTTAGTGTACATATTTGTATTGATGGGAGTTATGGATGGGAATTAAACTCAGAGACACACGGTATTGTTACATTATGAACTCAATCAGTAATGGTATTTATATTGACAGTAATTATTTTACAAAACATTTCAAGTTAAAGTGTTCAACTTCAGGGCTTCAAGTAATTCTCCCTTAATTTATGGCCTACTCTTCTACATTTTTCTTACTGTGAAGTCCTGATCATTTCCATACAAATCATCTCCTCTGCCTGTAATGGAAAGTGCCAAGTGATTCCTACTTAGCAGAGTGGTGCTATACAGTGAAATTGGCTTAATTCCTATTCATTTTTCAAGGTCTGTTGCAAGTATTATTGCTTTTCAGCAGCTTTCCCAAAAGCCACCATTACCTGACAAAAGGCATTATTAGTGAAATCTTTATGTGCTAGACACATGTTGAAATATTCACACCTCGAAAGAGTAAAAAGTGAGGTTTTATAGATCTCACATGCGGATTATTGAATTGCTAGGTGGAAAGTCTCTTCTGTGTGTACAGTAGTAGTGTGTGTCACACTATGTGCTTTCAGTTATACACGGGAAAGATTTTCAAGCAGTTTATTATCAAATTAAAGTCTTGGGCACTAGCAGCTCTTAGACAACTTTGAAAAATTAACCCCAATTTCAAAAGGTTAAAAGAATATGAATAAACATGAAGATAATGAAAGCTTTTTTTTTTTTTTGCTACAAGCAATAATAAAAACATGGAAAAAACATTATTCCACAATGGAAAAGAAAAAGGGAAAATATAAAAAATTGGTATTTTTGAACTGAAAACTTTGTGCACAACATAGGTACAAAGGCATCACCGAGTCAAGTTTTTCTATGGAAATACAAAAAGGGTCATAATTTCATAGAAACTTGTTCTGCTAAAGTAAAAATTAAAATGTGTTATTTTAAATTTTATTTAACCCCTTTAAACAAGGAAGATGTAGAATTAATTAAATGTACATAAATATATCATTTGAATAATTTTCTACAGTTTTATAGTTAAATGAAAGTTTGCTACAATTTCATTTTGATCGTTTATCAAGTTTAATGAGTGTTTATAAATTAATGTTATCAGAACAAGAGTGAATTTGCTCAAGTATTTCTTCCCACAGGAAGTTATCAAACACTATTCAGACAGTCTTTCATTATCCAAAAGATTCATCCCAATAATTTCTTTAACTGTATTTTCATTTCTGAATTTTGTCCACTTTTTTCCAAAATAAAATCTTTGGCTGGATCTGTCAAAGAAAGTTTTGGTTAATATACAAAGTGAGTCATACCATGCTAAAAGACTGGATGTACATGACATATCTATCAATATGTTTGTATAATCCATGTTTTAATTTTTTGAGTGCATAAACATACATTTTGAGTAATATAGACCAATTAGATACACTCTTTTTTTAATTGGATATTTTATTTATTTATATTTCAAATGTTATCCTCTCCCCCAGTTTCCCCTCCAGAAACACACCATCTCATCCCTGTCCTCCTGCTTCTATGAGGGTGCTCTCCCCCACCAACCCATTCCTTCTTCCATGCCCTGGCATTCCACAACACTGGGGCATCAAGCTTTCACAGGACCAAAGGCCTCTCCTCCAATTGATGAGTCACAAACCATCCTCTACTACATATGCTGGTGGAACCATGGGATACTCCATGGGTACACTTTGATTGGTGGTTTAGTCCCTGAGAGTTCTGGAGGTTCTGATGGTGGGTATTGTTGTTCATTCTATGAGTTGAAAAACCTCTTTAGCTTCTTCAGTCCTTTCTCTAACTCCTCCATTGGGGACACAGTGAACAGTCCCAGTGGTTGGCTGTGAGCATCCACCTCTGTATTTGTCAGGCTCTGGCAGATCCTCTCAGGAGACTGCTATATTTGTTTCCCCTCACCAGTCACTTCATGGGATCCACAATAGTGACTTTCTTTCTTCCTTGACCAAGTCTTCACTGAGTCGGGTGCTGTCGAACTTCCACATGTATGTGGGCTTTTTGCTGTTTTGTTGTTATTGAATGGTGATCTGATAGGATGCATGGAAATATTTCAATCTTCTTATATCTGTTGAGGCCTGTTTTGTGACAAACTATATGGTTAATTTTGTAGAAGGTACCATGAGTCGTTGAGAAGAAGGTATATTCTTTTTTGTTTTAGGATGAAATGTCCAATAGATATTTGTTAAATCCATTTGTTTCATAACTTCTGTTAGTTTCCCTGTGTCTCTGTTTAGTTTCTGTTCTTACAGTCTGCCCATTTTTGAGAGTGAGGTGTTGAAGTCTCCCACTATTATTGTGTGAGGTGCAATGTGTGTTCTTAGCGTTAGTAAAATTTCTTTGTGAATGTTGGTACCCTTGCATTTGGAGCATAGAGATGATCAGAATTGATAGTTTTTTTTCCCTTTGATGAGTAAAAAAATGTTCTTTATCTTTTTCTTTTATATCTTTTGGATTGAAATTGATTTTATTCGATATTAGAATGGCTACTCTAGCTTGTTTCTTGGTAACATTTGCTTGGAATTTTTTTTCTAATCTTTTACTCTGAATTCGTGTCTGTCTTTGTCACTGAGGTATGCTGCATCTACTCCAGTAGTGACAAGCATGACAGGCCCCGAAAACCTGGGCACTGTCCAAGGTGAAAAGTTCACGGAAACTTAGTCTCCTGGAACCGTGGCATCCTGTATAAAGAATGCTCCAATGTCCTTGCTTTAGTTGGTAAATGGATCTGTGTGCTTTCCCTTAATATTGCTTTATTACAAGTGCTCCTAAGGATTGATATTTTGACATACAGCTTAGTTAGATTCTAGGCAGTCCTTGATCCAACCTTGAGCATGGACAGCTAAGTCACTGTCCTACACAGAAATTTACCATTATCTAGGAAGAAGGAAGTTTGTGACCTAAAGAAGGAACCAGAGTAGATACTTAGAACTATAGATAGCTGAGTTACACCCATACACAAACAAGTATTTACAATGGCCTAGGGGGAAGGTGGACGATACAATAGACTAGAGTAGTAACTATGGCAAGGGCATGAAGCCCCTGCCCCTGGCTTCTAAGATTAAGTGGACCTTAGGTGGAGCTTTTTTTTGATCCCAGTTGTTAATATTGAGTTTTTTCCCAGTTGGTTCCTGCCAGTTCTTCCATGTGTGCTTTCCTCTGTTTTGTGTAAGAATCCAGTAACCTCTTTGTACCTTGCCTGTGTGTCACCCAACTTCCCTATTTTCTTCTGTATAAAAAGTTTGATGCTCGATTTGACAAATTACATTCAGATCCACACTCCCTTGGGTCGAGTCTGTCTGTCAATTCCCGCCGACTCTATGCCCATCTGTCCAAAACCCTGATTCCCAGGGGTTGAGGGGGACCAATTAGGCCCAGTCCATGGCAGAGGTACATGTTCAGTCACCAGCAAAATGATGGGTCCTTTTTATGTATCCAGTCTGTTAGTCTATGTCTTTTTATTGGGGAATTGTGTCCACTGATGTTAAGAGATATTAAGTAGCAGTAATTGTTGCTTCTTGTAGAGTTATGTTTGTCTGGGTACTGTCCTTTGGGTTTGTTGGAAGAAGATTACTTTCTTGCTTTTTCTAGCAATTTAAATTTCTATAGGAAATGCAGCACATTTCACCTGTAGATGGAAAGAGTCATCTCACAAAGGGTCACTAATCTTAGAAAGACTAAAACATATGGGAGAATTTCAGAAAATTGTCCTTTGGATGCTCAATGAAGAGCATTATAAATGACCTTATGCCTAGGCAACCCAGTTTGTCATGAATAAATATGTATTTACTATAATTATAGATATAAAATCATTATGAGAAATAAATACATCACAAAATTAGTTTTCACATTAGTCAAATAATTTACATAAAATCTACATTTTAAATTGTCTGAAAGGAGGTAGTATTCATTCATATTATTTTACTATTAAGTGTAAAGACATGGCAATTGTGGTTATATAGTACACAGTGCATGTCTTCCTTTTAAAATGAGATATGAACCAAAAATAAGTAGTCATAAAAGCTACACTTCAAAAAAACACTTTTAGGTTGATTTAATTATATGCCTGTTTGCCTGCATGTACATATCTGCACCATGTGCATGTTCATTGCCCATCAGGTTAGAAGTAGACATTAGGTCACATGGTACTGGAATTTTGAATTGTCATTAACCATGATGTGGGGATTTATGCTTTGAATTGAAACAAGGTCTTCTGGAAGAGCAACAAGTGCTCTTAGCTGCAGATTCATCTCTTAAGCTTCCCAATGTTTTCTTTAATAGTTGGTAGAAACTGATGTAATTTTTGTCTACCCATAGGATAATATTTGGCATTTGAGGCAGCTTAATAAATTAGAGAATTTTCAAAACCGGCTCCGTCCTCATTCACCAGTAAACACTGATGGCAACCCAAAGCATTCCAAATGCCCAGTGTTGATTTATCTTCTCTGTAACCAGATAGTAACGCCTGCTCACACTTGGGCTGTGTGAAATGACTCCTTTATTTTTAGATGAGCAGCTCAGGTGTGATGATTGCTCCTCGTCAGATTTTTTGTAAGTGTTTTTGTGTGTGCTGTTGTGGAAAATTATTTTATTATTCAAAACAAATAAAGCAATAAAGAGATAAAGAATTCCCTATGTGTTCCCAAATAGATTTGAATTTAATGTTTAGACCAGGAAGGCAATGAATTTGCAATGATTCCTCTGACCTTTGTTTTGTTTTGTTTTCATCTGATTTGATTTGTTTTTTTTTTTTTTTTTTTTTAATCATATGTTACCTTGCTCAGGTATCAGATCTTGATCAACCTGATTAAAAATTACTAATAAAAACTTTAATTTGACAAGCCCTTTCCGCTCCACTCGAGCCCCGGGCTACCTTGCCAGCAGAGTCTTGCCCAACACCCGCAAGGGCCCACACAGGACTCCCCACGGGTTCCTAAGACCTCTGGTGAGTGGAACACAGGGCCTGCCCCAATCCAATCGCGAGGAACCTGAGACTGCGGTACATAGGGAAGCAGGCTACCCGGGCCTGATCTGGGGCAAAAGCCCCTTCCGATCCACTCGAGCCCTGGGCTACCTTGCCAGCGGAGTCGCCTGACATCCGCAAGGGCCCACACAGGATTCCACACGGGATCCTAAGACCTCTAGTGAGTGGAACACAACTTCTGCCAGGAGTCTGGTTCGAACACCAGATATCTGGGTACCTTCCCTGCAAGAAGAGAGCTTGCCTGCAGAGAATACTCTGCCCACTGAAACTAAGGAGAGTGCTACCCTCCAGGTCTGCTTATAGAGGCTAACAGAGTCACCTGAAGAACAAGCTCTTAACAGTGACAACTAAAACAGCTAGCTTCAGAGATTACCAGATGGCGAAAGGCAAACGTAAGAACCTACTAACAGAAATCAAGACCACTCACCATCATCAGAACACAGCACTCCCACCCCACCTAGTCCTGGGCACCCCAACACAACCGAAAATCTAGACACAGATTTAAAAACATTTCTCATGATGATGATAGAGGACATCAAGAAGGACTTTCATAAGTCACTTAAAGAATTACAGGAGAGCACTGCTAAAGAGTTACAAGCCCTTAAAGAAAAGCAGGAAAACACAGCCAAACAGGTAGAAATCATTAAAGAAAAACAGGAAAACACATCCAAACAGGTAATGGAAATGAACAAAACCATACTAGAACTAAAAAGGGAAGTAGACACAATAAAGAAAACCCAAAGCGAGGCAACGCTGGAGATAGAAACCCTAGGAAAGAGATCTGGAACCATAGATGCGAGCATCAGCAACAGAATACAAGAAATGGAAGAGAGAATCTCAGGTGCAGAAGATTCCATAGAGAACATCGACACAACAGTCAAAGAAAATACAAAATGCAAAAGGATCCTAACTCAAAACATCCAGGTAATCCAGGACACAATGAGAAGACCAAACCTACGGATAATAGGAATTGATGAGAATGAAGATTTTCAACTTAAAGGGCCAG
Source organism: Mus musculus (assembly GCF_000001635.26). Lineage (NCBI taxonomy): Eukaryota > Metazoa > Chordata > Mammalia > Rodentia > Muridae > Mus > Mus musculus. Next base: position 112,215,319 of record NC_000080.6, on the reverse strand, counting down.
CTAATATCTTCAACAAAATAATAGAAGAAAACTTCCCAAACATAAAGAAAGAGATGCCCATGATCATACAAGAAGCCTACAGAACTCCAAATAGACTGGACCAGAAAAGAAATTCCTCCCGACACATAATAATCAGGACAACAAATGCACTAAATAAAGATAGAATATTAAAAGCAGTAAGTGAGAAAGGTCAAGTAACATATAAAGGAAGGCCTATCAGAATTACACCAGACTTTTCACCAGAGACTATGAAAGCCAGAAGAGCCTGGACAGATGTTATACAGACACTAAGAGAACACAAATGCCAGCCCAGGCTACTATACACGGCCAAACTCTCAATTACCATAGGTGGAGAAACCAAAGTATTCCATGACAAAACCAAATTCACACAATATCTTTCCACGAATTCAGCCCTTCAAAGGATAATCACAGAAAAGAAGCAATACAAGGACGGAAATCACGCCCTAGAACAAGCAAGAAAGTAATCATTCAACAAACCAAAAAGAAGACAGCCACAAGAACAAAATGCCAACTCTAACAACAAAAATAAAAGGAAGCAACAATTACTTTTCCTTAATATCTATTAATATCAATGGACTCAATTCCCCAATAAAAAGACATAGACTAACAGACTGGCTACACAAACAGGACCCAACATTCTGCTGCTTACAGGAAACCCATCTCAGGGAAAAAGACAGACACTACCTCAGAGTGAAAGGCTAGAAAACAATTTTCCAAGCAAATGGACTGAAGAAACAAGCTGGAGTAGCCATTCTAATATCGGATAAAATCGACATCTAACCCAAAGTTATCACAAAAGACAAGGAGGGACACTTCATACTCATCAAAGGTAAAATCCTCCAAGAGGAACTCTCAATTCTGAATATCTACTCACCAAATGCAGCCACATTCATTAAAGACACTTTAGTAAAGCTCAAAGCACACATTGCACCTCACACAATAATAGTGGGGGACTTCAACACACCACTTTCTTCAATGGACAGATCGTGGAAACAGAAACTAAACAAGGACACAGTGAAACTAACAGAAGTTATGAAACAAATGGACCTGACAGATATCTACAGAACATTTTATCCTAAAACAAAAGGATATACCTTCTTCTCAGCACCTCACGGGACCTTCTCCAAAATTGACCATATAATTGGTCACAAAGCAGGCCTCAATAGATACAAAAATATTGAAATTGTCTCATGTATCCTATCAGACCACCATGGCCTAAGACTGATCTTCAATAACAACATAAATAATGGAAAGCCAACATTCACGTGGAAACTGAATAACACTCTTCTCAATGATACCTTGGTCAAGGAAGGAATAAAGAAAGAAATTAAAGACTTTTTAGAGTTTAATGAAAATGAAGCCACAAAGTACCCAAACCTATGGGACACAATGAAAGCATTTCTAAGAGGGAAACTCATAGCTCTGAGCGCCTCCAAGAAGAAACGGAAGAGAGCACATACTAGCAGCTTGACAACACATCTAAAAGCCCTAGAAAAAAAGGAAGCAAATTCACCCAAGAGGAGTAGATGGCAGGAAATAATCAAACTCAGGGGTGAAATCAACCAAGTGGAAACAAGAAGAACTATTCAAAGAATTAACCAAACGGGGAGTTGGTTCTTTGAGAAAGTCAACAAGATAGATAAACCCTTAGCTAGACTCACTAAAGGGCACAGGGACAAAATCCTAATTAACAAAATCAGAAATGAAAAGGGAGACATAACAACAGATCCTGAAGAAATCCAAAACACCATCAGATCCTTCTACAAAAGGCTATACTCAACAAAACTGGAAAACCTGGAAGAAATGGACAAATTTCTGGACAAATACCAGGTACCAAAGTTGAATCAGGATCAAGTTGACCATCTAAACAGTCCCATATCACCTAAAGAAATAGAAGCAGTTATAAATAGTCTCCCAGCCAAAAAAAGCCCAGGACCAGACGGGTTTAGTGCAGAGTTCTATCAGACCTTCAAAGAAGATCTAATCCCAGTTCTGCACAAACTATTTCACAAAATAGAAGTAGAAGGTACTCTACCCAATTCATTTTATGAAGCCACTATTACTCTGATACCTAAACCACAGAAAGACCCAACAAAGATAGAGAACTTCAGACCAATTTCTCTTATGAATATCGATGCAAAAATCCTCAATAAAATTCTCACTAACCGAATCCAAGAACACATTAAAGCAATCATCCATCCTGACCAAGTAGGTTTTATTCCAGGGATGCAGGGATGGTTTAATATACGAAAATCCATCAATGCAGTCCATTATATAAACAAACTCAAAGACAAAAACCACATGATCATCTCGTTAGATGCAGAAAAAGCATTTGACAAGATCCAACACCCATTCATGATAAAAGTGTTGGAAAGATCAGGAATTCAAGTCCCATACCTAAACATGATAAAAGCAATATACAGCAAACCAGTAGCCAACATCAAAGTAAATGGAGAGAAGCTGGAAGCAATCCCACTAAAATCAGGGACTAGAGAAGGCTGCCCACTTTCTCCCTACCTTTTCAACATAGTACTTGAAGTATTAGCCAGAGCAATTCGACAACAAAAGGAGATCAAGGGGATACAAATTGGAAAAGAGGAAGTCAAAATATCACTTTTTGCATATGATATGATAGTATATATAAGTGACCCTAAAAATTTTACCAGAGAACTCCTAAACCTGATAAACAGCTTCGGTGAAGTAGCTGGATATAAAATAAACTCAAACAAGTCAATGGCCTTTCTCTATACAAAGAATAAACAGGCTGAGAAAGAAATTAGGGAAACAACACCCTTGTCAATAGTCACAAATAATATAAAATATCTTGGCATGACTCTAACTAAGGAAGTGAAAGATCTGTATGATAAAAACTTCAAATCTCTGAAGAAAGAAATTAAAGAAGATCTCAGAAGATGGAAAGATCTCCCATGCTCATGGATTGGCAGGATCAACATTGTAAAAACGGCTATCTTGCCAAAAGCAATCTACAGATTCAATGCAGTCCCCATCAAAATTCCAACTCAATTCTTCAACGAATTGGAAGGAGCAATTTGCAAATTCGTCTGGAATAACAAAAAACCTAGGATAGCAAAAAGTCTTCTCAAGAATAAAAGAACTTCTGGTGGAATCACCATGCCAGACCTAAAGCTTTACTACAGAGCAATTGTGATAAAAACTGCATGGTACTGGTATAGAGACAGACAAGTAGACCAATGGAATAGAATTGAAGACCCAGAAATGAACCCACACACCTATGGTCACTTGATCTTCGACAAGGGAGCTAAAACCATCCAGTGGAAGAAAGACAGCATTTTCAACAATTGGTGCTGGCACAACTGGTTGTTATCTTGTAGAAGAATGCGAATCGATCCATACTTATCTCCTTGTACTAAGGTCAAATCTAAGTGGATCAAGGAACTTCACATAAAACCAGAGACACTGAAACTTATAGAGGAGAAAGTGGGGAAAAGCCTTGAAGATATGGGCACAGGGGAAAAATTCCTGAACAGAACAGCAATGGCTTGTGCTGTAAGATCGAGAATTGACAAATGGGACCTAATGAAATTCCAAAGTTTCTGCAAGGCAAAAGACACTGTCAATAAGACAAAAAGACCACCAACAGATTGGGAAAGGATCTTTACCTATCCTAAATCAGATAGGGGACTAATATCCAACATATATAAAGAACTCAAGAAGGTGGACTTCAGAAAATCAAATAACCCCATTAAAAAATGGGGCTCAGAACTGAACAAAGAATTCTCACCTGAGGAATACCGAATGGCTGAGAAACACCTAAAAAAATGTTCAACATCCTTAATCATCAGGGAAATGCAAATCAAAACAACCCTGAGATTCCACCTCACACCAGTCAGAATGGCTAAGATCAAAAATTCAGGTGACAGCAGATGCTGGCGTGGATGTGGAGAAAGAGGAACACTCCTCCATTTTTGGTGGGATTGCAGGCTTGTACAACCACTCTGGAAATCAGTCTGGCGGATCCTCAGAAAATTGGACATAGTACTACCTGAGGATCCAGCAATACCTCTCCTGGGCATATATCCAGAAGATGCCCCAACTGGTAAGAAGGACACATGCTCCACTATGTTCATAGCAGCCTTATTTATAATAGCCAGAAGCTGGAAAGAACCCAGATGCCCCTCAACAGAGGAATGGATACAGAAAATGTGGTACATCTACACAATGGAGTACTACTCAGCTATTAAAAAAAAATGAATTTATGAAATTCCTAGGTAAATGGATGGACCTGGAGGGCATCATCCTGAATGAGGTAACACATTCACAAAGGAACTCACACAATATGTACTCACTGATAAGTGGATATTAGCCCCAAACCTAGGATACCCAAGATATAAGATGCAATTTGCTAAACACATGAAACTCAAGAAGAATGAAGACTGAAGTGTGGACACTATGCCCCTCCTTAGAATTGGGAACAAAACACCCATGGAAGGAGTTTCAAAGACAAAGTTTGGAGCTGAGATGAAAGGATGGATCATGTAGAGACTGCCATATCCAGGGATCCACCCCATAATCAGCATCCAAACGCTGACACCATTGCATATACTAGCAAGATTTTATCGAAAGGACCCAGATGTAGCTGTCTCTTGTGAGACTATGCTGGGGCCTAGCAAACACAGAAGTGGATGTTCACAGTCAGCTAATGGATGGATCACAGGGCTCCCAATGGAGGAGCTAGAGAAAGTACCCAAGGAGCTAAAGGGATCTGCAACCCTATAGGTGGAACAACATTATGAACTAACCAGTACCCTGGAGCTCGTGACTCTAGCTGCATATTTATCAAAAGATGGCCTAGTCCGCCATCACTGGAAAGAGAGGCCCATTGCACATGCAAACTTTATATGCCCCAGTACAGGGGAACGCCAGGGCCAAAAAGGGGTAGTGGGTAGGTAGGGGAGTGGGGGTGGGTGGGTATGGGGGACTTTTGGTATAGCATTGGAAATTTAAATGAGCTAAATACCTAATAAAAAATGGAAAAAAAATAAAAAAAATAAATACTGATGTGCTAATGTAATTATAAGGAATAAAGAGTTAGCTGTTTTCAAAAAAAAAAATACTTTAATTCATGTATTGACTAAACCACAAGTGTAGATAATCCTTCCCTGAGAGCTTCAATGATGTGGGATAAAATTCTCTACCATAAGGATTTTAGTTTTCGGGCAACTTTATTAATATTCCTTGAGTTAAGCTACACTCAAGTAATTTTTTGCATGAAACTCCTCATCTCAGAGGTTATCTGCCTTAAATACTCTTTTGAGTCCAGATAACAACTGGTGTTTCTGCTGTTTCTGAACTAGAAGCTTGCCCTTAGCAATTTGCCTTTACTGCCATATTGTGTTGCATAAAACTTGAATAAGAGGCTTCTATCTCTTCATTTTTCAGTTAGTGAACAGAATATTAGAATTGACAACAAATTGTAATGCTTAAAATACCTCTCTTACAAAGGCCTAATGTCAGTTCTCTATTTAATGATTCCCAGGATCATTCCATATTATATATGATTATGTTGTTGTGTGAATATATTCAATATTATATTGTATAATTAATATTATATTGTACCAAATACAACACATTCATGTATGTGTTATATTTAAAAAAAACATGATATTCTCATTTTTATGTGTATGCCTTACAGGTGCATGTATATGTCAGTGTTCTCATGGATGTAATTATTTGTGTTATTTTGTACACATGTGTACAGGTTCCTTATATATTGAGAATGATTCTATTGTCTGAACTCAGACCTCACCAATTTAACTAGTGTAATCAGTCATTTAGCCTGATTTTAAATGCTCACTTTGCATATAAAATCATATATATATATATATATATATATATATATATATATATATATGCTTAGATCTAACATTCACTATTCTGTATTTTTACACTAGTATTTTACCCACTAAACTATCTGCCTAACATGTAACTTCCTTCTTTTTGGTTCTTAAATATAATAGAAAAATAAATCAAGCAAAAACAAAGAGCTGAACTACAAGTGAGAGAAATTTAAGAAAATGATGTTTAGAGACACCCTTAATTGCTTCTCGGCCTTTTGGCTATGATCAAGTGTGAAGTTAGTACTTTGCAGCAATGTGTGAGACAGAATGGAAATACTTGCCAAGACAAGACCTTAGTTTGGGATAAAGTATTTATAGTGTACTAGAACATTAAGAAGTCAGCCAATTTTCAGGCTAAGTACAAAGTCTAAAATGCCCTAAACCCATCAAGTGCTTAAGAGAAGGCTTATATCCAATGGAAAAGACAAATAGTAATGTTAGCATGATAAATAAAGCCACTTAACAATGTGTCTAGAGTGTTTCATTGGATAGCCATGTGAAGAAAAATTTTTGTCAGAAAGCAACTTACCTCTTCTACTCATTCAATATTTCCTCTATTTTTCCCTTTCTCTCCTCTTGCTCATTTCTTCCTTCCTGCTACTGCCCCTCTTTTCTCTCATTCATTTCTGACTTTACCTGCAATAGCTCACTTGTTCGTACATTTTCTTAGTATGAATAAATAAAGAATGAGTCTTACAAAAGGCACAGACTTCCAAAGATCCTTCAGAAAGAAACAAATTATTTTCACTATCAACATCAAAAAGATTCAGAATTTGAAAAATGGTTCCCTGGAGAGCTCTTCTGTGAATAGTTGGCCAGGGATATCCAAGAGACTCCCCAAACATATATCTTTTGCTATTCCCTATGATAACTTTCAGAGATTAAAGGAAAGTCTATAAGACACACTGAACTTCAGATACAAGACAGAGACATTCCAGAAAAGGAGCTGAAGTAAATGGTACTCCTTTAGGACATTTATGGTACCATAAGGAACCATGCAACCTTCCAAAATAAGGAGGGCAGTCTATTCTTCTACCCATCTTTGATGCCTATGAACCATACCAATGACATATATGGCAAGATAAACCTACGGATTTAGTACTGTCACAAATAACTTGGAGACAGCCAACAGTTCTCTAATTGGACTTAAGATAGGCTCCTCAAGAGGGAATCCATGCCCGATTTGCAGCTATCACAAAGCTAGCTAACTACTTAGTGCTACAAATTAATGAGTGTTAGAGAACAATTCATAGCTATTAATTTAATGTCCGGTATAACCACTAAAAACAATCTGTAACTATTTGTCCATGTACCCATAGATAAACACAGTTTCCAACACTCAGGAAGATATTATTTGCTGTAGAAATAGACAACTGAAGAAAATCATAATCAAACGAAGTACAAAATTGTGGAACCCTGCGGCCAAATGAATACATTTACAAATAATCCTTCACCTAAGACAGAGAACGTTAGGGGAAAGGAGGTGTAATGATTTCAAAAGACAGAGGATCAGGAACTTTGCTTTGAGATGTGTCTCATACTATTATCAGAACCCGTGCTCATAAAAGCATCACTAACAATAGCTGAACAAGCATGACACCAGTGGATATCCTAACGCAGATGAGGAAAAGTCTAGGAGGCCTACATATATAATACATGAAATAATAATGAAAAAGAGACCATGAATTTGAAGGAGAACAGGAAGATGCATATTGGCAGATTCTAGTAAAACGCAAAGGGAAGATTTCTGAAGTATTAGATTATACTGTCAAAATTATTAGACTATACTGTCAAAAATTAAAGACCAAAGAAAAAGAATGGCAAAAAAGAGGATTCTCTCTAAAGGCCTATTTTAAGGATATAGTTTGCTTATGACATATATACATGTGAAACTAGTATAGGCCACATTGATGACAAGATGTGTTCCAAGATGTTGGATGAGTGGTTAAGAATTGTCAAAGAGGATCAGATCACTAGATGAAGTATGGTATACATGTGGCAATACACAGGAGTCCCCAGATTGTTGGAATGCACTGTGGAGAGGTGAATATATCTATACAATCCATGATGAATAATTTTTAGGTTAAGAAATAGCCTCTTCCATGATTGATCCCCCTGTAACTTATTAAATACAAAGTGATGAATTCTGAAACTTGATAGTCACAAACAACAAAATGAGCACAGTACTTATATGTTTGTACACACACCTACACATGTATGCAAACAAATACACATATGTAATGAAAGATGTTACCAGTTTGAGAATATGTGGATGACATTGGAGGAGCTGCAAGAGAAAGTCCAGGGATGGACTGGAGGGAGGTGTAGGAAGTGGGGGAAACAATTTAATTCTATTTTAAATAAAAACCTATCAAAATGTACCCATAATACTTTTACTCTTTTTTTTTTTTCTTAACTGAATACACCATTACATCTAGCTGTGAAAGCATGCATGCCCAATTTGGTCTTTTTATGAATACAGGGAAAATTGGATATCGAACTCTTAACTCTTAGTCCTGGAAGCCTTCTATAGAGGCATTTCCTCAGAATTTCATTCATGAAAGGTCAAGAGCTCTATAGAAGCTAGAAACACAGAGATACAAAGACAGCATATATATGTTTATCAATAATGTTTGTTCTTAAAAAACGGACTCTGTACTTCTGTGATTACTTCTAACAGCCCATATTGAAATATAAAATTTTCCAAATATTCCACTTCTGGTTATAGATCTAACTTACATTACACTGCCCTGCTCATGCTATATCATCACACATTATTCAATTTACTTACTCTATAAATGCATTTTTTTCTTATTCTTTGTGGATCTCATTTATATCTCAAAAATCTAGGTAGTATTTTTTCAATGTCTTATGAACATTGGAAACAAAGCTTCAAACTCATTCCCTCCAATATAGTTTAATTATCCTTTCTATCTCAACTTACAAGAATGTTTCTTTGCTTTTGCAATTTTCATCACTTTTATGCTAAGGAGGCTCAGTTTTTCTAGAGAGGAAAGACAGTGAACAGAGATGCTTTCCCTCCATAAACTTGGGAACTATTTACCCTACATATGCTTACTCTACAAATGATGAGCTGAATTCCAGGTCATATGGAGGAAAGCTTCTATAAACACACCCAGACCCAGAGTGCCTCCATTGTACTGAGAAACCACAGGTTTTTTTTTTTTCTTCCAAAGAAAAAAGGAATTACTCTGGAAATATTTTGCAAAACTCCCTAAAGTAAATGCAAAACAAAGTGCCCAGAATTAAATAATTCTCTTTTACTAATTTCACAATTGTCTCCAAAAAGATGAAGAGTGAATAAATAAAGAGATAATAAATAAAAGTTGTTAAAGAAAACAAGAATTGGTTTTGGTATTCTTTGTATTTGTGGCTTTCTATTTATTAGTTTTCATGGCTGTAAAATTTCTCTTCCAATATTGTATAATTCAGATCTCTTGATGTAGAATTCCAATATAAAGCTAGTTGCAATGTTATTTTTATTTTATTTGTATATGCAGACATAATATTCCCTAATTATTCTACTAAGATTACTTCTAATAATATGGCATATTTTCTGGTTTTAGTTATTTTTGATAGGCAGTAATTGCTTTCAAACGAATGATGTTTTGTTATCCTAATCTCCTGATGAGCTATACTCTAGCAAATTTATTGCATCCCATCCATGTATTGGAAAGGTAGCAAGTTTCAAATCTCTGTGCTTGACATTATTATGCACACATTCAGTATCCTTGCTATTGGAACTTTTGGATTTTCAAAACACAGGGCTGATGATTACACAGGCTTTAGCCAAGTTGAAAGCTTCAGCTGTCCTGGCCCTATGAATAGCCAATAAACCCAGCCATCACCTACGGCATTTCCAAAAATCTGTGTTATCCTAAATTTTGAAACAACTGACAAATAATACATATTCTTGACTACAATATCATTGCTCAGATTGTTCTTAGGATATTTATTATTGCTGTTCTTATGTATATTGCAACAATGATGGTAAATAATCTACTTTTCTATGAATTAGATCCCTTGTAACTTGCAGATTTTCCAAATAGCTTTATAAGAGCTATTACATAATATATATTTTCCATTCCTAGGGATGTTTTGTACAGTTGGAAACACAAAACTGTCAAATCCTTCTGCTAAGTAACAAGAAAACATTCTAGACTTATGTAATGAGCAGAAATCCTACAATTCACCCTGGTACAAGTCAGACAGTTACTAATCAAGTAAAGACATTAAAGGAATTCTATTGTAAGACACCATTGTGCCTGAGGTCGAGATTGCGGTTGGTTCATGAATGTAAAATTCATTTTTTTTTTTGTATTTAAGACAGTATAACAGTTTAAAACAAATGGAAGAAAATTTCATGATGTTTCAGCAGGGAATGAGAAAAGAAATGGGAAAATGAATACGCAAACAAACAGAAAAAAGACAAAATACCTCTTAACAATGTCTTTATGAAAATTAATATTGTGTATGCTAATTTTTTAAAGTTCAAAATAAGGAATCAAAGGGTTGTGAATCAGCATAGAAGAACCAGGGACCTCTGCTAAGGCAGCATTTGTTCTTATCAACTGAGACTTACTTCCAGGTGGCAATTCTGTCTTTGGAAGAGTGATAGTGGTGCTAAGTAGTGCTTAGAACATGTGAGGCTCTGTGTTTAGACCCAGCACTGGCTGAATAAAAAGTAATGATACATCCCAATAATACCAGCACAGTGGATGTGGAGGCAATAGAATCAATATTTCATATCATTACCAGCTATGTAGTGAGATTCAGGCCACACTGGTCTATATGAGGCCACATCTCCACAAAAATAATTTAAACATAATGTGATGACTTCCTGTCAGCCTCCTTAGCTTCTACATTTATTTTAGCTCTCATATCAGCATGACTCATACAATCTACTGCATTTAAAAAGGAAATGTGCATTATTTCTGGGTAGATAATTTAATCAATTATGTCAAGTAAGACATTGTATGTATACATAAACAACAGAATAATCGGTTGTAATAAACTCATCATTATATCTTACAGTTTTGGAGCACCATATTTCTTAATTTCAAAATGGCTACTTTTTTCTACAAGTAGAAAGTAAAAACAGAGGTGTGTTTTTAATGAATTTAAAATCTTAGCAAAACATAAAAAAAAAACAGCTTTGTGTCATAATCTCTACTTAGGCTCAGTTTCAAGCATTTGAGAAAAATAAAACGCACAAATATTTAAATAGTCATGAGAGAGGTTTAGGCATGTAGAGGCACTTATTGATATAAATATAATTGTCTCACTATTTTATGTATGAATAGTATGTGTGTTAGTTAATTCTGTTTGATTCTTTCATCAACATGACCCATGCTATTGGGAAAGAGGCAACCTCCGTTAAGGAAATGCTTCTATCATATGGCTCTGTGACCAGGTGGTCCTCAGCCTTATAAGAAAACGGGCTTGACAACCCGCACAGAGCAATTCAGTAATAAGAATTGCTCCAAGGTCTCTACTGCAGCTTCTGACTCTAGATTGCTGTCTTGAAAGCCTTTCCTAGGTACCCTTAATGACGACCTGTGTCCTGTAGCAGTAAATAAAACGATTCCTTTCCAAGATGCTTTTTCACATAGTGCTTATTTTTGGGTTTTGTTTTGTCTTGTTTTGTTTTGCTTTTGCTTTTAAAATCACAGCAGTAGCAGCAACAACAACCAAAACCAAGCTGTAGTTGTAAATATTTTATATACTTAAGTCTATTAAACCAGATTACAGCCAATTGATGTTGGGTTTTTTAAAAATCTGCATTATAAAATTAGCTAGAGATGGTTAAGATCTTTTCTTTCTTTCTTCCTCCTCCTCCTCCTCCTCCTCCTCCTCCTCCTCCTTCTTCTTCTTCTTCTTCTTCTTCTTCTTCTTCTTCTTCTTCTTCCTTCTTCTTCTTCTTCTTCTTCTTCTTCTTCTTCTTCTTCTTCTTCTTCTTCTTCTTCTTCTTCTTCTTCTTCCTCCTCCTCCTCCTCCTCCTCCTCCTCCTCCTCCTCCTCCTCCTCCTCCTCCTCCTTCTTCTTCTTCTTCTTCTTCTTCTTTTTCAAGACAGGGTTTCTCTGTGTAGCCCTGGCTGTCCTGGAACTCACTCTGTAGACCAGGCTGGCCTTGAACTCAGAAATTCTGCCTGCCTCTGCCTCCCAAGTCCTGGGATTAAAGGCATGAAGCCCCACTGGCCAGCAACTCATTCAAAATAATGCAATATTTAAAAGTATTGCTTCTCTTGAGTATACACTCAGGCCTATAGTAGTTCTCACTGTAACTTGTGAGAAATATGGAGTGTAATCACGACCTTCTCATGGACAATATTTGCCATTTTATTTTCATTTGAGGTATAAGCAGTTCATATGCATTTGTGTTCACTGTTGTGTGGGAGCTATCGTTTGTTTGGCTTGCATTGTGGATACTTTTGTAGCTGTTTTGATGAACACTTTTCACTACAACAACAACTTTAAGAACACATGATGATCATCCTATCACATTACCTGAAAAACACTTCATTTCCCAAGTCCTTTATGTCTGGCCTTTGTAACATAGATAGAAAATGAATAAAGATATACAATGAGCATTTCAGGAACACCATTAGAGTAAAATTAGAAACCTGTGCAATCAAAATCCCAATGTCAAATACATTTGCTTTGAGAAGCCTGACCAAGTATAAAGTACTATTAGTTTTTTTTTTTTCCTTTAAACATTCTGAGTGAAGCCAGTGTGGGCAATATCACAAAAGCTTTAGGTTTTGTACTTATTTGTTATTAACAAAATATAAAAGACATTATAAAATAACAATAGCTTCTACAAAGTTCTTCATTGCTCACATTTTGCTACAATTTGGCAGGATAATTTGTGGGTGTTACATGATAAAACATATACATTCATTCAAGGCATTCAAGGCCCCAGAGTAAGTCACAGAACATGACCAAGGACAATGGCAAAGCTATTGATCTTTCTACAGTGGTGTGGATGCAGAATGCCCTGTGCTATCAATTAAAAACAAGAACAGGACAATATCATTATGCAAATCACCAAGGTGATGATATTTGTTTGTAAGTTTTGTCAATATTCTGCCTTACTTTTTACATTGTCACATAACCAGTATCCATGCATTGGCAAGAAACAGGAAGTATTATCATAGCCTCCAGACAAAACTGTATTAGCTCATTGCTTTAAGTTTAAAATATAGCAGGCTAAAATAACAACAACAAAAACAAATACTCATTTCTGTTGTTACATTCTTCTTAGAGTCATTTACATTATTTTAATTTTATATTTTTGATATGGTATAATTAAAATATAAAATGGCATATTCAGAATTGAATGATATGCTGATATATGTTGCATATGTAAACATTAATAAATAACTTGTAATTACACAAAAATTTTATAATTTTTTAATGTGGTATGATTATGATGTCATTCTCTTCTTCTCTATGTTATTGGAAAATATAATGCCTCCCACATTAAAATCACTATAGTAAAACTTAAATTAGAACAGTATGTAGAGTTATTGCTTTATTAATTTTTAAGTATATCTTTTCAATTAAACACTAATATATATTTTCCACTAGATTGGATGTTTTCTATAAGTGCTTATGCCTGCTTTATTTTGAAAATATTTCCAGTTAGATATTTCTAAGGCCAAACAGTATGTTGATCCTACAGGTGTCTCTGAACACTAATTTAAATTAAATTACACTTCACCAGCAATCATCATAAACTATTTTTAAAAAGAATGATTATAACTAGAGGGTAAATGGAGGGAGGGACTCTGTCAGAAGGGTATCAGGAAGGAATGCAGCGTTTGGGAGGTAAATAAATAAATGTTGCCTTGACTTAAAAATATGATTATAAATCCAAATTTTTCTCAGAGTTGTATCATTTAACTGTTATATATATATATATATATATATATATATATATATATATATATATATATATATACACACTTTATATATATAATAGATATTTGTCATATAAACTTGGAAAAATGGCCTAATTTGTAGTAATATAAATGACAAAGAAAGTGATTGGAATTTATAGACAGTTTAACACTATTATCTAAAGAATGACTTGATATCCTTGAAGCCACATAAGATTTATATATTTGTCCATCAAAGAAACAGCACTTTTGATACAAAATGTAATTCATTAAAATGAAATGATACCTTGACACCTCTGACTCCTTTTATACCCCATCCCCCTTTATTAGTTCTACTTCATGTTTACTGTGGGTCTTTGCATCAGTTTCTCCCAGTTGGTGGGTGAAGCCTCTCAAAAGACAGTTATGATAGGCTCCTGTCTACAAGAATTGCAGAATATCATTAGTAGTGTCAGTTTTCATCTCACTGAATGTCCTTCTCATGGCATGAGTCTCAAGCTGTTCCCACCCTCTCCCCATCCCCCACACACTCCCCTCCCTTCAACCACCCTAGATGTGTAATCTATTTTTATTTCTCTGTAAGATTCTAGTAACCCTTTAGGCTCTTCTTGTTACTTAGCTTCTTTGGATCTGTGTTTTGTAGCATATTTATCCTGTACCTTATGACTTATATCCACATAGAAGTAAGTACATACCACATTTGTCTTTCTGGGTTGCAGCTACCTCACTTGGCATGATCTTTTGTACTTCTATTAATTTGCCTGGAGATTTCATGATGTCGTTGCTTTTAATAGCTGTATAATATTCCATTATCTAAATGCATCATGGTTTCTTTAGCCATCTGTCAGTTGTGACACTTAGATCTTGTTTCTAGTTTCTGGCCATTGCAAAAAAAAAGCTGCTATGAACAGAGTTGAACAAGATCTACTAAGTTGGGCACATAGTGGCTCATAGGAACTGAACAGCCAACCAGAGAGCATGCATCAGAGAGACCTAGGCCCTCTGCACATATGTGACAGTTGTGCACCTGGGTCTTCATGTGGGACTCGTAAAACAGGAGCAGGGGCTGTCTCTGACTACATTGCCTGCCTTTTGATTCCTTTCCTCTAGCTGGGCCTTGTCTAGTCTCAATAGAAGGTACCCCTAATCTGACTTGATATGCCATCCAAGACTAGTTGACATCCATGAGTGGCCTCCTCTTTCCTGAGGAGAAGCAGAGTAAGGGTACATATGGGGAAAGGGAGGTGAGAAGCAGTGAATCAAATGAAAGGAGAGAGGCAGCTGTGCTCAGGTTGTAAAGTAAACAAATAACTTAATAAATATGAATTAAACCCTCTTGAAATATTAAATAAATAAATAAATAATGGAGTGAAATTAGATATCTTCACAAAACCAGTCAGAATCAGTGCTGTAACCTAAAGCAATCGATTTGATTTACTTTCAAATATGCACACATCTTTGCATCTTCTTTGGTTGCTACATTCCTTTAGGTGTGCTACATTTATTGTATTTCTTTAGTATATGGACTCTTGCTTGATAGCACTTACATAGTCATAGTAGATAATAGAACGACTTGTTCTTGATGTTTCAGGTTCTTGAGAGGAATGTTAGGGAGCAGAAGCAAGTGTGTAGTTGAAGCAGTCAAATCTGTTGTATAGAGTAAAAGAAGAGGACACTGTCCAAAGTCATATTTACACCCATGCGTGCCTAAAATCATGTGTGTTTGGAGGCTTGAGAGATGCTAAGGAATGAAAAACACTGGCTGCTCTTCCAGGGGACTAGGGTTCATTTTCTAGCAACCATAAGATGGTTCACAACCACCTGTACCTCCATTTCTAGGCAAACAAATTCTGGATTTCATCAACACTTGACATACACGTGATGGGACATACATACATGCATACATACATACATACATACAGGCAAAACTCCTAAAATTAATGTGACTAGATAACGTGTTCTAAGATTCCACTTGAGACCTATTCCCTGATTATCGTGTAGCACCTGTAGCTGGGGTGGCGAAGAAGCCATCTTTAGGCCACATTTTGTCAGTTGTTAGGAAATGCAGATCGTGGATGCTGCTGCTCAGCAAGATCTTCACTTTCCCTTTTTGATGAACATTAGAATGACAGTACCTGTGTTCTGAGTGGCTCTTTATTCAATTAAACTTCTCTGTAAATCCCTTTGGGGACACGCTCAGAAGAGGGTCTTAGGGGTTTCCAATTTCAGGGTGGTTTAAGTACCATATTACACATTCTGAAACACCTTTCTGTGAAAGAAATTGAATTGGAAATTCTGGAATCAACTACAATTGTTTGCCAAGAAACTTCCCTTTGAGTTCTAAATGATTGGAATTCTGACCATTAATTTTGGTTGTTAAATTTACTACAGACTCCAAACTGTCTAACACTTTCCCAAAGTAAAGTGGTTCATAATTATATATATATGTAGTGAATCTATAATGAAATTAAGAAAAAGATGAAAAATATAGTTTGTGTCTTTCTTAATAATATATATTAAGTATTAATGTACTATGATAAATGTAGTGATGAATTAAAAATCAGATAATAACACAAAGAAGTTACATATAAGTTTCTGAAATTATTTAGTAGTGTTTAGACCGCTTCAGGTTGAAGTCAGTTCTTGAGGTTCAGCATTTACATTGATAATTTCCTGGCAATGTTTTCTGCTTTTCCATTTTTATCCTTGTTTCTAAACTTTGAGGTCATTCTTTAAGGATCTAGAATATCAAGATAAGTGAATTTATGATTTATCTGTTTTCTGTCTCTTTTATGACTGGGATATACACACTTGTCAAGGATATAGATACTTTGTAATAAGCTATGATAAAACGTACTTTATTGTACACCAAAGCTAATTCACAGGGAGTTTTCAATCTTGTGAACACTCGTCATGTCCTGGATCTCTCTCAGAGTCTGTAGGAATAGATTAAAAGAGTATTCATTAATGCTTCAAGTTAGACATTATAAACCATGTTCGTTTTCTAAAAACAAAAAGGCAAGTTCCCAGTTCACATTGTAAGATGCAAGCTGGTTTTCCCTTATTGAAAAGTGACTGTTAGCTGCCGTTTACCTGCCGTTGTTGAGATTTTTCACCAGAGCTGCAAGGTGCACATAGGATGCATTCGTTAACCCAGTGGAGTCGACCATCAACTCTACAAACGTTCCCAAGGTATGGACTTGGCTTCTCTACCATTGCTACATTGTCACAGTATTCTTGAACCCTCACGAAAAGCTAAGGAACTTACACATAACAAAATACAGTGTGAAGCTACTAAACACTCATGTACCTCATTCAAAAATTCACCTCCTAGGGGGGGAAATGTCATATGGCAGTCTTAATAAACAAGATCGGAAAATACTATTTTTAAAAGTTTGATGTCATGGAAGGAGTGTCTGTTGCTTATTTCCTAGAAGTTCCACAGCAGCACAGTGCTGGGATACTATTAGGAAATAGAAATAAGAAGAGTTGGGGGTGGGGAATCTAAGAGGAACAGAAGGACAGGGGAAGGGAGGGAAGGGAAGGGAGGAAGAGAGACAGACAAGCTAATTTACAGCAACATTTATTTGCTTGTCTGCACCAGCAAGTTTTTTCCCACCAATAAACCTAAATAAAACTTTCTGTAGCTAGTTATTCACTGGTTTTAAATCTTCATTTTATTGAAATATTCAAATGCTTTTGCAAGGTATTTACATTCTAATTGTGTGGATGGAAAAAAATGGAGTGATGTTTTAAAATCTGCACAACCTGAAATAGCTTCTTAGACAACACTCATTTCATTTTAAAGTAAATTTCTATGATGCCTTTAGTCTTTTCTGTGGAATTCAGTAAATAAAGATGTTGATCATTATCCATCTGACTATGTTTAGCTTTGTTTATTTTAGCATGCTAATGTATTTCATTACAGCTGCACCTGTTACTGTCAGTGAATTTAAGGGTCCTATACTTCTAGTACATTCCTATTTTTAGAATAGTATTTGGTATATCAGCTACATCAAATACTTTTAGTACTGAAGTGATTTAAACTAAGAATCAGCAAACACACATGAATATGTCTGTAAGTATTCTCTTATTGTCATTACTGTTTCTGTGCTTTTTTTAAGAGCAATTAATGAGGTATTGACATCATATTGCATTCTTTATAAGACAATGAATAATGCAAAAAGCAAAATTGTACAAGTCAATATCATTTATTCATAAGATATATTTTTATAATTTTTGAAATTAAAATAAGAAACTTTTCTTTCCCAATATAACAGAATATTTATAATAACCCCGAAAACAATATGATAACTAACTAATGAGCTTACTTCTCTCTGGAAAATCCTTATAAAAAAGAAAATGTGCTGGATATTGCTCTGTAGGCAGGCATGCCAATCTGAGTTTAAGGTCAGTCTACAGAGCAATATCCAGAATAGTCAAGCTTAGGCAGTAAAGGTATTGGAAAACAGAAAGGTGGTGATAATGTAATAGAACATGGGGGAATGTTTCAGTTCCTGCAAGCAGCAGAACTTGGTGGCTTTGGCCAAGTAGTCCTGGCTTTAGAATGAAAAATAGAAGGGATTACTTAGGACAATTGATGCTGGTTAGCTGGAGTTAAGAAATTAGCAGTGGTTAAGAGGAGACCAAAATCACTGAGGTGAAATCTTCTGGAATGGAAGAAACTACTGGAACAATAGATGCTTGTTAGCTGGAGCTAAGACATTAGCAATGATTAAGAAGAGACCAGCATCACTGAGGGGAAATCTGGGAATTGTTTTCTGGGAGCACAAAGAAGCTGTTTTCCAGAGACAGCCATGGTTGTACCTCATACTGCAGCAATATTTGGTACTGTATAAGAGTCACCGAGGTGGTACTGGTTTTGAAGGCATAAAGGTGTCATGAAGAGCAGCTGTGGCTTGGCACTGTGAGAGACAATGGAAGGCTATTGGTGAAGGTGCAGCCGCAGTTGCAATGGATAGTTCAGGACTGAAGGGGTCTTACAAAGGAGTTGAGGCTTGGCGCCATGAAAAGAGCCTACGAGAGACTATTGTCGAGGCCTGGTTGCAAAGGAAGTCCTCAGCATATTGGAGTTGCCAGTACTGTGGGATAATCACTAAGAACAGCAGCAGCAGTGGAGTATAGGCAACTGGGGACTAGAAAACAAGGTGTGTGCTACAAAGGACAGAACTGGAAGAATGACCCAAGTCCTTGTAGGAGCCCAGGAGATAGTGTGTAGATTCCAGATAATGATTTTGATTTTGATTGTGACTGTGCCCTGATATTTTTTCCTCTTGAAATAAGAAAATGTTTTAAGCAGAGCCCACAGTTAAGAGACTTTTAATTTTAAAAGAGATTGGATATTTGAAAGAGATTATAATTTTAGTATGTAAGAATTTGTAAAGACTTTGCGACTTTTGAAGTTATTTAGATCTTGGTGATGAGTAAGTAAGCAAGGGCCTGGCAGTGGTGCCACATGCATTTAATCCCAGCACTCGGGAGGCAGAGGCAGGCAGAATTTCTGAGTTCAAGGCCAGCCTGGTCTACAGAGTGTATTCCAGGACATCCAGGGCTATACAGAAAAACCCTGCCTGGAAAAAAAAAAAAAGAAAAGAAAAGAAAAGAAAAGAAAAGAAAAGAAAAGAAAAGAAAAGAAAAGAAAAGAAAAGAAAAGAAAAGAAAGCAAGGGTTGAGGCTTAATAGTGATGTGTTTGTGTGTCAAGTTCACAAGGGGTCAGTTGTACTGGTTGGTTTTGTGTGTCAACTTCACACAAGCTGTAGTTATCACAGCGAAAGAAGCCTTGAAGAAATGCCTCCATGAGATCCAGCTGTAAGGCATTTTCTCAATTAGTGATTAAGGAAGGAAGGCCCAGCACATTGTGGGTGGTGCCTTCCCTGGGCTGGTATCCCTGTGTTCTATAAGAAAGCAAGCTGAGCAAGCCAGGGAAAGCAATCCTGTAAGCAGCACTCCTCCATGACCTCTGCACGAGCTGCCTTCAAGTTTTTGCCCTGGGTGAATTCCTGCCCTGACTTCCTTTGGTGATGAAGAGCAATGTAGAAGTGTAAGCTGAATTTTTTCTGAAGGAATGCAAACCCTGACTAAGACAGCATGCAGTTTCATGGTTGTCAATGCTCTGTTCTTCAGTACACCTTTCTCTGATAAACGCCTTTCCTCATTCTCTCCCTCTTGCTGATCCAACTTTTTCTCTCTTATATGCCTATTTTGCTCTTTTTTTTATATCTATTGTATGTTTCCTTTTTTTTTCTCCTACATGATATCTTTACATATGTACATATTTACTTATTTTTATTGAGTTGCTTAGAGAAAGATATATTCATGAGTCATTCAAATCCCACAAAGTAATGATATTTCATATCACTTTCAGTTTATTTACTTATTTTTTATTATATTCATAAATATTGATTAGAAATCTGGCTCTCATTGCCAGGAAATGTGATTTGTTTTTTTCTGGACAACAACAGGTTTAAAATGAACAAAATATAGGGATCGAACATATGCAGATTATTTCAGTTTAAAATGCCGATCCAGCTCGTATGATTTCTGGAGAGAGAGTGTATATGTTCACTCTGAGCAATCATACCTAGTATATGTCAAATGTTACCTTTTAACATGGAGGAATAATATGATAAAAGCATTTATTTGGCTATCAATCTACAGTGACTCCTCACCCTTCTCACAATCCTTTCCAACCTGACGACTTTATTGCACATGTTTTGCAACAAAAAGAACAACAGAAAGTCTTTTAGTAAGGTTTAAATGGGGTAAAAATAGTTCTGGACAAAGGAAAAAAATCACAAAATGTCTATAACAGTTAATATTTACTTCAAAAGGATCACACAAATATGGGCTGACTCATTTTGAGAACTGGGCTCCATTCTGCAGTTGAGCCTAGACACTCATTGTTACTGTTTGGATCAACTTTGCAACATGCTTTTACCAGTTAACACACTTGTCCTTCATCCTTTTTATTGCAACATTGGTAAACCTATGTAGTTCTTATTCCTAAGTTCTAATTCTTGATTTTTAGTATGACATATCTGGTTAAATTAAAGTATGTATAGTCAGTAAGTAAGTGGAATATTTAATAAAAATAAATTCAAAATTATAATCTCTGATTTGAGTTTGAGCTGGACTTTAGTCATATATAATATCTCACTGTAAATTACTTTCAAGAGATTAATTTAAATATAGTAATAAAGATATATGGTTACTCTATGAGTGGAAATGTATCCCAAGATGTAGTTAATACTAATTATGGGAACAGAATATAAACAAAACCACTCAAGCAATACCACTTAAAGTATGGTTTAGGGAATAGCTGGTTAAAGTCAGAATGTTTAAAAAGATGATAGTATATAATTGATAAGGTGAAGAACAAGCAATATATGCAATTATGTACTTATATTGGAATAGGATTATGACAAGGATGAAGCGCTGCTGTAGATTTATAGCCATGTTAATTCCTTTATCATGTTATTCCTTCATTCAGTTAAATGTTAAACAGTAACATTTGACACATACTAGGTACGACTTTTCAGTGTGAACATAGTATATCCATACTCTTTGGTTTATATGTATTAGAAAAAAATTAGGCACTGAAAAAATTTTGTGAAGTTTTTATTTTTAAAACATGTGTCAGAAAACTAAGGAGTGCTACAGATATGACTGTACATTCCCCTGCCTACTAATGCATTAGTCCTTGCAATTACTGTTCTACTGTGTCTTCAAAATCTGTAAGAAATGGGTCTATAAACTAAAGCCACTTATCAAATCTATTATAATGACAAATATTCATGCTGATAAATTTAGAGGATTTATAGCAATTTTCTGAGAGTTTATAGTATCTTGTCATTGTCATGTTAGGGGGCTTATGGCTGAATAAGCTAACCCTTTTTAGTTCCCTAAAAATAACTCTTGCAGGCTGGTTCAACTCAACTATTCTGGCTCAAAACTCCTCTCCAGGCTGACTGATTCAAAATGGCTACTCTTGGCTTCTCATGGAATTTCTTTGTTTGGAAAAACTTCCCCTGAATTTCACAGATTGAACTGAACTGCACTCAGTGACCTGCCCTCTTCTCTTGACACACTCTACACTGTTTTTAAGTAGCCTCTCTTTCCTGTTTATTCCTTCTAAGTTAGGCATATCCTATCTCTAACACATTCTATCAATTTTTTTCTCTGATTCCTCCTTTTGTCTGACCTTCAAGTAGACATCACTTTCAAAAACAGCTGAGTCCTTCTACAAACCAACTTTGTATTCATTTTGGAGAATAAAGGTGTATAAGAAGAGCATGTCTGTATACTATCTAGATCACAAAAACCTACAACATCTTTTAATGTGATCTTTTACAAGAACAGATAAAGTGCTGGATTAAAATTCTTCCCCACTTCTTCATTATTTGTTAATTTCATAATAACCTTCATATGTTTATAAATTTTAGAAAGTTTCTGCTGCATTAGGTTTCCAAAGGATCTTTCACAAGGCACTTAAATTTAGTTGTCCATCCCTGTCTTTTCTCCTTTATTCTACTCTTCTCATCTTGATCTGCTTGTTCTCCATCTATAACTGTCTTCTCTATTTATCCTTCGGGGGCTGACTTATGTCTTCCACTTATAACCTTACTAAACTTAAATCTCTTTGCATCTATGAATTGTAACTTACTCCTCATTGACTTAACACAGAACATCCACATTTAAGTTAATGTGTAACATATTTGTTTTTCTGGTTAAAAGCTGTGATAGACAAAGCACTTGACTGTGGGATTTACACCTGTTTTCAAATTCTAGGTGGTAAAAATTGTGAAAGCCTGGATGAGAGGAGGGGAAAAGAGGATCATAGCTAGAGTTTCTTATTAAAAAGAAATCAGCAAAAGTCAAACATTAAATATTTAATTGATCCCAACACAAAAAGGCAGAGTGTTATTTATTCAACATGAGTGTCTTACCTAGGAAAAAAACACTAAAGTTTTGTTTGTTTGTTTACTTTTTTCCTGTGCTCTAGAAATGTTAATGCAAGGAATAAGATTTTAAAAATGCTAAATAGAATTTCAGTTCCACCCTTGAAGATTAACTTGTATAAAATGGCAGGTTAACAATACCAGACTTGAAAAAAAAAGTCTTACACCCTTCTAATTACTTTTCTTGTTTTTCCTGGATGTTACCTTTCTCCTATACCTGGCATGTTCTCAGTTATTAGTTAATAAATATATAAGGCAATATGTTAGTTAATAAATATATGCCATTTCTCTTTGTACTTCCAAATATTTAAATTCCCTGAACTCCAGTGACTTCAAATACATAGAGGTGCTAAGGCTTTTTGTTGTGAAACAACAATCAAGGAACTAGACAGTAAAAGCATATTTCTTCTCATTGAACAGAGGGCAAGAATGCCTTAGAGTTCTTTTATGTTAATACTGTTGGACAGTTGGACAAAAAACTGTTTAGGAAAAAGGTGGAGGAAGATCCTTAGTCTGTCTCAGACAAACCCCTACTTACTTACAAACCCCTACTTACCCCTAACTTACTTCAAATGTTTTTGTGTGAGATCACACTAACTAAACACACTTTGGAACTTTATCCAAAAGCAGTTTCTCTTTGACTTTTTATGCCACATTCCTACTAAAAAAAAAAAAAAGGAAATATTAAAAATATATTTTGTATAAAAAATGAACAATAATCAGTACCTAAAAGCCTAAAAGATGACATTTTCTTATTACAGTCATATTCAAGTTTCAAAGGTATCATTTTCTTTTATTTACTTTGAATATTTTTTGACATCTATTTAAGCTCTTCAAGTCACAGTATATACAGGGTTCACTATCATAAGATAAGTCTCTTCTCCATCACATAGGTTGTGGACAACAGTACTATAGCTAAACAAGTTAATAAGCAAATATATGACAACATAAAAGCAGAAGAAATACTAGCTTGGTGAGGAGAGAGAAAGAGCCAGATTAAGGCAGGGATACAGAGGAGGCCAGCGAGGGAGAGGAACTAAGAATAAAATACAACAGCACACACATATATATATGAAAATGCTATAATGGAATCCATTACTGAGATAATGGATTCCATTAAATTAAATTAAACCTACAATTTAATTATAAAGTTTTTTTTTATTGTTTATTTTGTACTACTTTTTTTTTCAGTCCAGTCATTACTCTTCCCTTGTCTCCAAGAGGATGGCCCCTGCCCTATGCCAGTCCTCCGATTCCCTGGGGCCTCAAGTCTCTTGATGGTTAGGTACTTCTTCTCCCACTGAAGCCAGACCAGGCCATCCTCTGCTGTATATATGTCTGGCCTAGGACTAGCTTGTCTATGCTGCCTGATTTGTGGCTCAGGCTCTGAGAGCTCCCAGGGATCCAGGTTAGATGACACTGTTGATCTTCCTATGGTATATCCTTCTTACCTTCTTCTAGCCTTTCCCTAATTCAACCCCAGGAGTCTCCGTCTTCAGTCCAATGGGTGGGTATAAGTATCTGTGTCTGTCCCTGTCAGCTGCTTGTTGGCCCTTTCAGAGTACAGTCATGCTGGACGCTGGGTTACTCTCTGTAAGCACACAACAGCATCTGTATTTTTTTATACCCTGACCACAGTTTCTACTTCCAAGCCCCCCCCCCCCCCCGCCATTTCCCATCTGCCACCTCGCCCCAAACCTCTCTTGCTACCTTTCCATTTAGAAAAGGTCAAGACTCACAGGGATATGAACCAAAAATGGCATCAAGTCACAGCGAGAATAGCTACCTCCCTTCTTATTAAGGCTGGACAAGTATGAAAAAAGGTTCTCAAGGCAGGCAGAGTAATCAGAAGCAGCCCTTTCTCCCCTGTTAGTAGTCCTACGAGAAGATTAAGCTGCACAACTGTAATATATATTTAGAGGTCCTAAGACAGTTCCGTGGAGGCACCCTAGTTGTAAGTTCAATGTCTGTTGGTCCCCTGTGAGACCAGGTTTTTAAATCATTCACCTAACATACTGGTTGTCTCTGAGGTTTACTGATTAATATGTCCACACTTTCTAACTCTTTCTGAATTTTGGCTGCATGGTTCAACTTAACTGTTTTAGCTCAAACTACTCTCAAAACTTCCTCTTTCAAGTGGGCTTCTCTCCACTTCTGAATGGCTTGCTGTGCTTGGCCTCAAACTAACTCTATCATTATGTTCTAATTTTCTTCTCTTCTCTTCTCTTCTCTTCTCTTCTCTTCTCTTCTCTTCTCTTCTCTTCTCTTCTCTTCTCTTTCCTTCTTTCTTTCTTTCTTTCTTTCTTTCTTTCTTTCTTTCTTTCTTTCTTTCTTTCTTTTTTTGCTCATTCTCACTCTCTGACTCATTATGTCCTCACCTGTGTTTAGCCTGTTCTCTCTACAACATGTCTGTAAAAAGTATCCTAACACACTGCCTCTCTCTCTGTCTCTGTCTCTGTCTCTGTCTCTCTCTCTCTCTCTCTCTCTCTCTCTTGCTCTTAAGTATACTCACTTACCTGTTTGTTCTCATGAGAGCTGGGCATATCCTGTCTCTGACTTTTTCTATCAAATTTCCCTGATTAGTCACTTGGCTTTTGTTTCCATCAGAAGTCGATTCCAACATGGCTGCTTCCTTCTGCTAACTATGCTTACCTACATTGTTTGGATTTAAAGGTACTTACTGAGGACTTGTTGGTATTCAGCTAGAGCAATTGTGTTGATGGATTAAAATTCTTTTTTACACATTGATCCTGTGGGATTTGTGTGTGTGTGTGTGTGTGTGTGTGTGTGTGTTTGTGTATGTGTGTGTGTGTGTGTGTGTGTGTGTGTGTGTGTGTGTTATCCTGGACCTCTCTGAAATTTACAGTCCTTTTTTATCCCTCTTTGGCAGTATTCTAAAAGCTTCCACTAAATGTTTGGCTTTGGGTCTCTGCATCTGTGCCCATCAGTTTCCTCAAGAAGCCTCTCTAATGACCCATCTATGAATATAGAAGAATATCATTAGGAATCATTTCATTGACTATTTTTCCACCATCATGTCTGGTTTGATCTCAGGTCTCTGGGCTATCAAGCTTCTGGGTCTTGGCCCTCTAGCTAGTGTCAGTGATGGAATTGCCTTCCCCATGGCATAAGGCTCAAGCTAGATAAGTCATTGGGTGGCTACTCCTACAATTTCTGTGCCAACTTAACTTCAGCATGTCTTATAGGCAGGCAAATTGAAGATTCAAGGTTTGATGGCCAGTTTGATGTCCCAGTCCCACCTCTGGAAATCTTTCCTAGCTATAGCATATGCCCAATTCAGGGTCCTGTATCCGCCATTGCTAGGAGTCTTAACTACAGTCACTATTGGAGATTCCTGAAAGTTTCCATCACGCTAGCATTTTCTTGTCACTGAGATTTCTCCCATTCCAGCCAACAAGTTAGAAATCAACAAACCAAATAACCCAATGTTTAAAAACTGGGTCACAGATCTAAAGAGAAAATTCTCAACAGAGGAATCTCCAATGGCTGAGAATCACTTAAGGAAGTGTCCAACATCCTTAGCCATAGGGGAAATGTAGTCAAAACAACTCTGAGTTTCCATCTTACACCTGTCAAAATGGGTAAGATTAAAACCACAGGTGACAGCTAATGCTAGCAGGAAATCAGAGCCAGGCAAACACTTCTCCATTCCTAGTGAGAGCACAAACTTGTTCAGCCACTTTGGAAATCATCATGGTGGTTTCTCCAAAAAAAAAAAAAAAAAAAAAAAAAAAGAGGGACTCAATCTCCCTCAAACCCCAGTTACACTTTTCTGGACATATACTCAAAGTATGCTCCTTCCTACCACAAGAACAGTTACCCAATTATTTTCACAGCAGGTGTTCTAAAATAGAGCATTATAATTTTGCAGGCAAAATGGAAGGAACTAGAAAAATACCATATTGAGTGCAGTAACCCAGAAAGACAAGCGTAGTGTGAACTCACTTAGAAGTAGATACTCTGTAAAGTAATGGATAAGTACTCTACAATCCATAGACCCTTTGTGTTCTGATTTTAACCAAGGAATAACATTTCTTTCATTATTATTTTCTTATTTTATTTTCCTTTTTCATAAAACATTACCAATACTGAAAAGTATAAAATGTTGTCCTTGACCTAAGAACCACAGACATAAAAGAAAATGAAACTGTGAACAAGCAAAGTATGGATATGTTTCTTTTCATTTTACAAAACAACAACAAAGTATGCTTTTATAAACCATGAATGAAATTTTGTATTAAAAATTATAAATCTGTAATCTTGAATTTAGTCACAAATGTGACTCATGATAATCATGTAGTCCATTTATTAAAAATGCCAATTTATCAAGAACTGCAACATGTTTTTTTGATGTTAGCTACATAATGCAAAATAGACAATAAGATAGATTTCCAGAGAAATACCTCAATAAATTCCTATAAAATAATAACACTGTGAATGTAAATTGAATATTAAAAGTAAGAGAGTTTGCTTGTAAGGCAGGATAGATAAAGAAAAACATAAATAATTAATAGTAAATGAGATATGTCCTTATCCTGGAGGGAAATGCCATAGGTCATCAAATCACGGAAGGTGCATTTCTAATACTACATAGCAGAGAGGGTGTATTTCAAAAATGTTTGTCTATTATAGCTATAACTGTGATCACTGCAGGTGGAATTAATTTGAATTTTAATTAAAATCACAAGGATGTTAAACATCATAAGTCTTATTGTAATACAAATATAATGCTTATCAATTGTATTTATTATCACTCAAGGATGGTTCTTTTACATAACAAAATTTAGAAAGGTAAATTTAATGTTTGGAATTTTGTTTTGTCCATACGTATGTTTGTTTAGAAATCAACACCATTAAAGACTATTAAAATGAGATTTTTCAGATGACTCATCCTGCAAATATACCAAGCACAATATCTGACCACCTGCACTTAATCTGTAGAACCCATCAGGTGCTACTCTGCCAGGTGGTCCTCAGTTCTCCAAAGATATGCAGTCACACATACATGTTTACATATATAGATACAAATAAACATATGATTTAAAAACAAAAAATATTTTATATGAAAAAACAAATAATATTAGAATGTAGGCCTTTCCTAAATACTTGAAAGTGTTTTGAAAACTTAAAACATTCATTCTGAAATAAATAACATAAAATGTTAAAAACTGAAGAAAATTTTATTTTATTCTCAAAAACATAAAATGAGTTAAGAGGTTACATTTAAGAATTCAATTTTGGCCTGGCAGTGGTGGCACATGCCTTTAATCCCAGCAATTGGGAGGCAGAGGCAGGCAGATTTCTGAATTTGAGGCCAGCCTGGTCTACAGAGTGAGTTCCAGGACAGCCAGGGCTATACAGAGAAACCCTGTCAAGAAAAACCAAAAAAAAAAAAAAAAAAAAAAGAATTCAATTTATAATTTCTGTAATATATGTTATTCACATTTCCTGTAGTAAGACATATCCCTTCCAATTGCTGAAAAAAAGTCATGGTGAATGTTGTTTTTGAAGTATTCTTGGATTATGTATGCAAGAATTATGTGGAGTCTTTTTGCATTGATATTCGTAAGCAAAATTGGTTGATTTCGGCCCCGAATTTAATGATTCCCTCCTGTCTAAATCTCTAGGATGTGTTTGATTCTCTTTGTTCTACAGCTTTCTGATGTACTATTAACTTGCTAGTATAGGATCTGTTCAATACTTTATGAGGGGCCCCTGAACATATGCAGCAAAGGACTGCCTTGTCTGGCCCCAAGGGGAGAGGACACACCTAATCCCATAGAAACTTGATACTCCAGGGAAGGGGAATGCTGGTGGGAGGAGAGGAGGAGAGGTGGGTGTGAGTGGGTGGAGGAACAATCATCTCAGAAGCAAAAAGGGATGGGGCTGGAACTGGGAAGGGAGGCAACATTTGGAATGTAAATAAATAAAATAGTTTCTAAAAAGGATACTACTGCAAGGGTGGAGAGAATGGCAAATTTAGAAGTATTCATACTAACTTTTTCTAAATTTGATTCATACAATTTTATTGCCTCCATACCCTCTGTTGCTGTGGTAAATTTATACACACATACATATAGTTCTTGTACTTACATATTTATACACATTTGTAAGGGCCAATCATTTTCTAATTATTTAAGTATAAAAATAACCACGAAGAGTGACAAATTAAGTTCATCACTATTTTAGAAGCTTAAAATATCTTATATTTGTGAAGTTGAGGACAAACCAAATTGACTTACTCCAGAAGGAGCAGCCTGCATTATTCCAACTCTAACTATACTCTTGAGGCACAGCAGCAGAGAAATCCATTCTCACAGTGAGATAGTCTTAATCCTGAAGCATCAATGATTTTACAGCAGATTTTGCAATTTATTGTTTGACACTGTTTGAAAAATATTATGTGTATAAGTACAAACAAATTAAAATACCTATACATTTCATTAACATTTCATTTTTGAACTTTAGTTAAAATAACTATAACAAAGCAATTTTATTATAATAAAAATCATGTGACATATTTATGTAATACATGTCCTAAATGCAATGAGTGAGTCCAACCCTTTCAATTAAGATATTAACTTAATTTGTATTTGTGGTTCTTTCTGTTTTATTTTTATTTTCTTCTATAAATATGTAATGGTCAGTTAATTGAGAACTTGCATATGCAACAGGAATTGTGTTCCATAGTTAACACTGCCTTTTCCCTTTTGTTATAGTTCTATAAATGAGCACCCACCATTTTCCCAGAGTAGCATATCATACCTCTACAGTACAACATTAAAAGTAGGACATCTACCTGAATGCAGTGCTAATAGCTAGATGGTATTTATCATTCAGCTTTCTTCAATTTTTAGTTGCATACTTATTTTCATGTTCATGTATGTATATGCATATTTGCTTGTCTATATTTTAGACACTTTAGCATATTTTTATACTTTTTTAACATGATTTCACTTATTTCATTATCATAAAGAGCTTGAGATACTTTCTTTATAATAACAGTATACCTTTGTTTTTAACTGATAATACTAATCTAACTACAGAGTAGAGAATTGCATAGCTTTTCTCCTTTGAGACTAGCATATAGGTAGGTCATGTGATGCGACATCTTGTTTGACATTTGCCTTTGACTCTAAACAGTATGTTAAAGAACATCAATATCTGCTATGTATTAGTAAATTATTCCCTTTTATTACTAACCGATGCTCTATATTTTGTGAAGTGTCAAAATTTTCTAATCTCTTTAATCAAATGGCATTTAGCTTCCTTTCAGTGCATAAGAATTTGTGGACAGGACTTTACGAGTTTGCTCATTTATTCATAAATATTCTTAGTATTTAGACTTTTTTTATAACCCTGTAGAAATTAAATTAAACAATTACCAATTAACATGGAGTGCATGTTTATGTTCATATCAGAGTTATATGAAAGAAAATGATGTTAAAATTGGTTGGACTAACTTTACCTTGCTTTCAGAATCCTTTGATTTCATGTTTCTGGATTCTTATAACAGCTAATAAGCACTATCATACTCTCAGACCAGTTTTAGATGTTTATTTACCAGTTTTCATCTGTAGAATTATTGCTTTATGTCAAGGAGAACTGATAACTACTTGTCTTCTAATTTGGTGCTTTCTAATAGTGCCTTCTTCATTTAAAACAAATCTTCTTTCATGCCTTTCTATTCTTTTCCTGTTGATAGAAACTGTTTCCATCCTTGACTGGCAGCAAAGCAGTGCTACCAAGTTCCAATGATAAATAGAGTGCTGGGTATGGGCCCACACAGGAAAGCTATAGTCAGACTCATAGGGCACCAACAGGGGCAGGCTTCCATTGATGAATGAGTCTTTCCTTGATTATGCCATGCCAATCCAGTACTTGGAAGTGGATAAATAAAATTCAGTGTTACAGACAGAAGCTCCTATCAGTATTATGAGGTTTTCTCCAACATATGTAATTAATGAAAAATACTCGATATGTAGGAACTAAATTTAAATCCCCTAACTATTTTGTGTGGTATACATATAACCGTGAAGGACTTAAGGCAGCTTATTGTAATTCTTCCTCATTTTGGTGTTGACTCATATATATATATATATATATATATATATATATATATGTGTGTGTGTGTATATGTATATGTATGTATATATATATATATGTATATATAAAATATATGTGTGTATATGTATATGTACATGTACATGTATATGTATATATAACTCTTAAAATGAATTTAATATTTATATTTTGATTTAGTTATCTTATTATCCAGTACAATATTGAGTGGAGATAAGGTAGGTAAAAATCATGGAAGAAACATGAAAGCAGGAACTGAAGAAACTACTTAGAGGAAACCTACTAACCAGTTTACTCCCTTGGCTTGTTCAATTTTCTTTTTCCTTTTCTTTTTTCTTTTTTCATTAGATATTTAATTTATTTACATTCAAATGTTATCCCTTTTCCCGATTTCCACCCCCAGAAACCTCCTATCCTATCACCTCCTCCTGCTTCTAAGAGGGTGTGCGGCCAAGCACACACAGAAGCTTTCCCGTTTCTGGAGTAATTCTGATAGGTCTACCTTTGTATAGTACTTGGCCCCTTTTTCTTGCAGCTTTTAATCTTCTTTCTTTGTTCAGTGCATTTAGTGTTTTGATAAAAATGTGACAAGAAGATTTTATTTTCTAATTCCATTTATTTGGTGTTCTATAGGCTTCTTGTACATCTATGACCTTCTTGTACCTTTCTTTAGGTTGGGCAAGTTTCCTTATGTGATTTTGTTGAAGACATTTTCAGATCCTTTGAGCTGAGAATCTTCATACTACTCTATTCCCATTATTCTTCGATTTGGTCTTTCCATTGTGTTCTGAATTTCCTGGATGCTTTGGGTTAGGATTTTTTTTATGTTTTGAATTTTCTTTTCTTTTTTTTATTAGATATTTTCTTTATTAACATTTCAATTGTTATCCCCTTTTCTGGTTTCCTCTCCTCTTCCTCCCCTCCCTCTGCTCACCAACACATCCACTCCTGCTTCCTGGCCCTGGCATTTCCCTACACTGGAGTATAGAGACTTTACAGTACCAATGACCTCTCCTCTCACTGATGACCGAAAAAGCCATCCTATGCTACATATGCAGCTGGAGCCATGAGTTCCTCCATGTGTATTCTTTGGTTGGTGTTTTAGTCCCTAGAAGCTTTGGGGGTAGTTGATGGTTCATATTGTTATTACTCCTATGGGTCTGCAAACCCTCCCCCTCTTGGGTCGCTCTTTAGCTCCTTCACTGGGGACTCTGTGCTCAGTCCAATGGTTGTCCTAGAACACCAACCTCTGTATTTGTCAGGCACTGGTAGAGCCTATCAGGAGACAGCTATATCAGACTTCTGTCAATAAGCACATGTTGGTGTCCACAATACTGTCTGGGTTTGGTGTCTGTATATGGGATGGATCCCTAGGTAGTACAGTATCTGCATGGCCTTCCCTCCAGTCTCTGCTCCACACTTTGTCTCTGTAACTCCTTCCATGTTTATTTGGTTCCGCTCCCCACTCTCTTCCCCTTCTCCTCTGAGAGGGTACCCCTGAATCCCCCCCACCCTGACACATCGTGTTTCAACCAGATTAGGCCTATCCTTTACCACTGAGGCCAGACAAGACTGCACTGTTGGGGAATGGATTCCACAGTCTGGCTATAGCTTTAGGGACAGTCCTTGCTCCAGTTGTTAAGGGCTCACATGGAGACTGAACTTTGCACATCTGCTACTTAACTGTCCCTGTATGCTCTTTGGTTGGTGGCTCAGTCTCTGAGAGCTCCCATGGGCCTGGGTTCGTTGACTCTTTTGGTCTTCCTGTGGAGTTCCTATCCTCTACAGGTTCTTCAATCATTTTCCCAACTCTTCAACAATTTCCCCAACCTTTGTCTACTGTTTGACTGCGGGTACATGCATCTGTTTCAGTCAGCTGCTAGTTGGAGCTTCTCAATGGACAGTTATGCTAGGCTCCTGGCTATAAGCACAACAGAGTATCATTAACAGTGTCAGGGATGTGTGCTTGTCCACGGGAGATATAGGACAAAGGGTTAGAGGGCCAGAAGAATGAAATGTGCAGCTGCCAGGAGTGGGGAAAATCTCTAGAAAGGCCCAGAAACCTGGGATGGGGGATACTCCCAGGAGTCAATGCTGGTGTCCTTAGCCAAAATACCTAATAGCGGGGGTATGGAACCTGAAGAGGCAAGCTCCTATAGCCAGAGAGGAGACCAAACGGAGATATAAGGATACCTTCCCATCTACTAAATTTTGACCCAAAATTTGTCCTGTCTAAAATAAATGCGGAGACATAGTTGAAGAAAAGACTGAAGGAATAGCCAACCAATAACAGAGGAATGTGCTTTTTAGATGGCAGATGCTTTTATTTTTATTTTTATTTTGCTTGTAGAGAAGCCTGTATACTACATATATCCCTAGTACCTACATGTGCCGAAGATGGCATTATATCTCCTAGAAATGCAGTTATACAATGGATGGCTTGTGTCAAACTCTAATTTCTGCAAAAAGAGCCAGTTCTTTTAACTAATGAAGGATCTCTTCAGCCTTCAATGTAAAGCCATTTTTTTCATGAAAACTCCTTATATTTATATCACATCTTGAAATTGATGAAGAAATGTATATTACATTAAAAGAAATAAAATTTAAGTGGAACTCTTAACTTTACCAGTGTACTTTGCAAAAAGCCCATTTTAATTATATGGACAGCTATGATAGGGTTTAAGAAAGATGCCTACAGCTATTTTGTATAACTGACTTGAAAACATAATACCACAAACATACTAAATTGTTTATAGCAACATTATTTCTAATTCCCCCCATCTAAAAGTCATTAAGATGTCTTTGCTACTGTAGAAGGTAGCAAAAGTGATATGATTATTTATTGAAATGATAGTGAAAAAAGGAGAGAATCACAAACTACCTGAATAAAAGAGCATCAAATGTATAATTCCAAGCAAACTCTAGAAAAACTGAAATTAGATGCACAGTATATGGTTTTGACAAAGATATAGGGAGTAGAGAGTGAATAATTCAGAATATTTTAAAAAGCAGATTAAGCATGTTTTATCATCCTGTTGACTATTATCTTTGTTGAAAGACTGTAGAATTGGACACTACAATTTATGAAAACATAGAATTCAATTGACCATGTTGAAAAAAAGAAAAGAAAAAAAAAGCCCTCTAAAATTCTAGTTGTTTTAATCAGTGTTCTACTGCTGGAAAGGGACGCCATAACGAAAGCAACACTAATAAAAAAGATTGTTAATTGAGATTTTCCTTAAGTGTCAGAGGTTGCTCTGATATCATTATGCTCCGTGGAGCAGAGTGGTTAGCAATTAAGCACTGGAGTAATTTCTGAGGTCTTTATATCCTAATATGAAGGGAGATAGAGAGACTCTGGGTGCTGCATGGAATTATAAAGCTTCAAAGCCCACCCTTGAGACATACTTCCTCCAACAAGGTCATACTTACTGATCCTTCTACTCCTATTAAGGAGTTCTCTTCTCTGGTGATTAAGCATTCATTACAACTGAGGCTATGGATGCTATTCTTATTTAAACTCCCTCACTAGTTTTGAAGGCAAATTTTATTAAATTTAAATTTTCTTATAGCTTTATCATCTAATTAATTTAAACAAAAATCTTATCTAGCAACGTGTTTCCATTAAAGAAATTCAATACTTAGATTGTATTTCTCCCAAATACTGCATCGGTCTAAATTGGTACAAAGGTTATGAAAAAAATTGCCATATATTTGCCCTACTTTAAGCCAAATTCAGAATTAAAATATTAAAGATTTCATCCAAAAATGTGCACACACTATTCACGTTCAGCTTGATGTCTTGATTTGCTTGTAGACTTGAAAGAAATGTTCAAAGAGTTCTTCAATGAGTTTCACTAGTTGCAACTTGAAACGTCTTCATAGTTGGTCCCTCATTTATAATGAATATACAAATTTGAATAATAATTTGAATCAATTTTGTGCTTATTGATAGGCTTATCTTTCTAGAAGGAAATAGAAAAAATATGATCCTGGAATCATGTAAGTTAGATTTATCAACAGTGCTGGATAGTAATGATATCTATCATGATGTGACAATCAATAAAGAGAAATATGTATTATTTCAGCAAAATGTCTCTTCTAAATGATGCAAATAAGCCACTGTCATGAATTTCCTTAATAATTCCTAATACAAATGAGCACACTCAGACATAGGGCTTAACAATATTCCAATTAATGTGATCATCACTTATTTAGTATTAACAGCAAAATAATTTATCTGCATAAATCACATGGTAATAATTTATAAAGTAAGCATTTGATGAAATATCCCTTAGCAACCGTTACTGTTATTTACCATCCTGAAATTGCTGTTAATTTATATACAATGAGGAAGGTAAAGGTAAATTCCAATCTGTGAATTTTTGGTTTTTTTGTTTTTTGTTTTTTGTTTTTTTCTGGGAAGAAGGATCCTTTATTGAGAAAATGCCTCTGTCACATTGGCCTGTAGGTAAGTTCTGGTACATTTTCTTTTTTTTTTTCTTTTTTTTTAATTTTATTTTTTATTATTACGTTTTTTCTTCAATTACATTTAGAATGCTATCCCAAAAGTCCCCCATACCCTCCCCGCCACTCCCCTACCCACCCATTCCCATTTTTTTGGCCCTGGCATTCCCCTGTACTGGGGCATATAAAGTTTGCATGTACAATGAGCCTCTCTTTCCAGTGATGGCCGAATAGGCCATCTTTTGATACATATGCAGCTATGTTTAGTCAAGATAGGATTAGTAATGTTCTAGGCATATTGCAACAGAGCTTCTTTTTTTTTTTATTAGGTATTTTCCTCGTTTACATTTTCAATGCTATCCCAAAGGTCCCCCATACCCACCCCCCCCAATCCCCTACCCACCCACTCCCCCTTTTTGGCCCTGGTGTTCCCCTGTACTGGGGCATATAAAGTTTGCAAGTCCAATGGGGCTCTCTTTGCAGTGATGACCAACTAGGCCATCTTTTGATACATATGCAGCTAAAGACAAGAGCTCCAGGGTACTAGTTAGTTCATAATGTTGTTCCACATATAGGGTTGCGAGTTCCTTTGTGATTGGGTTACCTCACTCAGGATGATACCCTCCAGGTCCATCCATTTGCCTAGGAATTTCATAATTTCATTTTTTTTAAATAGCTGAGTAGTATTGCATTGTGTAAATGTACCACATTTTCTGTATCCATTCCTCTGTTGAGGGGCATCTGGATTCTTTCCAGCTTCTGGCTATTATAAACAAGGCTGCTATGAACATAGTGGAGCATGTGTTCTTCTTACCGGTTGGGACATCTTCTGGATATATGCCTAGGAGAGGTATTGTGGGATCCTCCGGTAGTACTATGTCCAATTTTCTGAGGAACCGCCAGACTGATTTCCAGAGTGGTTGTACAAGCCTGCACTCCCACCAACAATGGAGGAGTGTTCCTCTTTCTCCACATCCTCGCCAGCATCTGCTGTCACCTGAGTTTTTGATCTTAGCCATTCTGACGGAAGTGAAGTGGAATCTCAGTGTTGTTTTGATTTGCATTTCCCTGATGATTAAGGATGTTGAACATTTTTTCAGGTGCTTCTCTGCCATTCGGTATTCCTCAGGTGAGAATTCTTTGTTCAGCTCTGAGCCCCATTTTTAATGGGGTTATTTGATTTTTTCGAGTCCACCTTCTTAAGTTCTTTATATATATATTGGATATTAGTCCCCTATCCGATTTGGGATAGGTAAAGATCCTTTCCCAATCTGTTGGTGGCCTTTTTGTCTTATTGACGGTGTCTTTTGCTTTGCAGAACCTTTGCAATTTTATGAGGTCCCATTTATCGATTCTCGATCTTACAGCACAAGCCATTGCTGTTCTGTTCAGGAATTTTTCCCCTGTACCCATATCTTCAAGGCTTTTCCCTACTTTCTCCTCTATAAGTTTCAGTGTCTCTGGTTTTATGTGGAGTTCCTTAATCCACTTAGATTTGACCTTAGTACAAGGAGATAGGAATGGATCAATTCACATTTTTCTACATGATAACCGCCAGTTGTGCCAGCACCATCTGTTGAAAATGCTGTCTCTTTTCCACTGGATGGTTTTAGCTCCCTTGTCAAAGATCAAGTGACCATAGGTGTGTGGGTTCAGCTCTGGGTCTTCAATTCTGTTCCATTGGTCTACTTGTCAGTCACTATACCAATACCATGCAATTTTTATCACAATTGCTCTGTAGTACAGCTTTAGGTCCGGCATGGTGATTCCACCAGAGGTTCATTTATCCTTGAGAAGAGTTTTTGTTATCCTAGGTTTTTTGTTATTCCAGATGAATTTGCAGATTGATCTTTCTAATTCGTTGAAGAATTGAGTAGGAATTTTGATGGGGATTGCATTGAATCTGTAGATTGCTTTTGGCAAGATAGCCATTTTTACAATGTTGATCCTGCCAATCCATGAGCATGGGAGATCTTTCCATCTTCTGAGATCTTCTTTAATTTCTTTCTTTAGAGACTTGAAGTTCTTATCATACAGATCTTTCACTTCCTTAGTTAGAGTCACACCAAGGTATTTTATATTATTTGTGACTCTTGAGAAGGGTGTTGTTTCCCTAATTTCTTTCTCAGCCTGTTTATTCTTTGTGTTTATACCATTATTATGTTTCAAAGGAATAATGGCTTCTATGCAAAAAGACAAGATAAATGGCTTGTTTGGTAGGCAGGAATACAGATTCTCTCTCTCTCTCTCTCTCTCTCTCTCTCTCATGTAAACAAATTGGATATCTCTTGAGCATAGGAAATCAAACAATGAAAACGTACCTTATGTATATTATGGGACAATCCAATCTGTTTTTCCTAAACTTGAACATCCTTACATAAAATATAACTTGTGTTCTAATGGCTAGGAGGATATACAAAACAAATCAGTGAGCCAAGACATATATCTACTGAGCTTTTCTTAATAGGATGTAGGCAACTTTGAAAAAAAAAAAATCAGAAGATCCTGCTGTGAGAATAATTCATTATTGTTCTACCTTCTTCTTTATTTATAAGCAAATTCTCATGGAAAGTAATTAATTACATTGAGTCACTCAAGGTATTAGATAGAAATTATGTGGGCACTTGTTAAAATCCTCCACTTATATTCAGAAGCACAAATGATAATAACAAATAGAATAAGTGAGAACAGAGTTCTGAATGTAATTTAAGAAGTACGTGTAAGCAAATGTCTCAAGTACATGTTGTTCAGCATTACAAAATATGTATAGTCATAACATAAATCACCATAATATCTGAAAGCTCTCTATAGTTTGAAAAATTAATCCAATATTTAACAAGTACATGTATAATGTTTTCTATCTTCAAAGGCATTTTTAGAACTGGTACAAATTTTAATTAACTTATTAACCCTAAAAATATAATAAAAATAGTTCATGACCTTTTTTAAAGTCAGATAAAATATAAAGTTAGTATAGTTGGGGGAGCTCAGGAAGTACTTTTGGAAGTAAAAGAATATAATCAATATATAGTTTTAATTTTCAGGAAAAATTAAATATTATGAGGCCCCCAAGACATACACAGCGGAGGACTGCCAGGTCTGGGTTCAGTCAGAGAAGATGCACCTAACCCTCAAGAGATTGGAGACCCCAGGAAGCTTAGAAGTCTGCGTGGGTGGGTGGTGGGTGGTGGGTGGTGGGTGGTGGGTGGTGGGGACATCTCATGGAGACAGTGCGGTGGGAAGGAGGTATGGGATATAGAACAGTTGGAGGGTAGACCAGGGGACAGGAAATAAAATCTGTAGTATAAAAAAAATCAATAAAAGTTGAAAAATAGTAATAGAGGAGAATAAATGAAATGATCAAAAGAATACAAAAATTCAAATGAGCATAATTTATATTTTCCATGCATAAATGTGCACATTTGTCACATTTTATGTAAGATGCAGCATTGCAGGCCCACCACAGTGTTCCTTTATGACTTTCTGTAACTCAATAGTACTTTTCTGTAAATCACCACGTGAAGCCTCAGTAACTTTTTTTCAGAGTTTACAAAGCTGTGTCAATCGAGCAAGGTTTTGAGAAGAGTTTTAATATCAGAACACCATGACACATACCTGTGCTAGAGGACTGCATCAAGTTTCAGGGCAGCCTGTGCTGCATAGGGAGACCCTGTGTCACTCCCGGGAACTCCAAAAATAAAAGTAAAAAACAGAGAGAAATGAGAGAACATCTTGTCAACCTTGCAGAAATACTTCACAGCACTTCTTTTACATAAAAGTGTTTCACTAGAATCAACTTTTTTCAGTTCTGCCAGAAAAATAAAATATTCATTCAGTCTTTATAGGAAATGTCTAGTTATAATTGTTCCTGGGAGGAAAAGAATGATATTTGTAGCAGGGCTGGCAAATATCATTTTCTTCTTGTCTCATCTTTATTAAAAACAAGGAACATGAGTTTTGATCACACTGATGCTGTTTATAGTCCAGAGAAATACTGGAAATGTGAAGGCTGGAAACTCACCCCTATCGAAGAGTTATTATTATCTGTATTTTTGGAATAGGTAGACTGTAATTTAATGATATCAAAGAAACAAATATGAAGTATGAATAGTAGGATTTGAAAATACATTTATTACTCCACTTGTGTAATAGGAAAGTAATGGTGCCAGAACTTGTGTTTCTGGTCAAGCAAAAAAAAAAAAAAAAATACAAAAATTTCATAATGGTTGTTTATAATTTACCTCTAACTTTATAAAATCATTATTTAATTTTCATTATTATTTCCACTTAAGAATAGATATTTAATAAAAATTTTAAATACAGGGAATGTTTTAAACATCTGCATTATACAGAAACATTATCATCATTTTAAATTATAAATGAATTTCTATTCTCTTTTACATTAAATCATAATGTCTCACATAAATGGTCCTTTTGGAATTGAATCATCCAGGAATATTATGATAAAGTACTATGATAATATAACCCATTAAATACATCATATTTTAGTGCATAACAGTTGGAAACAGGATGATTGAAATTCAGCATCAGTTATTAACCTGATAAAAAAGGATGGTACATCTGCAAGAGTAAAATAATTTGCTATGCATCTGCTTTAAGATATCCACAATTAAATTAATTGACAATTGATGTTTTTGCAACCCCACAATTTTTAGAAAGAGAAAAGCATGGCAGTCCCAGAAGAATAAAGCAACATATTGAAACAGAAAAAGAAACTATAGTGCAAGATAATTTACAAATGAAGCATAAATTATGAAATGAAGTCTATTTTATCAGTGGTTTTAGAATTTACTAACTGTCAAATAACTGACAAAACATCCTAAAGTATGTGTAGTTCTCACCCTCTCCCAGAGACAGTATCCTTTATTTTCATCTATGGCTGCTAAATGTTAAATTAGATGGATGAGTCCTCTGGGTTACATCAGTGGAAAGAATATGCATATGATTTACAGAAAAATGCATGCATTAAAGAAGAAGTTCATATAAATGATCTTTGAAGACTACTGGTAGTCTCTTGCTTTTCACTACTTGTAGGATTTAATATTCAAACTTCACGCTCAGTTTTTCATAATATCCATTTATCTAATATCATTTTTATGGATGGAATTACAATGCATGGGAGATCATTTATCTTTTGTATGTCTTTGATAAATTTTCTATATTTATAGATGCATTTATACAAATTAAATGCAAGCTACTTGAAAAATAAACATTTCATGCTGAATCAGTACTGGAAATTACTGGGTCATTCTTTCTTGCTACAGTCTTTGTGGCAGTGGATTGAACAGGAACAAAATATTTTATCTCATCAGCCAAAAAATGTGCCTTGTTAGGAACATCTCCACCTAGTTGTTCCTAAACATTATTTTATATGCTTTGGATATTCCTTAATACCTTGATATAACCTGCATTATTGCCACATCAAATGTAGCATTTATACCATGAAGAAAACACATAAAATGTCATTAAATTGTGCACAGCATTTAGTTTCTCAGTTTCTAAAAGTGAACCCTGTCTTTGCTCCTACCTCTCTCTAATGGTTCTTGAAACCTGGACACATAAGCTTCCTTCTTTGGCTGTTACAAGTACTAGCAATCTTTCATCTGCTTTACCCTGAAAGCAGTGATACAGGTTGCAACAGATTTTTAATGATTTATTGTGTGATCTTACTATAACTTCTATAATTTTCTGCTACAGAAGATTAGAGTTATTTATAAATGTTTGTTTGAACAGCGCCTTACATGCCTTGGTGTTTACTATTAGATTCATATTTAAGATGTCTACCTATATCAAAACTGAGACTAAGATGGCTGACCTGCAGTTTTATCTGAATATTCAACTGTGAGGACAATGTCAGAAATCACCTTGAAATTAATTATTTTGTTTTGACAAAGTTCTGTTGCTAGTGACATTTAGACTTTTTTTTTTAAAAAACTAACATTAATTATCTTTCAGTTATTTCTAATTCATGTACATGATCTCGACATGCTTTGTGGCTACATATTTGTAACTGTACCTTTCTTGCGAACAAGAAATTACACTCATTTATTTTAACTGAGTTGTATAAATACTTAAGTTTGGCAATTAATTTGTACTTCCTCTGGAACTGGTGTTATTTCATAGCTTCTTTATGGGAAGAACGTGTATTATTTTAACAAAGCTCCAGAATCTCCTCATGATCGTTTTAGCAACTATTTTAAACTTTACTCATAAAATTTAGAATATGTGTACTATTTGATTTAATAAAGTATAAGAGTATTTGGAATTTCTGATTATTATTGTGTGTAAGTATACAATGTTGTGATTTGTTCAGGCTAATTTTAAATAGCTACATTTGGAACCGATACACGTAGCTTCATAAAATGTCACCTAGCTTTTATTTACATGTAACTTTACTTGTGTTATTTCTAAAAAGTGCTCACCCATGGCAATGGGCAAAGGGACACTGTGATGATCGTGTAGTTCTTATATCATTCAGGGACAGAGAAGATAACTGTCCTTTGTTCGTCCTAGCTTGATGCCGGGTCTGATGGCCAAAGCTTGAAATTTTCCATTCCCAAAGGTTTTCTTGCACTTTTTAAATTTTATGCAAATACTCAGGAGTACTATGAATTTGTGTTACAAGCATCTCATGTTCAAAAATGCACCTTTTCATACCATCAAATAAAAAAAGAAAGA
Organism: Mus musculus; assembly: GCF_000001635.26. NCBI lineage: Eukaryota > Metazoa > Chordata > Mammalia > Rodentia > Muridae > Mus > Mus musculus. The sequence continues at coordinate 112,173,250 of NC_000080.6, read as the reverse complement.
CAAATAACTAACTGTGGTGGCCATTCAGCAAACCAAAGTGCATGCTGGGCCTGTGTCTCTAGAACCAACTACCAGAGTTCTGGCAGGCATCCTGACATCTCTCTGTTCTTCTCCTCCTACCACCGACCCTAAACTTCTCCAGCTCATGAGCTTCTTCCCCCATCTTCTCATTCCTGTATTTCACTGCTATGTTCTTCATGTGTGCATTTGACCTGCATGGCTTAGCTCTCTTTTTCTCAGATTTTTGACCACATATACATCTCTCCAGTATCTACTATTCAGGGCAAAAATAAACATCTCTTGCCAAGAAAAGAACCTTACATGTATAGCTATAAAGATAAATGCCAAGAAGAAAATTTGCTAACTTTACCACTTTGCAAATATCAACTTTAGGGCCAACCTTAGATCCTCTAACCCTCTAGTCTTGGGCAATCAACAGAACTGCTTAACAAAGTATGAAATCTAACATAACAGGGCTGACCTCTGATCAAAAAGCAGGTGTTTCCTCATAACAGCTGTGCCAGTGTTGTATCAGTAAACCTTGCCTGATGGATAAGTAAGGCAAGCAAGGTGCATGCCTAAATAAGACCATTGTTTCCCTACTCCTCACAGAGACTTCCATCATAGTACCTCTGGTACTGCGGGGGCTGTTCAGCAGAGGGGATTTATCCTCATTTATTTTAGGTTGCTTCTCTTCTTCTTTTTCTTCTTCTTCTTCTTCTTCTTCTTCTTCTTCTTCTTCTTCTTCTTCTTCTTCTTCTTCTTCTTCTTCTTCTTCTTTTTCTTCTCCTTCTTCTTCTTCTTCTTTTTCTTCTTCTTATTCTTTTTGACTTATTTTTTTAAGATATTTTCTTTACATACATTTCAAATGCTATCACCAAAGTTCCCTATACCCTCCCCCCACCCTGCTCCCCTACCTACCAACTCCTGCTTCTTGGCCCTGGCGTTCCCCTGTACTGAGGCATATAAAGTTTGCAATGCCAAGGGGACTCTCTTCCCAGTGATGGCTGACTAGGCCATCTTCTGCTACATATGCAGCTAGAGACATGAGTTCTGCGGGGTACTGGTTAGTTCATATTGTTGTTCCACCTATAGGGTTGCAGACCCCTTCAGCTCCTTGGGTACTTTCTCAAGCCTCTCCATTGGGGGCCCTGTATTCCATCTCTTCTTTATTCTGCACAAAACACAATATTGTGGTTTTTCAGGAATAAACAATGCAATATAAAGCAGTTTTGGTGAATAGCAAAGGCTGATGATCTCTGGATTGTAATGCTGCGGCTCCCTTACAATAAGTCAGGGGAAAGGACTTTGATTTTATTTTCATTACACACATCTTTTGGGAGTGAAAATTCCCATTCACCCAGGGTAAGGCTATTTGAAGTCTCTGTATTATAAAGCTCAGATTTTCAAGTTAGCTTACTAACTTGCAGATTTCCATAAAGATTTTATACATATCCTTAATTGTGACTAACTTACTCCTACTTCTTTTCCTGCATTTCATCCAACCCCTTCCTCATTAAATATGTAACCCAGTTTTCCTTCATCTTCTTCCTATCCCATATACTCTGTGATACATTCAATTATATATATTTGAGACAGGACCAGGCTAACCTCGAACTCAGAAATCTGCCTGCCTCTGCCTCCCAAGTGCTGGGATTAAAGGCGTGTGCCACCATGCCCGGCTATCAATTATTTTTAATTGGTTTGTAAAATAGTATTTGTTAGCTTACATGTGATTCTACCAGGCTCCTCCCAGGAACTAGCAATGGCTTACATCATTATCTACTTTCATTAGGTATGAGCTGTATATAAAGGGATTGGCCAACCATATCAGCTTTCTCTTCATTCCTATACATTCCCTGCAGCGCTCTCTCTCTCTCTCTCTCTCTCTCTCTCTCTCTCTCTCTCTCTCTCTCTCTCTCTCTCTTTCTCTGTATCCCCCCCACACCCTTTCCACAAATAAACCTCCTTATTAAATTATCATGGCTATATCTTGGCATGGGCCCACGAGGTATATTGTTACTGCATTATATTTCATAAGAGTATTTTCCATGTACCTTTTCATCCCTCCTTCATTTTAGTTGCTCATCTCCTCTATGCCTTAATGCCCCCCATTTCCCCCAGCTTTCTGTCTGTTCACCCCAACATTCCATGTCTCTACTTTCATTTTTACAGATAATCTACTTTGTCTTTCTTTTAATGTGAACCTTAAATTTCCCTTTTAGCTGTACAGGTTGCACTAGATCTTCATACTCAATACAACAAACAAAATTGGAATTATGTCTACATAAAAGAGAACATGCAGAGTTTCCTTTCTTAGCCTAAGTTACCTCACCCACTATAAGTATTTTCAGTTTCAACTCATGTGCCTGTCTTTTGTATTTCAATCTTTTAAAAAAGAAGTTGGACAACATGTGTGTATGTGCCACCTTTTTCTTATCAAACCATCTGATGAATGGAATAAATTTGATTGCTCCTCCAGGTATGACGGGTAGAACAGAGTTCAAAAATATCTGTATTGAGATATAAAATAATTTTTTATGTCTAGAAATATAAATTCCATAAAGCATGACTATATTAAAAATCTGATTGTAATATGTAAATAGACAAAGCCTAAAATAAGCATGATGAAATTTGAGCTTAAACATTGAAATATTTTATATAAATATACATTTGTGTGTGTGTGAAATGAAATGTGTGTATGTGTATGTGTGTGTGTGTGTGTGTGTGTGTGTGTGTGTGTGTGTGTGTGTGTTTGTGCATGTGTGTGTGTGTGTGTGTGTGTGTTTGTGCTTGATAGAAAACCTAAAACTAGCTAACACTTAAAAAAAAAATTAACAGCACTGATCTAAGGAGAAATGTAAATCAAAACCTCAGTTGAAAATTACCTCACTCTTGCTAAAATGTCTGTTGTCAGAAAGACAAATGATAACAAGTTTTAGCAAGGGTGTGGATAAAGGGAAAAATGTATATGCTGTTAGTGGATGGTGAATTAATAGAGTTATCCATTATGGATCTTCACTACAAGTTCCCTGTGCCATTATTCATGGTAGACAAGGTACTCACTGCCCTGGTTATTTTTCAGTGAAGTATTGGATTAAGAATTATGGAATATGCATGTGTATATATACACACATGATGGATTAATATGCAGCCTTTTACAAAAAAAAAAAAAAAAAAAAACTCTGCCATGCAAAATAATATTGATGAACCCAAGGACTACAATAGTAAAGTAGATATGTCAAATATAATAAAACACTGCATCATCTCATGTAAATAAAATATAAAAATGTTTGAGCTCACATACAAAGAGATTGGTAGGGACAGGAAATGAAAAGATGTTTGGTAAAATACCAAGTTTTAGTTACATTCCAGTAGAACTTACTGGTGATGAAGAAGTTCTAGGAGTCTAATATTCATCATGTATATCACAGGTAGTAATACTGTAGTGTGGACTTGATAACTTTGGAGAAAACAGGTTTCCATTACAGGTGTGCATGCCATTGTAGCCATGCAAGATTATGGAAAGGCTAGCTAGTTTGATTGTGGTAATCACAATCATACATCTAGTGAAATGTCTTCCTGTGTTCCTTTAACATAAATAGTTTTAATTTTCATGTATGGCCTAATCAAGACAGAAGTAAACTACATACAAATGAATAGCAACCTTTGGAAAAATATAGAAATTCACTACTCAGACTGTATTTGTGGAAATAAGTATTTTCAATTATTGATATTCTCATTTTCTTCATGCATTTTTTATCACATTACTGAAGCTTTTCTTCTTGCCAGCCTATTCTTTTTATAAAAGGACTTCTTTATTGACTTCTTGGCAATAGTATCCATTTAGCAGAACTCTGACCTCCAAGTCTCTTACTCACATATTTGTCAGATTTTTCCATTTTATTATTTGACTTGTATTCTCCAAATCAATTTTGAATTTCTCTTTAAATTTTATTTATTGCTGTGTGTGTGACTATGTGTGTGTGTATGTATGTACGTATGTACATTAGTGTATATGTGTGTATTGCATATTATAGGTCAGAAACTGCCAGAATAAGGTTTGAGGTCCCCTATAACTAGACGTGCAAACAGTTATGAACAGCATGGTGTGGGTTCTAGTAAAAGAGCTCTGATCTTCTGGGAGAGAGCACCAAGCACTCTCAATTACTGAACCATCTCTCTAGCCCTTGGAAATGTTAAGTTTCTTACTCTATTACTATTTTTTTTAATTTGGTATTTATTTCTTTTACATTTCCAACGCTATCCCAAAAGTCCCCCACAAGCTTCCCCACCCACCCACTCCCACTTCTTGGCCCTGGCATTCCCCTGTACTGAGGCATATAAAGTTTTCACAACCAATGGGCCTCTCTTTCCACTGATGGCTGACTAGGCCTTCTTCTGATTCATATGCAGCTAGAGACACGAGCTCCGGGGGGGGGGGGGTATTGGTATTGGTTAGTTCATATTGTTGTTCCACCTATAGGGTTGCAGACCCCTTCAGCTCCTTAGGTACTTTCTCTAGCTCCTCCATTGGGAGCCCTGTGATCCATCCAATAGCTGACTGTGAGCATCCACTTCTGTGTTTGCCAGGCTCCGGCATAGTCTCACAAGAGACAGCCATATCTGGGTCCTTTCAGCAAAATCTTGCTAGTGTATGCAATGGTGTCAGCTTTTGGAAGCTGATTATGGGATGGATCCCCGGATATGGCAGTCTCTAGATGGTCCATCCTTTCGTCTCAGCTCCAAACTTTTTCTCTGTAACTTCTTCCATGACTGTTTTGTTCCCATTTTAAAATCATCAGTTTTTCTGTCATAGCTGACCTTCTTTATGAGAATCATCACAATATTATGAATTCAATAGTTTTATTGGCTGCAGTGAATTTGATGATATATAATTTTAGAGGTCCTCTGAAGAATTAGCATTATGTGATGAGTACTGATTAACGGGAACTAATAAGTGTTCCATGTCTTTAAGAGTTACTCTAATTTAAATCTAATCATCCTATATTTCTAACAGATAGCTATTTCCCTCTCCTCAGCATTCTAGCATTCATAATAATTATTTTCCTACATTTTAAGTCATTGTTCACAAGCATGTATTTCCTCAGGACCCTATTTAAAATTTATATCTTTCTAAAGAACTGTTCAGTTGTCAGCCATCTTACAAGATATAATGTCTAAATAAGTATACACTAGGATTATTTTTGTATAATCTCTTTTCTTTGATGTGCACTTCCGTGGTTATCTCTAATCCAACCTGTACAAACCTCTTTCATGTTTAGCCTACTCTGTTTCATCTGAACGCAATGTTTTTGTCATTATTTCTATTGACTGGATATGTTTATATGTATGAACAGGAATACCCACTAGTAACTCATATTGCTTCCGTTGTACCCCAAGTCTAGAGAGTAAAAGATTTAATCTCTTATGCAATGATCAATACCAACTTGGGAAGAAAGAGTTAATTTGGCTCACATGTTCCAGAAAATAAATCGCTGAGGTAAGTCATGGCAAGAACTCAAGTTGGAGTAGAGAGAAGTACATGGAGATATGTCATTTCTTGACTTGATCTCCATGACTCATAGAACTACATTTTATATAACCCATCTAGGGATGGAAATACCTACTGTGGTCCAGGACTTTCCCACATCAATAATTAACAAAGAAAATATACCTGTAAGCTTGCGTACCACCCACTCATATTGAGGTATAAGCTCAATTAAGGTTCTCTCTTCCTAAATGACTCGGGTGTGCATCAATGTTACAAAAATTACTCAACACACCCAGTGTTTAAGATAGTGTCTGAGATTCTGTGACAACTCCCTGAATAATTTTAAGAAAAATGTAAAAAGCTGCTTTGTGTTATAAGTTTTCTTTTTTATTCGCTATTTTCACTATTTACATTTCAAATATTATCCCCTTTCCTGGTTTCCCCTCCAAAAACATCTTCCCCTCTCACTCCTTCTCCTGTTCACCAACTTACCTACTCTGAATTCCTGGCCCTGGCATTCTCTTACACTGGGGCATAAAGCATTCACACTCTGAGGGCTTCTCCTCCCATTGATCAACGAGGCCATCCTCTGCTACGTTTGCCTCTGGAGCAATGAATCCCACCATGTGTATTCTTTGGTTGGTAGTTTTGTCCCTGAGAGCTCTGGGGGTACAGGTTAGTTCATACTGTTGTTCCTCCTATGGGGCTGAAAACACTTTCAGCTCCTTGGGTACTTTCTCTAGCTCCTTCATTGGGGACCCTGTGCTCAGTCCAGTGGTTATCTGAGAGCATCCACCTCTGTACTGACAATAAATACACATACTTACAATTTATTCCACTTTTCATGTCTGTGTCTTGCTCAAAGACAAACATAAGACAATTTCTTCAAAATAAACTATACTATTGTGTTGAAACTTCATTAGTTGACTCTTTTTCCCATATTGAATATATTCCTCAGAGCATAAATGCAGAGAAAAATAAAGCAAAAATGGAAATAATAAACTTCCCAGTCTTCAATATTCACAAATATCCATAATCATGTAGTCATTTTAAATTGGATATATTTATATTTTAAATAATATTTTTGAGCTGACACTTATAAATTTGGGTTTAGAAAGAGAAGAGAATGAATATAAAAGACTCATTTTCCTCAGACAATCCAAACCATAACTGATGGTTTTGAAGTTTTTATTTTCTTTAATTTCTATATGCTATTTGAAATTGGATTGTTTCCTCACTCTGTGTGTGTGTGTGTGTGTGATTGTGTATGTGTATGCATGTGTGTTTGTGCTTACATGCACACATATGTGAACATTAAAAATTTTGCCTTAATTGTTTAATTTCATTATATGTGACTTTTGATTATCATTATAAAGTATACAAGTCTATGTTTATTTCAAGATGTCTCATACAGTGGGTATTGGCATTTTCTCAAAATTAACAATTTTGTAAGTAACTGTTCACAACCATTTAGCTCTCTGCTAAGAGTAGAAGAACTTTAATCCACCTATATTGTTGCTTTGGCAAGGGATCTAAACAAGAGACCTGATCAGGTTGGAATTTAGGCACACCTTTAATTCCTTTGGGTAAAATACAGTCACACCCTTATTATACACCTTTAATACCAAACAAGAGGGAAGCAGACATGTTTGAAAGTCACATCTAATTGAGTGGCAAAGCAAGTGATAATGAATCAGAGAAAGATTTGAAAGAAGGCATCAGGGATGGGATGTAGCCAACTCTCATGACAAGAGATAGGAAAGAGAGGTAACATAAATAGAACAGCATGGTGGGGGATCCAGAAATTTCTTATTTGTCTAGGAAAATTTTACAGAGATAGGTTGCAGGTGAAGACAGAAATATATATTTTGAAGAAAAGAGATTAAGGTCTGTCATTGAATAGAGCAATTGATATCATGCCCAACTCCTAGCTTTACCTCTATATACTAGCATTTATTGTGTTAGTAAATTACTTGGCATATTATCAGAGGAAAAAAATTAAAAGTAATCAAACAAATTAATCATCAGTAGCACACAGCTACAAGCCTTACAACCTACAATAACAAAACACTTGAAAGATAGCTCTGTGAAGCTAGGAGTTAGGCACGATATTAATTTCACCATTCAAGGATAGAGCTAAGCAAGTACACAGTTTTGTCAGACTCTAAAAATTTAGCATTGATTCCCAAAGTATCATATATTTTATGGATTCATTAAATAATTAGCTATTGAATAAAACTAGCAATGATAGTGACAAAATATTGATACATGTAAAAATAAAATCATCATTGTCCATTACATAATTGTATGAAGAAGACTAATAAGTGGAATAAACACAACTGTTAGAATGAGAGTATATGACAAGCAGACTGCATGTAAAGGAAGATATCCGAGACTCATGATTTAATATTTTAAACAAAAATATCATAGAGTACTTGAATCTTTAATAAAACACACATAACTTTCTAAATTGAATTTTGTGGGCTCATCAAAGACAACCTCAAAGATAAAGTTCCATTTAAGACAAGCTAAGTTGTTTGGTTTTTATGAAACAAAAAATAGTCAAAGGGTGAAAAGTTAGACAAGATAGTGTATGAACATATTTTTACAAAATTAAGTTATTGGTTTAAATTTTACAAAGAGTCCTATAATTGGAATTAAGACCCACTTACCAAAATCAAAATAATGGTTGGTGTCAGAAATCAAACTAACAGCACCATGCTAGTGAACTCATGAATCTGCAAAGAGAATCTACAACCTCCAATTTTCTTAAACAATATAACTCCTGGCAGAAATTGAAGACTATTTGTCTTTTTACACATCTTTAATGGTAGTAATCACTTCTCATCAAGGAAACTTCTCTGCAACTGATGAGAAAACCACATAGAAAACCACAGCCAATCATAATGCAGAATTGTAGCAACCTGTCTCAATAGATATATTTACAAAACACATTTTACAATTCTGGGCCCATTGAAGAAGATGATGCAGAAAGAGTGTAAGAACTAGTGGATCAGGGAGTTTGATGTGAAATAACAACTCAGAGTGACATCTGAAGATTCACACATGAAATCTTACCAAATGACTGCTCAAGTTGAAAAGCACAATGATGACACTAATTCACAAATGCAAACATTAGAAAGCAAACAAGTGGAAAAGCCCATGAAGTCTCAAGCCTACGCAACGTGCTAGAGGCATCTAGGATTCTGGGATAGGAGAGGTAGTGTTCCCTAGGGAAAAGCACAACAATTAGTTGTCTAGTGCCTAACACTCGGCCTTAAAAACATACATGCAAGTAAAATTATGCTGACAAGCAGGTTACACTTATGAATATATATGGATATGAGCACTGTTGTCTTCACTGAATTAATCCCAAGTAAATTCTTTTATTTTAACAGCAAAAACAAAAAAATTAAAAGTCTTTATCTGAATTCATTGGACTATAACCACTGTTATACCATAATGACTCAGGTCCTATATTACTGATGATGTCAGACTAATAGATATTTGAAAAACTCTTCTCTCCTAATCAGAAAGCAGCTAAAATTTATGCATTTTTTTTAAATAATAAAATGTATATCTAAGCCTAGGCAAGTAATACCTACCTTTCCCTAATACTATGTGCTAGTGTAAATGATTTAGTTTCTTCAGAAATTGTAAGCCATTTGGATATTGCTATTCTTATCCTAAAATGCTAATGATGAAATTATAGGCAATGAATAATATATAAAGTACTGTACATTTCCAGAACATGTGTCTTTTGAAAATGAGGTATAATTTCTTCATTTATAATATAGAGACATTCTTTCCCATTTACATATATGTGTATCTATATTAGACTGTGTCTCTCCTGGCTATTTCTTTATTACAAGACTTTTAGTGTAATTATTGTACCAAAAAGACCCCTAGATTTTTGTTTATTAGCCTATTTGATGAGTGTCTTGCTGTTCCAAGTAAGGACATTTTTTAAGTAATTGAATGCACAGCTTGCTATCCCATGCAGCTTAAATACAGAAATCTCATGCACAGAAAAATAACATATAAAAAAAGCTATGGTAGGTAAAATATGAATTGTGATGGATTGTAAGAAGACAAGGAAATTTATAGTTATTGTAAAATCTTCAAAATCTTTAACATCTGATATAAGTAAAACATGACTGATAACATCACTTTTGCTATGTAAATGTTCATCTTTTGGGTATATGCCCAGAAGTGGTACGGCTGCATTGTGAGGTAGAATTATTCCAAGTTTTTTGAGAAAATGCCACATTGATTTCCAAAGTGTTTGTACAAATTTACACTCCCACCAGCAATGGAGGAGTCTTCCTCTTGCTCCGTATCCTTGACAGCCTATCCTATATCTTGAGTTTTTGATCATAGCTGTTCTGCTGGGACATCAGGGTTGTTTTGATTTTCATTTCCCTGATAAAGGCCAGGGACAGGGGGGGACACTCAAGAATCAATGGGAGCTGACCTTAGCTATGACTCACAACATGAAAGATTTGCAACCTGAAGAGGGCATCTCCTGTAGACAGACAGGAATCCCAGTTGAGCAATAGAGTCACCAGTCCACCCACAAAACTTTGACCCAAAATTTATACTGTCTACAAGAAATGCAGGGTCAGGGAATGGAACAGAGACTGAGAAAATGGCGAACCAAGTACCAGTTCAATCTGAGACCCATCCCATGGGCAAGCATCAATCCTTGACACTATTAATGAGACTCTATTATGCTTGCAGACAGGAGTCTAACACAGTTGTGCTCTAAAAGGCTCTACCCAACAGCTGATTCAGACAGATGCAGATACCAACAGTCAAACAGTGGATGGAGTTTAGGGACCCTTATGGAAGGAGAAAGGATTGTGAACCCCAAGGGGATAGGAACACCACAGAAAGGCCAAAGGAATCAACTAACCTGGACCCTTGGGGCTCTCAGAGACCACCAATGAAAGAACATACAGGGCCTGGAACTAGACCTGCCTGAATATATGTAGGAGATATTCAGCTTTGTCTTCATTTTTGTCTAGAACACCAAATACTGGGGCTATCCCAAATACTGTTGTCCACCAGATATGTTCTTCAACCTGGAATACCTTATTTGGCCTCAGTGGGAGTGGCCTCTACCCTTGCAGAGACTTTGAGTGCCAGGGTAGAAGAATACCCAAGGAGCGTCCCCATTAACTTAGAGAAAAGAGAGAAGGGGGGATAGGTGAAGGATTGTGGAAGGGGGTGACTAGGAGGGGGCAACAGTAAACAGGATGTAAAGTGATTAAGTATAAATAAATGAAAACATACATACCTACCTACATGCATACATACATACAGACATACATGTGTACTGAACTGATTCTATGAGTGCGACATGTTCGCGAAGAGACCAAATACTTAAAGATTTTACTAACCTTGTACTAAAGATATGTTTATATCACCTCTAAAAGAAGAGTATATTTATAAATATATTTTACATTTTTATATATTTATATAATATGCGTTGATTGTATTTATCTGCCACATACTCCTTTCAACTCAACCTAGTGACTCGCATATATCTCTAAACTTCATTTTCTCTTTCTATTTTTGTTCTTTTCTCTTTAGTATGAATAGTCCTCTAAATACAACTAGTGTTGTCTATGTTCACAAGGATTGTGATCATCAACTGTAGCAAAAGCAACCTACAAGTTACCGTATCAAGCAAGACTTCTTCTTCTTTAAATAGCCATCAGTTACAAATAACTCCTTCTACAGGTACAATTTTTGGGTCTTTCCCTATCAGTTCTAGAATATTGAAAGTCTTGCTTTTGTGCAAGCCTTGTGCAGATAACAAAAGCTCCTTTGAGCTCATGTGTGCAACAACTATGGCATATCTGGAAATCAGCATTTCACAGCACATTTATTGACTCCTTTATAATTTCAGCATATTCTTTCATAAATTTCCCTGAGCTTTGGCTGGTGAAAGGTTGATCAGACCTACACATACCTCAGTACTCAGTGATATTTGTACTTAGTACTTTAACCAGTTTGAACCTCTGAATTACCCACTCCCATTGCATGAAATGTGTATTATGTATACATATTATATATTATTTAATATTTTATGTATTTATATGTTATTCCCATGCTATATCTAATGTACATTAGTATATATTGTATATAAATGTACTTTGTATAGTATTTTGCATATTTATATGTTATATAAACAATATATTTAATATATCACTTATATGGTATATAAATAATTTACATATATATTAGGTCACAATTTAGTGGACTTCAAGAAGACTTCTTCATATATTCTTACTTTTATATAACCTACCTGTTCGTTGCTCTTTCCTTAATCTCTGGATCTTCCATTAAACTCTAATCCCTATTGTATTCATCCTTTAATTTTATGTCTTTTTGTTCCACTGACTTCTCCAATTGACTTTTTTCACATAAGGCTATAAGTTGGAAGATCATGTAGTTCTGTTTGTGTTTAATTAGATAGTTATCTCACCACCTTTTTCATCCTCTAATCCCTCTCATTCCCCTTGATGTACCTTTCAGTTTTGTAAGATTCTTGTAGCATAATAATAATAATAATAATAATAATAATAATAATAATAATAACAGGAAAGGGACTTTTAAAGAATAACTGGACATGGGTGGTCATAAGAAAAAGCTTGAATATTTCCTATAATTTTTGGAGATGATCTTTTTTCCAACCAGTGTATCACAGGAGCACACTGAAATCATCCATCCCTGAAAGCAATATATTGCCTACAGATAGATTTCGATCTAATTTCCTGTCTTTTTTTTTTTTGATGGCTAATAAAACACATACCTAAGAATTTGTGCCCTAGTCACAAAGCATGACACCATGAAATTTTAAAATGTATAGATCACTTACAATTTCACTGGAGAGAATAGACCATGAAGTTTCATCCCTTTCTTTCATATTCAGCTTTGATGTATACCGAGGTCCTTATTTGACTACCTTCTTCCTAGTTCATGAGTTATTCAATATGCTGCTAACACCGAAATGAATTATCTGTGTTTTATTCTGCTATGGACATAAAATCAAGACCTCTCAATATTTTATGAGTGGTGTGTCAGTATTAATATTGACCTATGTCAAAATAATGAAATATATTGTTCTCCTTTCAAACCAAAAGAAACTTTTCCAAATGTAAAGTCCACCCAAACTGACCCTGTAATCTAAATAAAGACAAACTAGAATCTGATAGACTTTACAGGCATTCTTGGGGCTTAATAGCTTAAATGACTGGCTGTATAAAATAATGAACATGTGGTTTATTTTGTCTAAGGTATGAGAGGTAACTCAGCAATTAGGAGAATTGTCTATTCTCCCTAAGGATCTATATTTGATTCCCACAAAACGCATAAAAACTCCCAACCATCTGCAACTATAAATCTAGGGCACTCAGTGTCTGATTTCATGGAAATCAGGCATTCAAATCAGGCATTATTTTATGTTATACATAATATAGAAAATAAACTAACTGTCTTTTCCTTGCATAGCAAACATATAGGCATTTTTATTTGTTCATGTCTATTTGTATGGTCGTGGTGTCAACTTCTTAAATTTCCCTAGATTTTTAGTCTCTTAATCCTATTTCTTTATTTGTTTTAGTTTCCTTCAGTGAAAAGAACACAGCAAAGCAAATTTTATTCAATTTCATTCAATATCAACTGTCAAACCATCATTTGAATAATCGAATTGGGAATTCTGTTTCCAAAGAGATTAATACTTATCAAGAACAAGAGAATTAATGGCAGGTAGGTTTTACCGACAGTTGGCCCTTTAATATAGGGGGCTGGTCCTTAGTTAAATTGATAATACTGTGTCTATTCAATTCTACTATGAAGAATGAACATCCTGATACAGCAGCCAGGCAAGGAAAATCAACTCAAATCTGTGTCTGCTACCAAATGGGTACTTATTTATACTAGGTCCTGATAAAGTCAGCACAGAAGGTGTATACAGGTATTAGTAAAGAAGCCTAAGAGAAAGAAAATACAATATTTATTCAGGTGCTCCTTCATTTTCATGACAAGCTATCAATTTGAAATACTCTTACACATAATGGGGATTTTCTACTCAGTAACTGCCTAAATAATTAATTTTAAAAATTATTTCTGTTACTACTTGAGGTTAAAGTATAATTATATTATTTAGCTCTTTCTTTTTTCTTTTCCTCCTTTAATTTTAAAAACCTCCTTCCTGTCCAGAAACCTGAGGAATGCAGGTCTAGCACACCATTTCAAGTTACAAATATTGCAGTCCAACTTCAGTAAAATTCATATGTCCAGATTTAAAATTCTAGATATGAATATTTAATGAAATAATAAGTCAATACACTCAAGACACATTTTATTTATAATAAAATTATGACATTTATTTTGAAATCATGAAATTGTCTGTGTTTAAAATAATTGTCTTGTATTTTGTCCAAGGTTTTAAGCATTATGTTTATTCAAATCAATATTGCATGTAGAAGACAATGCAACCTTTACTATCTTGAATTGCTACTAAAAATACAAACATCATCTTCACAGTAGCATGATTTGCCATTATCCACTCCAAAAAAAGGACAGCAATCCAATCAAACTTCATATGATAACTGTTCTTTTGCCTTTATGAAATTCTCATTTCATTATCAAAGCAATGTTATTTTCAGTCATTTAAATATATAGGAGTATCCAGTATACATCATGCTCTTTCACAAGTAATTTACACCCAATATTTCATTTCAAGCATTTTATTTTCTTAGAAATCATAAAATAATTCAATGTTTATATTTTCCTCAAAAAGTCAAGTATTTGGACTAGCATTTAATACTCATAATCTGCAGCAGCTAGAAGGAGAGATTTTTTACTCCTCTAGATTTTATCTGTATTATGTTGCTAAAGCTGGAAGAAGCTGAGGAGGAGGGCAACCCCATAGGAAGACCAGCAGTCTCAACTAACCTGGATTCCTGAGATCTCTCAGATACTGAACCATCAACCAGGGAGCATATACATGCTGCCTCATACATATACAGCAGAGAACGGCCTGGTCTGGCCAAAGTGAGAGAAAAGTGACCTACACCTTGAGAGACTTGAGGCCCCAGGGAATGGGGACATCCTCTTGGAGATGGAGGAGGAGGTATAGGATGAGGATCATTTAGAGGGCAGACCAGGATGGGGATAGTGAATGGACTGTAAAAAAATATTAAAGAAAAGAAAACACCCAAAGATGAATACTTTGAAATGAAAATAAGTTTGTATTGCTTCATACTTTAGAAGATAAGAAGGAAACTTAGAAGTATCCAGACCTATGATGATCTTTGTCACTTTATAATAAAATCCTCTATGTGACTAAAGGAGGACCAGAATACCTAACATATGACTGAGAATAGGAAAATCTTCTGAGGTAGTTGCTCCCATAACCTAATTATTACCCAAATGTCCTTATTCCTTAAAGCGTCTGCTTGTCCCTTAATTCCATTATATTGAGTGCTAATATCTAAACATATCTATCTTGAAGAAATTAAACAAATTGAAATCATAAAAGTGTACTTAGTCCATCATAATACTCACCCCGGTCATATGCAGAGTATATTCTCCTAAGCCAATAACCTAGTTATCCTATGTTAGTACCAAATTAAAAAGCCAATAGCAAACCCTCTATGAACAGCTCAAGGCAAATCTCTTCCTGATAGATCTGTAAATACAAAATAACAACATAAACAAGACAGAAGAAAGAAAAATTATGCAAATCTTAGAAATATCAGGGTAATACTCAAAATATAAATTAATATCTCATAAAAGATAAAGGTGTCTGGTAGTGCATTCAGTGATTTAAAACTCCCATTCATCTACCTGATGATTAGAGTTTGAAGGTCAAAAGCCATGGTGGAAGGATAAGGCCAACTTTATCTTTGACAACCTCTAGCCCATGGTGTTGGGGCACAGCCTTATGATTTTTTTCTTTGTTTTTCCATAATCAGTTTGCAAATTTCAATTGTTATCCTCGGCTTCTATCTGATTCCTAGTCGTTCCATGACTTTCAACGAAGCCTGCCAAAAGTAAGCATTTTGCAAGTTGAATACTTGGCTGTTAAGAAAGTTCTGCCAAAGACTCTATTTCATGACTCTTAAATTTTGTCATCCCAAAGCACAAAGACAGGCTGTGAACAGAAAGTCCAAGAAACTCGTAGTTGTGCAGCGTCCAGGAGACTGATATCCAGGCTGTTTTTCAGCATGTGCTGGAATCCTGAAGAAGTAGGTTATAATGCCAGTGAAAGAGTATTCATACCAGCAAGGCAAGAACAAGCAGGAAACGAAAAAGTGCTTCCTTCTTCCATGTCCTTTATGTAGGCTTTCAGCAGAAGGGATGGTCCAGATTAAAGACATGCATTCCCACTTCAAGATGTGCCCTCAGTTTTTGGATTTTAGTTCCAAGTATAAAGTTGACAGTGAAGAATACCCATCAAGAAACTATCTTAGAAAACCAGCACTATCTGTGTTATCCAAATGTCCACTCTCATTTTGATTTCACATCTTCCCTAAAGTGATATTATTTGATACAGTTAAGGTTAGATAAGCCTTTAGAATATACTGAAAAATGTTGAGATATGTCTGGCCTAAGACTTTCAGTCACATCCAATTTATCACTATTGTTGAGACACATCTTGATCTAAAAGTTCTTGATTCATCATTTCCACAGTGTAAACTCCACATTACCCATATGTAACTCACATGGTCATTTAGCGGTTATAAAGTATCTGATGCTTATAAAACCTACCAGTGTTTCTGCCAAAATATTGTTCTCACTGCTGAGGTGTGTACATTTTAATATAATTGTAGCTACTCTGTATTTAGTCTCCCTCTTGCTCAGAAGGTGAGATTAAGTTTGGGTTCTCAGACTCTGCTACTCAGAACTAATTATCCACAGCTGACACTGAAAAGAAATTTTCTTAAAAGGTCATAACTGTATGGTTGTATTTATAACTCATGCTCTGTTAACTCAACATTCTAAAACTCCTGTGTTCACTACCTGTCCACCATCCCTCTTACTTCACTTAGGACCAGTCAGGTACTAACTTAAAGGTTAGCTGATAATACATTGCCTAGTTAGCCAAACTGTAGTACTGCCTCCACCTTCTGATCTTCTGACACTTGTTTTCCTATGAAAAGCCTGCTTTAAGAACAGACTGGAACCACAATTAGGTCCCTGAACTTTTTTTTTTAATGGTCCTGATTGATCAGTCTTGGGGTATGTGTTCAATAGCAATTATTCTTGCTTAACTGAGATCAGTGTTCACATGGCTTTTGCGGTAATACCTGAACCTCAAAACTCACCAAGTATTTTTTTCTAAACAACAGATAGTGATGATTCAATTAGTTTAGATGCTTACACATGCTACATTATTAGTAAAACCTTATTTTATTTTAAGTAAGGAAACCCAAATTAATGTTAGGCTCAATTCTTATGATACAACCATCCTAGAATGTCATCTTTGAGGATCTGTTCCATCATGTTTTGACATATCTTATTTTAGATCCCAAGACACAAATACTATATAGTGTGAGGATTATTTAGGCCAAATATGGCAATTAAAGTGTAACCATATATGCATATTTCCACATAATATTAGCAATATGAAATTAGTAATGATGACAGCATTCGCATGTTTAAACCGGTATTGCTCTGTGAAACATGGACTGCATTGCTCAATCCAGCTTCCATCTGTGAGAATTAGCTGCTAAACATTTATCATGTCTATCCTGTACCTTTTTAAAAGAAAATATTTTAATTAAAATTTTGTTAGATATACATTAAATATTTATGAGAATAAAATCTTTATTCAGAAATCAATAATTACAAAAAAGAGCTCAAGTGCCTAAAACTACAAATAGAAAAACAAAACATAATTCAGAAAATGGAATGAACCAATGGCTAGGCCAATAGGAGAGTGTCTGTACAGGGTCTGCCCCTGAAGCTTTGGACTTATATTTGACAAGATCTATCATAGTATTTAAGGAAAGAAATAAGCAAATAATAACTTAGAGATATCACTTAAAATAAGTATAAAAGATGAATAGGACATAGGGAGAAACTGAAAGAAAGTGAAAAATATCAGAGGATTATGGCATAATTGAAGAGTTTACTGACGTCTACAGCATTATCATTGGGCACAGGATCCTGGGTACTTTTAGCAGCTTCTTAGGGAATCAAAGTCTTTCTGATCATTTCATTTATGCTAACAGTTTGAAGAAACTGAAGCTTCTACTAAAACTGTTCTGCTTCTATAACATAAAGAAACAAATATATTTAATATCAATAGCAAATTGTTTATGTGCAGTATTCCATGGAATCATTTAATCATTAATTGCATTTGTAGATACATAGTCATAGAAGTCTATTAAAATGATGCTATTTATAGGTAGATGAATAGAAATTATTAATCAAATTATGAATTAAATAGGTCTAAGTTTAATAATTATTTTCAAGCTATAATCTAGTAGATATATTCAATTTTTAAATTTCTTCTGGTAAATGAAGCACTTGCTGACAGGACTATGGTGTGGATGTCCCCTGAGAGCCTTTGCCAGAGCTGGACCAATACAGATGCAGATGCTCACAGACAAATATCACACTGAGCTCGGGACCCCAATGGAGACATTAGGGCAAGGACTGAAGGAGCTCTAGGAGTTTGCAATCCCATAGGAAGAACAACAATATTAATCAACCAGATTTCCCCAGAGCTCCCAGGGACCAAACCATCAATCAAAGAGTTCACATGGGGGGTGGGGGGGACCCATGGTTCCAGATGCATATGTAGCAGCGGATTGCCTTAGCGAGCATCACTGGGAGGTGAGCCCCTTGGTCCTGTGGAGGCTCAATGACCCAGGGTAGGGGAATGCTAGGGCGAAGAGTTAGGAGTGGACAGGTGGGTGGAGGAGCACCCTCATAGAGGCAGGGGGAGTGGGGAGGAGGTTTGGCGGGGGGGAACTGCAAAGGGGGATAAATTTGAAATGTCAATAAATGAAAAATTTAAAAAGATTCGTCTGGCAATTTTATTTGAAGTACGCAAGTCTGTAATATATTAGATATTAAATATTCATAGATTATTCAAAGATTCATGTTTTATAGCTCTCAATATACTCACTCAGTACATTGTATATACTAGATGTACAATAATCATATATATACATGTATATCACAAACAGAATTAATATAAGCTTAAATAATAAATGCATAATTTGTAGAAAGTATTGGCAGTTGAATTTACACATAAATCAATTTAATCCAATGCTTGCATGGTTTCAGAAAGCCTGCACTCAGGTACTGATGAGGGATATGGGGATTATTGATTTCAAAGGTTGGTCCCAGTGTAGACAGCCAAATGGTCAAATGAATATGGTCTAAGAAATTAGTACTTTGGATCTTATTCAGGTAATTATTGGTCTCCAGAGTTCCAAACTAATAAGGAAAAGATAAAAAACAAGTCATCCCAGGCAACAGTTCAAATTTGAAAATTGGGTGAACATGCCAAGGCAGACATCCAACACTATATACGGATTCAGCATCAGGAGGGGCAGACTGTGAAGTGCTTCAGCTGGGCCCAACACAAGTTTTTGTTCATCCATCTGATTAATTAAATCATGGTTCTCATTATGAGAAAAGGATATGCCAAGGACTGGCTTCTGGCACCCGGATCTAATATGAGACACTATAGGACACATTACATCAGGAAATGAAGATGGAGTAGGTTAACATGTACATTGTTCCCCGGAGTAATGTTATTAAAAGCAGAGACTATAAATGGAAAGGAATTCAAAGGATACTATCCTGAGGACAAGATAGAGTGAAGAACAGGTGAGAAAAAACAGGCTTTGCCTAACAACCAAGGACAAAAACTAAAACAAAATTCTCAGCAAACTGTGAGGACCCACAGATCACACACAAAGGTTTCTAATGTCATTGCAGATTTATCTCTTTAAGTGAAAGGTGTAATGCAGTTAGTACTATTATATCTAATTATTGACTAAAAATAGATGACAAGTCTGAAGGAAATAGAAAGGGAAAGCCAGAATAAATGAAAGTTGGGGGTATAGCTATATATGCATGGATAAAGCAGTGAACACAGTCTCCAAGATTTAGAGAAAAAAAAAGTGAGAAGTGTACTAACAAAAAAAGTGGATAGCAAATATATTAAAGAGATAATATAATAATTTCCAAAGAAACATATATAATAGCAAAAAAAAGGTGAACATGACACATCTAACTTAATATAATTTAATAAGGATTAGCATCAATTTTGAAAATATAATTCAGATGGAAAATATATACAAGTATGTTAAACATATGTATGTATACATATGTATGTATATGCAAATGTATAAAACAGACTTCAGACATTTAAATATATCTAGGTCATTTTATGGTCATATAAGCATGTGATAAAATTCTTATAAACATGTAGAAGAAATGTCAATGTGATTAATTTTCAAAACGTTGTATTTTTAAAATGGGTACTATAATCCATAGCAACAGGGGAAATTTTCATAGAAGATATTTGTTACCAAAAATTCTCTCTAGAGCCTCAGCTGGACATATTTCAAGAACCCCAAAATGCATAGTCCTTAAATTCATACCAGAAAATTCTTGCAATCTTTTAATTTCTGAATGATACAAAAACTCTTTAAACATATAGTTTGCTTCCCACCTACAAGAACATTGTTCTAAATTTTTTTTTTGTAAAATGCACAAATAATTTGGATTCCCTCTCTTAAACTGGGCCAAATCATTATCTGATAAGATACACTAGCAACCACACAACTCCATTCATCACATGAATCTGTTCATAAAAAATAGTTTTAGAAAACTTTAGAAAGCTATAGCCATCTCTTTACTGAGTCAACATCTTCAATAGGAAATAGTTCATGTTTATAGCCTGTAAAATCTTCTCATGTACTTTAAATTATCTTTATAATTACTAAAGTAAGACAAATGCTATACAGATTATTGTACTGTACTAAGGAATAAAAACAACAATATCCGCATTTTTCATATGAATTTAATTTTGTCCAGCTGTCAGTCAAGAATCTTTTAAGTTATTAATGCAGAACCCACTGATACAGAATGCTGGCCTTGGTGTTTTCTGTATGTGTTACAGTTTGCAAGCTGATATCCAGATCATTTGGCTAGAGGCATATATATTTGTAGGAATACTATATTTTCCAAAGAATACTTCCCTTATAGCAAAGTTTTAAAAATTCACATTCCTACTTTACCTTTTCCTATGTTACCAGTGAGACACGCTTC